>NC_064812.1:43615919-43875403 GCF_023721935.1 Panthera uncia | reverse complement strand
TCCACCACCAAATATATACGTAAAGGCCACCAGGGCTCCATGAAGACACGGGCTATGTTTGGCATATATACTACTCGGCACACAGTAGTAACAGTAAATAGTAAGTATTGGCTGGCCAACTGACTAACTGAATGAAAGACTGTTGAAATCTATAGGCCGAATGCTTTTGTGTTTCTTTTCTTTTTTTTCCCCCTCTGGAAAACGAAGGTGTGGTTCTTTAAGATTTCTTCCAACTGTAAAAACTTTATAGTTCCATTATATGAAAGTAAAGTGCTCCCTGCCTACGATATGACGATGACGCACTGGTAAGAGTCCAGGCAGGGAACCAAGAGCATGGTTGGGGAGTCAGCTCTCTTGAGTGGAATCCTACATCCATCTCCCCAGCTGGGCAATTCCTTGATCTATGAACTTCCATCTCCTCCCCATAAAATATGGATGGTCCTAGCAACTGCCTCTGTAAGTGATTTTGAGGATTAAAAGAGAAAACATGGACGTCAAGCACATACACAATGCCTAGAATATACACAAGCACTAATAAATGTCAGCCATTACTCCTACAACACTCAGGATCACAGCCTACCTGATATGCCTTTGCACAAAGGAAAAAGTAAGTGTCCGCTCATGAAGCAGATATGGCCTTCTTACAGGAAGACTATGCCCTATTTCATTATTTTACTGCCCTCAGCTATGTCATGGGATTCAGCATGTGTGTTAGGAAGGAAAGATTTTGGGGCACCTGGGTGGCTCAGTTGGTTAAGTGTCCAACTTCAGCTCAGGTCATGATCTCACAGTCCATGAGTTCAAGCCCCTCACTGGGCTCTGTGCCGACAGCTCGGAGCCTGTAGCCGGCTTCCTATCTGTGTCTCCCTCTCTCTCTTCCCCTCCCCCCCCTCCTTCTCTCTCTCCCTCTCTCTCCCACTCACACAAATAAACAAACATTAAAAAAATTAAAAAAAAAAAAGATGGGGTATCTGGGTGGCTCAGTCGGTTGAGCGTCCGACTTTGGCTCAGGCCATGATCTCCGGGCTCGTGAGTTCGAGTCCCACATCGGACTCTGTGCCACCAGCTCAGAGCCTGGAGCCTGCTTCAGATTCTGCGTCTCCCTCTCCCTCCGCCCCTTACCTGCTCATGCTCTCTCTCTCAAAAATAAACATTAAAAAAAAGTTTGATTAAAAAAAGAAAGAAAAGATTTAGCGAATGACTATATTTTCATTTCAATTTATATGTTCTCTTTTATTCCTTTCTTCTTGTGTCCCTATTTGTTCATATCCAGAGAATGCTACCAGCCCTCAACCTCTCCCATTTCTCATTTGTTATAAAAGATGGGTGAGCCTGGAGGAGGAATCTTCCCCAAGAGGAAGCTTAATTCAAATTTTTCAGACCTCTTTGCAGAGCATCCTGCCCCCTCAAAAAAAAAAAAAAAAAAAAAAGTTTCCCCAAAAGTTAATTTTATTCAATTTCAAAATTATTTTAAGAAAATTGACATCCATTATCTAAGATTAGCTAAAGTATCCTCAAATGCCCCCAAACCAAGTTTATGAAATCCCTTCCCAAAAAGAAAGATAAAGATAAAGTTCTTTATCTTTGTCAAGCTTCAATATTAGCAACCAAGGAAAAATCTCCTAAAAGGAAAACTCCAGCTAGGTTCGAGCAGGCTATCACAAAACTATAAGGAACTTCATAAAAAGCTTCTATAATGCATTATCATCTTATAAAATTTAATAAATATACATAGATAAAATTTTATATAAGTGAAAATAAAAACTAGCGTGACTATTTTATATTTTTATAGTAACAGGCATAAAAGGTTATATCAAAGACAGTATAGATAAAATTTTTTGGTCGTATTTTCCTTAGAATCTTGGAAAGACAGTATTAAAAATCCTAATACCTTAAGCTGAATTTATCCCAAAATTCCTAATTTTTTTAATCAGATAATGTTTGTTTTATATAACTGCCAATTCTTACTATCCATGATAACAGGAGTCTGAATGGTATAAACAAATAAATCAAAACTCAGACAAAGCTCATAGTAAATTACATACCTTCTGTGCTCTCAAAAATCCTCATGAACCAACATTAACTAATTTTAATTTTATGTTTTATTACTGCTCTCGCTGATTCTCTTGTGTGGAAATTAATTTGCAGCGAGATGGGCAAAAGAGGCAGCAGGAGAGAAAAGGTCAAAATCAATTCACTTTGAATAAACAGGCTGTAACTGGGAGTTGGCTATATTCACATTTTGTGGATGAGAAAACCAATGTGACTTTTACAAGGTCTCACAGAGAGGCAGCTGTGAAGAAGTCAACACCAGACTGAGAGCAGTATCTACGGGGAAAAAATGGCTGAACGGGACTAAAGGGTGCAGGTCTGTTGTGTCCTGATCAGTCTTTTCAAGAGATGATCAAATGGACACTATGAAGAGGTGGGCTTAGTAGCCAGTACTAAGTAATAGCCATGTTCCATGGAAGGACCCCATTCTACTTCATAACCCACGTTTGCAACACAGAGCAGGCACTGGGTAAATCTAATGAGAGTTAGATAGAATGAGTATTACCGCTATCGGCATCATCACCACTGTTATTTCGCTAACTATTCATTAACTGGGGGCCAGCACGTAGGCCATGATTCCATGATTCCATTTAATACTCAAGAGAACCAGATGAGCAAACTGAGGCACACTGGGCAAGTACATGGAGGACAGACGAGGAAATCACACTCAGTTTTGTTTGGCTACAAAGCCCACACTCTTAAGCAACAGGTTGTCCTCCACTTGGAAACCACAATGGTTCAAGCCAGGATACTGTGGAATCAACTGATTCCACCATGAGGAAGCTCTCCACGGATACAAGCAACAGGAAGTACTGGTGAAATGCAAAGTCTACATAGGGTATTCAAAAAGGAAAGGAGAAGGTACTCACAACTGGGAGAGGTAAGTATAGCTCTGATGGTAACTAAAAGAAATATAAATCCTCTCTCAAAAACTATGGGAAAGAAAGGACTACCAAGTGGGACAAACATAAAAGTTAATTTCAAACAGGAACTTACGCATGATCACAGCAAACCGTAATATAATTACACTGAAATTTCAAGGCATTGATAAAACACTAACCTAGTATTTCCCATTCCTCAAAATGGTCTACCCACGGTGGTCACGTACAACTTATTTTCTCCATTTCAATTCCTATCTCAGGACTCAGTTCCTCACCCAAGCTCCCATCCCACGTCTCTCACCGCCCGCAGAATGGCTCCTGTGACTGTAAGAGTCTCGAGCTCAACTTATCAGTGAGAGGACCCTTTCCACAAAACTACTTCATCCTCCTGACTTTCTTAGAGTTCCACTGAGGCACAGCCATCCTGCCAGTTACCCTGGCTCAAAATGCCAGCAGGATTCTTGATTCTGCTCCCTTCTTTTCTCTCAGACCACAGCATGCATTTGAGGAGCTGCTATCCCACAGACTCCAGTCAGTGCTTTTAAGTCCCTCTCATGCTGATCTGGACCGTCACTGCCTCTTGTAACTTCTCCCCAATTAATCTCCACTTTTCTGCTTCTCAATCTCCATGGCAATCCTTATTGCAACGTGACAACCCCTGCTAGACTTCACGCTCTCTCGGCGCTGAGACCGCGTCCTCCTCTCTCTGAAACCCTGCAGTGGTTCGCACAAAGTCTTTCCCAGAGGCAACACCTCAATAGTTGTATATTGGAGTGAACCCCTCTACTGTGCAGCCACTAAAACTCACTTATGCTTTGAGATGGCTCCAAGAAGCCACCACAATTCCATGACCTGGAGATGGGGCAGCAAGTTCATGAGAGTCAGGAATTTCAAGTGGGTCCAAGGAAATGGTTGAGATAATTAAGCTGATAGCACCGGGAGATGCAGGAAGTCTACACCATGGCCTGTGTTCTCCCAGAGGATACAGATTTTTCACTGATATCTTATGTCCATCCATGTATCATTTTAGACTGTCTCTGCCTTGAAAGAAGAAAGGAATGACTTACACGTCAGAGATGACTCACATGTGAACAGATACTAGGGTAACTTACCTTCTCATGTGTTAATAGATACTAGACGGGAACTTGTAACCAACTTAACTCACTTCAGTGGTACTAGGGAAGCTGACAGACCTTAACCTATTTAAGGAGGTTCTAGATTGCAGCCTATGAGAGCCACAAATAATGCCCGTTTCCACAAACACAGGATTTACACCAAGATTTTCAATATCACTCCAGTGTGACTATTAGTTTACCTTTGGCAAATGCCTGTTTCTCAGCACATGGTACCTAAAATGGGTTTAAAAGCACTAAGATAAGGCAGCCAGGACCCAAAGAAGACTGAACTTGTAGATCTGACCAGCACTGGGTGGAGTAGGAGTTAGGTTAGGGAATTCATCCTGCCACACACAAAAAACAGAACACACAAGCAAATCGCGTTGAATAACAATGGCAGTAAAATAAATATCTGCACGATGCCTGGAGTAAAAAATACTAGACAGCAATTTCCCTGAGGCACACTGAGGTCTTCAGATGGCGGCACTGCTTAAATACCTGATGTCATAGCATCATGCAGATGAGAACAACGCCTGTGCCCAAGGTGCTGGGAAGTGGTTATCTGGGATGAGTATTAAATTCTGTTGAATAGGAAAGTCCTTAGAATGGCCTAAAGAGCCCTCCAGGATCTCCCACTCACTCTCTAGTTATGTCTCTGAATCTCCACTCCCAGCGTATTTCTACCCTCACCCCAGGTCCCATCCAGCCACACTGGCCTCCTTCCTGTTCCTGAACTGACCCAGGCCACCCTCCAGCCTTCAGTCTCTGCCTTTATGTCCCCCCCCCCCCCCCCCCCCCCCCCCTCCCCCCTTTTTCTCCCCCCCCCCCCCCCCACAGAATCACAGGGCTCCTTTGCTTACCTCGCCAGTCTCTGCACAAAAGTCCCTTCTCAAAGAGGCCCATCTATCCACCCTAATTAAAACTGAAGCCTGACCCCTTCTCTCAACAGCCTGAATGAGCCGCCTTCTCCTGCCCAATTTTTTCATAATTATCATCTTCTAACCTACCACAGAATTCACTTATATTTTGTTCATCATTTATTGTCTGTTCCCATCCACAGCCACCCTCAAACGCACACACTCGAAGGAAAGTTCTATGAGGGCAAGGAATTATGCTTGCTTTTATTCATAGGCTCATCCCCAGGGGCTAGAGAAAGGTGTAATATAGATTAAGAGCTCAATCAATACTTGCTACATGACTGATGAAGGGAATGCATGAATCACAGAGCTGTCATTGAGTTACAGGGTATTCTTCTGCGAAATTCATCATGCATATTACGTGAGAAACACTGTGCTAGGCACTACAGGCAAGAAAGGAGTCAGAGACAAGAGTCTCTGCCCTCAAACCATTCGTTCCAAAATTGCCTCATAGGTTATATTAGGGCAAAGGATGCCACACCCACTTAATCTATTCACCCACTTCCTCCAACATCTGCTAGACACCTGCCTAAATGCAGTTTACAATGGCAAGGATCTGTGCTCTGAGCAGCTGAGCAGTCCTTTTTAAGAAAAGTTCCCACACAATTCTTTCAAGTAAAACTATTGCATAAATTATTGAGAAAGACTAGAGCATAACCCGTGCACTTTCAATATGTGCTCAGTTACAAAAATGTTGCCAAATGTTTTCTTTTTAATTTTTTAATGTTTTTATTTATTTTTGAGACAGAGAGAGAGAGGGCATGAGCAGGGGAGGGGCACAGAGAGGAGGAGACACAGAATCTGAAGTGGGCTCCAGGATCCGAACTGTCAGCACAGAGCCTGACGTGGGACTCGAACTCACAGAGTGTGAGATCATGACCTGAGCCAAAGTCGGACGCTCAACTGACTGAGCCACCCAGGCGCCCCAAAATGTTGCCAAATGTTTAGCTCAAAGGAACCAAATCAACTTAATATATTTCCAATAAACAATTAACTAAATGTGAATGTTTACGATTGATACCAATTGCTTCAATGAACATTCACTATAGTTTTTCAGACCTTTAAGGACTTCTGGTTTCGTCAAAATGCATGAGGTATCAGTAAATAACGTCTGGACCCTGTTCTCTTGGTTCCGTCTTAAACTGAGGGGAAAGTATGGCAGATCATTATTGAGAGCCCATGTACCTATCTCACCTGGCCAGCCTGCCTTTTCTTTCTCTTCTCTCCCTAGAGACAAATACCTCCTAAGTATCTGCATTCATGGCATCCTGTGGCTCCTCTCACATAAACGTGCAGATGTTAACAGCTCTGTAGGGTTCTGTAGGCCATGAAAAAACATCTCAAGAATCTTGTAAGTGCTGACGAAACTTGCCTGAATTGCCCACACTACCTCCTCCCCCACATTCCTTAAGCATCATTTGTTTTCCTGAATGTTTCGGTGGGGGGGGGCGGGGACGGATATAAAAAAAAATAATCTACCGGTTGAGGTGAGAACCTCTAGCCAAAAACAAATACAGAATTTTAAAAGTAAAGAGCCAGTTTAAACACTGATGCAACTAACCCGTGTATGTGGGTTGTGTCTAAGGCAATGGTAACTTGGAACTCTTTTTTTTTTTTTTTTTTTTTTAAATTTTTTTTTTCAACGTTTTTTATTTATTTTTGGGACAGAGAGAGACAGAGCATGAACGGGGGAGGGGCAGAGAGAGAGAGGGAGACACAGAATCGGAAACAGGCTCCAGGCTCCGAGCCATCAGCCCAGAGCCTGATGCGGGGCTCGAACTCACAGACCGCGAGATCGTGACCTGGCTGAAGTCGGACGCTTAACCGACTGCGCCACCCAGGCGCCCCGACTTGGAACTCTTTAGACATTCAACCACCAGCAACATCTGCCCCCACCCCGATCCCACAATTCCGCTGCAGAAAGTCTGACCAGCCAAACATTGCCTCGCAGACTAAATGAAAATACTTGAAGGATTGTTTCCTGCAATTAAGCTCATCATTCAGGCAACAGCTCCTTATTGTCCCCATTTGAGTGTATTCAAAAATTCCTTTCAAATGGCTTGTAGCTAATATTAACATGTAACTAATTAATGAAGTTACTGTTTATTATGAATTAAAACTTTTGTCTCTAACATCCTTCAAATAACCACAATTATCACACCGACTCAGAAGGCATTTTGGCTTCCTTAAGTTAAACTCCAAAAAAAAAAAAGGAAGGTAGGAGGGAGGGAGAGAGAGAGAGAGGGAGAGAGAGAGAGAGAGAGAGAATGCGCGTGCGTGTGTGTGTGTGTGTGTGTGTGTGTGTGTATAAAGCAACTGAAAGAATGTCACTTGTAAAAATGTTTCAAATTCACTGAGATACATTTTGGCTAAGAAGAAATTTTAAAAAACAATCCAGGTTGTTTGAGGGGACATGGATTTTGCCACAAAATTCCTTGAGTTTTCTTCCTAATATAATTCTAGATCAAGAGCAACAGACTACAGATGCTGGGTACTACTACCATGTAATATTTTAACAGTGTTTTATTCAAAAGATAACAGTACCAGAAAAGGACTTCCAGCAAGATGCTGCCAACTGTTTAAATATTCCTCGAAACCAGCCCAAATGTTTTAATTGTGCTCAGCGTGTCAATGGTAGATCGGGCATCTTTTAGGAACTGGGCACTGTGCTGGGTCTTTTAAATGAATTATCTCATTTAACTCTCACAATAATATCGTGGTTTTAGGTACTAATTTTCCCTTTCGACAGATGAGAAGACACATGCCACAAGAGGTTAAATAATTGCTCAGAATCCAACATCAAGCAAATGGCAAGGCCAGAATCCAAGAGTTTTTCTGATACTAACATCCATGCTCATTCCAATTCAACAGAATGCCTCCGTGGATTTAAAGGATCATCTCACTCCTTCGATAGTTATTTAGTGCCTACTAAAAGCATGACACATGGCAGCTCAAGTTATCCTTTGAAAGATTAATTTAGATCATGTCACTTCTGATGGCTTCTAGACATGGTAAGAATAAAACCCCAACTCCTGGCCATGGCTGCCTGAACTTGGCTCAAGCTACCTTTGAAAATGCCAATCATGTTCTCACCTCAGGGCTTTTGGACTTGCTATTCCTCTCCCACTAAATCTTCAGATGCTCAGGTCTCGGCAGAAACCTCACCTCCTTAAAGGGGCCTCCCCTGACAATCCAATCTAAGTGAGCACCCCCCCCCCCAGCCATCACCCTCCCTCCCCTCCCACCTCCTCTTTCTAGACTGTTTTTTAATAGTACTTAGCCTTAGCCTGGTCTGAAATTATCTTGTGGATGTATCTGTTTCTTTGTTTATTGTTGCATTCCTCCCAACTAAGATACAAATGCCCTGAGAGGAGGGACTCCCCAGCCCACTCACCAGTGATTCCTCAACACCTAAAACAGTGTCACACCCACCGTGTAAGCTCAGTAAATAAATATTTGTTAAATGGATGACTGAACTCCCGGTGCCATGGAGACACATACATAATTAGATACAGGCCTGACCCTCAAAAAGTGTTCAATCTATAAAGGGACGGCGACACAAATAATCCCACAAGGCAATATGCCCTAAGTGCCATAAATGAAATTAGAAAAAAAAATTATGTAGTTTTAAAACGGAAATTTTTTGTAAAAAAATCATATACCGACATAATGTTAAAAACTACTTATAGTTTCATCAAGAAAGAAAGAAGAGAGGAAGATAAATTAATGCAGGAACAGGAGAGAGAACACACACACACACACACACACACACACACACACACTCATGTTATTCCTCAGAGCGGAAATGCTCAGTTCAGTCACGGCTTGGAAGATATAAACATCATTGAAATTCAAAAGCAGTTCTGAAAGAGAGGACGCCTCAATTGGTATGCAAGGGATGTCTCCTCCCCCTGAATACATTATGAACTTGCAGCCTGCTAATATGCCATGCTATCATAAGCACCAGATGGGGCAGTAGGCAGTACATGTCCCATCAAACCTCAAGAAGATGTATTAATGTTCATGCTCTTTAAAAAAAAAAATCCTTTGCTTGTGTCCCTAGACTTCCACATTTCTTAGCATTCAGTCACTTTCTCTCAAAGCCCAGTCCTCCAGGGCTGCCCCTCTTCACCAGATGGTGCCAGGAATCATTTCAATCTATTTTATCACAGGAGGCAAAGGCCACAAAGCGTGTCAGATGACGCTTACTGAAGGCACACCAAGCACAAAAGAGAACAACAGAAGATACAGGAGACATAAGAAATAAATCTTCTCCAGGCACTACTGACGAAACATTTTTTAATTATGCTGAACCCTTATTTACGTTCAACACAGAGAGAGGAAAAAAAAAAAAGACACTTTCCTATGTCTAAACTTTCAAGACTACCTGATATTAGCATGAAATTGTAGTCTACCAAAATAACGTCTACAGAGGCCCCATCACCTAAACTCACAAAATTGTGAATCATCAAAAGGTGGCCTCAAAATGAGGCCAGGGCATAATAAAAGGTACCTGAGTGTACTGAAATAAACTCACTTGTTTAAAAGCAACTATCAGAACAAATAACATCTCTGAATCAGGTGAAACGCACCCTCTCTTTAGGATCTCTGTCAATTTAGCTGTGATGTGTGGGAATCTGAATATGCCATTAGAAACTAAGGATCTGAATAAATACATTATTAGTAATTTCTTATTATTTTTTAAATACATCACTTAAAATAAATAAATTGCCTTGATTTCCATTTATCTAGGATTTCCACTAGTTTATGATCACAAAGGGGTATTTTCTCTAGAATACAGAAGGAGACAAAAATTGTAATTTACAACAGTGCTTCTCAAACGTCAACGCGTTTCAGAATCCTCTGAGAACTTGTTCAAACACAACTGCAGGGTCACCCCCGGAGTCTCTGATCATGGGTTTGGTGTGGGACAAAGAATGTCCCTTTCCACAAAGTTCCCAGGTGATGGCTACTGGTCTGCGAACCCACTTTATCTAAGTCATTCTGTACCTTGTTTCCAAAGTGCTCCCTCACCGTTAGAAAGTCTGGTATCTGTGCAGAACATCACAATATCCTGATAAAAACAGAGCCACTCGGTTGATAAGCTAAACTGACCTATGAATTTTTTAAAAGGCACAAATTAAGAGAAATACCAAATACCTGTCAAATTGGCAAGATTATTCTTTTCAGGTATACCATATAATAATAGTCCCTGAAACTCTAAAGTCCTGCCCTGTTCCTTTCAAAGGATTCAATGTAAATGTTGAAACACATAGAAGAAGGCAAATACATTTCAAGAAAGAGAGCTGCATTAATGCGAGAAATTACATGTTTTTCACGAGAATACTATATATATCATGCACTGAATAGATTATCTTAGCAAGCTCTCTGGAGTTTTGAGGATAAATTTTATCAGCCTATCACATTACTACTCATCTAAGATTATTGGTTGAAGAAACTGCTTGGCTGAATTTCCTGTGTAACTGAAACGATGAAAATATTTCATTAATATTTGTCTTTTGCTAGAATCTTACTCAATATGTCTGCTAGAAGACTGAAACCTTACACCCCTCCTCCCAAACGACACACAAGTGCTCAGGTAAAGGGACAGCCAATTTCCCAAAATACTGTGTACCATTGTCAAAAGCCCTGGACTTTGTTTCTGATTTCAGTAATTATGCCAGAAAGGGTTTAAGTGTTATACATTGCATTATACACATATGATCATGATAAACTGATTTATAATGCATGCAATTTTTTTTTTTTTAACATTTATTTTTGAGACAGAGAGAGACAGAGCATGAACGGGGGAGGGTCACAGAGAGAGGGAGACACAGAATCTGAAACAGGCTCCAGGCTCTGAGCTGTCAGCACAGAGCCCGACGCGGGGCTCGAACTCACAGACCGCGAGATCGTGACCTGAGCCAAAGTCGGACACTTAACCGACCAAGCCACCCAGGAGCCCCAGACGCATGCAATTTTAACTACGACACAGCTAGCTACCAATGAAGTTGTATGGCCGAAAAACAAATGCATTATGTTTCCTTCATGCTGAAAGCAGATACTTGATTCTTAAACTTCATTTACCAAAACTTCTCCAAGAGTCACTTATTTTTTCCCCCTCATAATTAACATGCTCTGTGCATTATTTCCTTCCTTTAAGATCTCGGTGAGTCCCAGTTCACCTCTCATCCACTCACTGACTCATTAAGCAAACATGTGCTGATTGCCTACTATATGCCACGCTCACAGGTAGTCTGGAATGGAATTATTAGAACGAAGAACTCAAGATCATAATGTAAATGGCAGCTTTATCAAGAAGAGTTGATGATGTTTCAGATGTCTATTTTAAACAACAAAGAAGAGTATGTATCTTGGGAGACATAAAAGGTTAGACAGAATTCATCTCTCTAGCAACATCCCCTACCAAGTAACAGAAAAATCAGTGTGTGTGGGGGGCGGGGGGGGGGGGAGGGAAGCCTCTGAATCACTGAATTGAAGCTGCAATAACTGAAAAAAGCCAAGATGGACTTTTCTTAAGCATGTATCTTATTATTTTATTCACCATCCTAAGTTTGGTGACCTTTCCAAGTTAGCAAATGACTGGAATGGGTAAAAGGGTGGGCGCATTCAGTGAAAAGGGGTGAGCAGATGACAGAGATGGGAGAAAATCCTATCGGGTGTCAACAGAATTTGGAAAATCCCATCAAATGTGCACAAAAAAACTCATCAAGCACCAGAGTGTAGAGCCCTTTTGTGTGGCTCAAACACTATCCCCCTTTTTAAGTCCACAGAGCACCACGGTCTGCCTTTAATAATTACTGCTTGCATGTAAACTATGCTTTTTAGGGGCACACAGCACCTTTCCAATCATGACTATCACCGTCCTGTGAAGTAAAAGTCAGCAAGGCAGAATAATTGTCTCTAAGACAAAGAACGTGGAGCTGGGGCAGACAGTAAGCTGACTTGTTCCTGGTCACGCCACTAAGTGGAGGAACCTTGATTCACACCCAGGAATTGACATTCTCTACCCCCTGTGCTCTTCAAAAAGATGGCCTGATAAAACACCACATATTAATCGTGCATAATATAAATCCAAGTTGTAAAGCAAAAGGTAAAACATGTTCAGCACTCACTGAGCAAGACTATCGCTGAGTGAGAAGACCATGGCCATCCAAAATGATTGCCAGTAAGTATAAAAATTTTAAACCAGCAAACAGAAGCAACTCTGTGGCTTAAAGAGATTCTCTTCTACTCTTTGGAAAACACCGCCAAATGGCTGAATTCTCCGAGAGGTTTTGATGGAAGGTATATTAACATCACATCGATAGGGTCCCAAATGCTTTACTCCCACAATGCGAGTAAGACGTAAATAAAGACGAAAAACAAATAGACATTCCCTTCAGCAGCAAACAGTTAAATAATACAGACAGGTAAACTCTTCCTCTCAGCAAAGTTCTTCGGAGAGACTCCTAAAGTGTACAAAATGGAAAAAGTTTTAAAAGTCTGGTTATGTCTACATTTACCACTTTTTTTGTTTTGTTTTGTTTTGTTTTGTTTTGTTTTTTGTTTTTTGGCCATGTCATTCTCACAAGCAAATGCTGGTAAGGAAGAGCATGCCTGGGTAATTAACAACCGGGCTCTGCCTCTGATTTCTATCACTCTATATTTTATAAACCAATGATAAGGAGTATTCTGGGAAGTCTAGAAGAAAACAGGGTGCTTTCTAAGAACACAAATTTTCATTTCCATCCCTTTAATATTTTCCTAGGCTGTACAAAGACAACTCATGCCAGAGCAGAAAGGAAGAAAATAAATGTTAACAGGCCTTTCAAATGAAGTGTTCCCCTAAGTGCTGAGTGTACAGGTTCAGATACAACCATAATAAAGAGGAAACAATGCCCATCTCACACGGAAAGTGTCAGAATCCAGGCCCTTCCTCATTCTGGTCATATCCTTGTCAGGACACATGTTAAGCATTTCAAATGCAAGAATATATAAATTGTTACCACAGAACCCTCAAATTTTATTGTGCGTCTTCCTCCCAATAACCCGACAACCATTAAAGCAGACAAGTCCTGAGGAAGGCAGTGAAGTTAAATCATACAAAGTTCAAATGTAAAGTAATGGGATGCTCAGAAGCGCAGCAACTGTCTTTCTCAAACTTCCAAATAACTAAGCACACCCTCAAAATCATCTCAGCTTAGTAAGAATGGTTTGTTTATTTTGTCAAACTCTTTAAGACTCTTGTTCAAGCTATAAACACATGATAAAGATACCCTCTAATACCCCTTCTTCCTAAAGAGCATTTCTGCCCATCTAATTACATAGCTCTTAAGGCCAAACTCTTTACAGTATCATGTTCTCGTCGGTTCTTTCAAAATTATATTCTTGCATGAGCAGCAAGTACCCGACACGATGTTAATAAACCACACAGAATTAAAAGAATCCCTCTAATAAAGTGAGTACACTTATCGTCCAGCCTTTAAAAAAGAAATGTGGAAAACAGAAATGAAAGCTTCTAGAGAAAGCATCCCACAATTTTAAAAATCAACTGCTTCTTTTTAGGGAGGGAGGGGCATGCGGAAGAAAGGTATCTGCTTTCCTACAGTGTCCCCATCGTCTGGAATCACTGTGTCTGCAGGCCTAGAACCTTCCTGGGGCAGAATCATGGGTCCCCAACAGTCTCACTACCAAGAGATCTGACTTTTTTTAATTTTTATTGTTTAACCACACAATGTTGGTGAACAAAACGATCTGGTCTGCCAATATGCTGAATATATCATCTGCTTTCCAATTTTCTACTAACCTGAGACATTGGAAAATCCTATCTGGGCTTCTGATCAACAAAAGATAAGCAGGTTTACCTCTTTCCCAAAGCCTAGAAAGGTGCTGTTTTAGTTAGCCTGTACAGTTTTGACAAAGAATAAATCTATGATTTCTATCAGACTTTTCAAAATAATGACGTTAGCCCCCTGATGCCTATTAGTCTCACTGCACTCTTTCAAAAGGAGTAGAAATACACAGAGAACTACCCATCCTAACCTATTTTATCCAAGATATTCTTGATGATTAAGGCTAATGTTGTACCATTTTTATTTTTCAGCAAAGAGAACAACTCTACTCCAAATTCAAACATCCCCCTTTAAATCTTTCCATCTAGCTTCCATTACAAAATATCCTGTCTTCAAGCCACAACATCCTCCCCCGTCCTCAAAAAGAAAACAAGAAAGGAATCCAAAATCAGACAAACCAGAGCATCCTTCCTCTGCCATTTAACTGGATCTATGTGTCCTTGGGGGCAAAGCTTAATTTACCTGATCTTCAGGTTTCAAACAGATCACGTGGTCACAGAAACCATTTACAGAACAAGGGCAGTGAGACCTAGAAAGTATATAAGGTGCCTAGCCCTGGGCCTGGCATGGGCCAGTTTTCAATAATAGGCTGCTCTTCCTATACTATCAGAGATTTATTCTGTTCAGAGATGGCAGTTATATATTCCCTTTGAGATTAAGAGGATTTCCTGATTCCTTTGATTGGAACTCTATGGGTTGAAAAACATAATTAAGCTAGACATTCTCAGAAAGTACATTTACATTAATATTAATTAATGCAAACAGCTGTTTGAGAAAGCCAGCCAGATAAACCTGCTTCTTGGTCAGGTGTGAAATCCTATTGTTCTCAAGTTATGAGTCATTTAAATTAATGACTTATTCCACCAGATACAGTTAGCTACCCAAGAACCACAACAGTACGCAAAGAAACCGCTTTCGAGAAATACTATACCCACTCTCGCACACAGAAATTAAAATTTAATAAACAAAAAATGAATGTCCTGTCTTCGGTATAAGAACAACAAAGTAAAAAATGTTAAGTTACATTAACGAAGATCCAATCTGATGCAACATAAGACAGGCATGGGTTTCTAATAAGCACTAGATTGGCCCATTGCCCACCCTCCCGCTACGTCCTGGACTTCTAAGGCACCCAGGTACTCCCTCACCTCTGGGTTCCTTTACCTGTCTCCTGTCTCCAGGCTCTCATTACTCTACATCCTAATTACTGTCTCCTTCTCTACCTAGAGCTCTACAACTCAAAACTCCTTGAGGGCATGAAGGGAACCGAACCCTAGTCATCCGGTCCTTGGCACATTTTCAGCAACCTACCAATGTCTACCACCTGCACTTCCTTATGACAGTAACCTTTCCCTTGCCATAGCCTTGCATTATTCAATCTGCTTAGCCCCCTAGTGATTAACCACAGTGAGGTTCTCTCATTTCCAAACAATTAGAAGGCAAATCTGATGGCATACTTCTGCCACAGGTCAAGTGACTATTGCTAGAGAATTTTCTCCCACATCCCTCTGCAGTCCTGGTGTAAGAAGGGAGAAAGCATACAGTAAGAGCAATCCAGGGTGGAATATGAAAGACAATAAAGTAAGACTGACACTGGTCTGGTAACGTGTATATGAGATTTAGCAGTGGCATGGTAAAGAGGGTGGCCTGGAGAATCTTCTTTCTTTAATAAACCACCTGAGCAAGTTGCTCAACCTCTATGAGCCAGTTTCAACATCTGTAAACTAAAGGCATTTGCCAGATCAACCTCCCAGCTCTGAAAGGTATTTGTTCCTCTGATGACTCAGAAGGCTGCTCAGAATATTATAGTTACAGCATCTTCTTTGCAAACATCAGATGTCAGTGTAATGATGAGACGGTTAATAAACATTTCTAGACTCTATAATGCCCACCAAGCGGAATGTTTACTCTAAGAAGTAAAAATAAACTAGTTGTCTTATGAAATCATCAGAAATGACCACCACCACCACCCCCCCCCAAAAATTAAACACTTATCTTTTTCAACAGACCATTAACTACACAGAAAGATGCCTTGCAAAAGTTTCCAAGTATTATTGAAAATATATAGAATGAAAAGGTCAAGGACTCAAAAATATTAACAGAAAATAACTGGACAAGAAAAAGGAAGTGGTGCCAGAGATTGAAGGGAAGCCGGAACTACTAAGTGACAAAGAAGTCACGCCTGTACAATCTACATTTATAATGGGGTATCTGCAGCTTATACAGTCTTCTTTTAATAGCTGGCCGGAGGCTTGTTTGATACAGCAAAGAGTTAGCCCAACACAACGGAAAATCAACCTGCAAGGTAAAACTGAGTGACAGTGGATGGACTGTTGTGTTTTTTGCTGTTGCATAATAGCATTTATAGATTAATCTATTTAAAAGAAAATAACCAGGTGCATTACCCAAATGTTCAGTTACCAGGGACACTAACAGTTGTCTGTCCGTGGCAATTTCATCTCTGTTTTTTACACAAATCATCGCTTGCAAGCACTGATGTTAAAAACAGAAAAACAGTCTAGTACACAGTGGCTATAAATGCCAAATCAATTTTCAGCAGATAATAAAGTCCATGTTTTACAATCAGCAATGCACTGTTTTACTACCCAAAAATGTAAGCTAATAATATATAGCTCTACTAAATGGAAAATGCAGATATGCTGCTAAAAAACGGGCCGGCTGTGAGAAGATGGATCATTTCTGCAGGGACCTTCTTAAAGCTATGTGTAAGTGTTTTGAAAATATCACATGATGTGGCCATGTGTTAAAAATTACAGCCAGTTAAGTTCTCTGCTAAGAAAAATATGTGGGCAATTTATGAAATGCACTCCAGGATGGAGATGTCTTAAGTAAAACCAGATTTTGAAAACAGACCTTTTTTTTCTTTTTTTTTTTTTTTTTTGGAAACTTGAACTTAAAAAAAAAAAGTTCCAGGCACATCTGGAGAGCAGGACCATTGAGAAAGGGTGGTCTGACCTCATACTAGCCATCTTCTGAAAGAACAGCACTATTTCTGGGCTACACTCACTGTGCTCGCTTATTGTCCTTTTAAGGAAACAGTCCTGAAAGCATTTTGTAGGTCAACATATGGTCTTTGATAATATTATACACAGATTGATAAAAATATAAATGTTTCAGAAAGCTCAGAGGCATCTCCTCCCGAAACAATATAATGTCCAAGGTGTCTCAGCCATCTCACAAGAAAACATTTTCCTTTTCTTAAACACAAGGATCTAGTTGTTACAAAGTGACAGGCAGTGACATGATATTTCCTTATATTAAGTTCAATCATAAAAAAAAAGTTTTATCTATTTCTTTAAAGCAGGAGCGGTCTCCTTTAACTTTTTAAATAGCTCGTTTTGTTAACAGTATGCTATCAACAGCTAAAGCATGTTTTTTTAACCAAAATAGTTCTAGAAATCCTAAACTGAGACTTTTTTTTTAACCTACCCACCCCCACAGATTGGTATGTCTTTGAATAAGTTCAGTCTGTGCACATTTGTTTCCAGGAATCCCCATTTTTATGAAAAAAGGTCCCAGATTTGAGAATTGTTGCATCAGGTTTGACACAACCAGGAACCAGGTCTGACCATGACCTACCGAAATAATAATAATAACAACAACAATAATAATAATAATAATGAGGAGGAAGAGGAGGAGGAGAAGAGGGAGAAGAAAAAGAGGAGGAGGAGGAGGAAGAAGTTGTTGATATAAACACGTAGTCAAAGAAAAACAAAAAACAGCGACAATATCAGATTACCCAAAACACATCCTTTTAATCTACTACACATAATGTCTTATTTAAAAATATAAAATCTGTCCCAGATGGTTAAAATTGTCCATTAATATAAGTACATATGTATGGACGAAAATATGCTAAAAACATATTAAGAGGCAGTCCATCCGTTAGGAGAGTTTAAAAAGTGCAGATGGGTGTCAAAAATAGCCAAGTGTCAGATCTGCTCAAGTATCGCCATTCTGGCACATGCTTATAGTCACAGCTGTTAATATATTCTCTGCATCCAAGTACAAGGTTTTCTAACACAGTTGATGAGAGAGAGAGAGTGAGAAACACTGCCACTCTTCAGGCTACTGCTTTAGAACCAGTCAGATATTAACGACTTAACACTGAAACAAACTTATCGGTGATCCTAAAACTTTATAGTTCAATGTATTTGCAATAAGGATGCTTTGAAGATGACTTTAAAATCATGGAAGCACCTAAGCAGTCGGGGCTGGCAAGGGTCCTAACTAATCTCTCTCACCTATTATCGCTTACAAATGGCTTTGGGCTATTAAAGGGTTTTAACCAAAACAAAACAGAGACTCTTCAAAATGCTGGTAAGTCAGATCACGCACTATATATTAAGAGCACAGACACAAAGACGACTCAAGGTATGACACAAGAATCAGAGGAAACTGTGCTACAATATTCTGGCGGAATAAGGAAAAAAAGAAAACCACACAAATACTTTTTCACACCGATTCCCTATCACATACCCAACGCACATTGCATCTTTAGTTGTGCGGTGCATATAAATCAAGATGAGAGCTTAAAGAGTTAAAATGACCTTTCAAAGACCTCAGTCATTGTCTTTCTGTAAATTGATTTTCCCCATATTTCAGCTACATACACTCCTTGTCTACTGAACTAATGAAAAAGTGCACTTCTGTCACAAATGCATCCTTTCTGCACAGAGATCAATAATGAAGAGGACTACAAGACACATCCTGAAGGGGAAAACATTCTTCAAACAACTGGCAATACCTACACACAACTGTGGTTGCAGAAAACTGGCAGATAATGTTTCAAAACACCATCTGTGAGGTGTACAAACTCTGTGACCAAGCACAGTCTCTTCTGCCTGTCCTACCCAAATAATCTGCACAAATCAGCCAGCTGGAGGATCTCTCCCTGCCCTGTCTTTTTTAGCTGGGGACAGGCTGCTCAAAGTAGGTTCACGGCAATCCAGACAGTTCTTGAGAAGAGCAAGAAACAACCCATTCTCCATCAGGCTCCCCCCTCCCCCCCGCCCCCAGCCTTCTCTCTCCGTAAGCAGAGACTTCACTGGCCACCATCACGGAGACACTCGAGGCTCCAAAGATAACATGCTTCAGAGGAAACTGACATACACTAAATTTCCAGGACCACAACAGCTTCAGTAATCTAGCAGACTTTTTATTTTTAATGAATCGATTTCAATTATTTGCCTTATGACATCTAAGGACTGTGATTTAAGGCAAGACTGAAATCGTTTGCAGTTCCAAAGCTCCCTTCACTTTCTCTGACATAAACAGCTTTTTAAAGAGACCTTATCCCAGGATTCTGCCACAATCTGAAAACTCTCTCCACCGATGAAATGTCCAGGATACAAGGTACAGATGACAGTCACAAAATCCGTAACAGAAGCGATACTTCTTACTTGGGCTCAATGTGGCTGTACTTTCCCCTCAGCCTTTAAAACACACCTCCCAAATTCCGAAAGCAAAGCCTTCACACCCTGTGCCCCTGTATCTAGATCTCGATGGCTCTCCTTATGCCACCTTCCCCTCCTCACCTCTGTCACCGCCCCCCCCCCCCCCCCCCCCCCCGCCTATGTAAATTACGTGGGGCAGAAGGTATTTTCCATGCATAATAAAAAGTAAGCTTTCTTCATTTCAAAATCAGAGAAAGAAAGCAGAGCAGGGCGAACTCACCAGGCATCCTTGTTGAATCCAGCGTCCACACGGAAAGTGACTCTCTCCTAAAATCAAGCGCGATCGGGGCTCATGCCTCCTGTTCTGGAATGAGCGCCGGCAGAGAGAGGAGGGCCGTCAGAAGGGGCTGGGGCGGCATAGCCCGAGGCAGGGTGCTGGGCGCGTGCGCCTGCCAGGCGGAGACAGATGGAGAGCTGACACTCCGGATTGCACTTGGAGCAGAAATGTGGATGATGACAGGAGCACATGTGGCCTTGAACCCAGCCCTGTCTCCTCAGGCAGAACAATGACAGGGATGTGTGTGCAAAGTATCGCAACCCCTACCTCCCCTTACCCACTGTACCTCTCTGGGCAAGTTCCAGAGCACCAAAGAACAGAAAGTAAAATGCAGAATGATAAGCTAAATGCTGAATAATTCATTCATCACCACCCCCATCCCGTTACAAGTTAACCCTTATTTTGCCAAAAGAATGGAAAGTAGACGGGCCCCCTACCACTGCTCACAATGAAACGCTCCCCTTCCATCCTCTCATGTTAACAGCCATAATTGGAAACTCTATTTAAAAACCGACGTAGGCACCAACCTCAAAGCTTGTTTATTGAACTGGAAATCCGAAACAGTATAAAAACATTTTTTTAAGACTTTGTATTTTGTGCCAGTTTATCCTACTGAACAAAGTATCCGAATCATTCCCTTTGTCAGCTTCTCAGTAGTATGTGTAAAATAGAACACTTTTTAGAAGCAGAAGCAGACCACTTTTATTTTACTAGAGTGCTTTTAACCCCCTGGGATCCCTGCGTTGATGTGCTCCAAACATTTTCAGCTTACTCTCTTCTACCTTGCATAGAGATCCATGGGAGATGAAAACAAAATCTTCACTGTAAAGCCTTTTCAAAAGCTGAACAATCACATCCTCCTGATTTCTGATTTTTTGCACACCCTTAAATGTTTATCCTTCCCATGAATAACACATACCCAGCCAGGTTCAATGGACTCTTCCCCATAAGCTTTAATGGACACCATGATATATAAAACTACAAGCCTTTGTTACAGTGCTTTATCTAAAGCTGGCTATTTTCCTCTCAGCGGTCCCTCCTTAGTCCTTTGTAAAACATCCTTGCCTCATAGGAGAAACACACGCCTGCCCGCCTTGCATGCCTTTTCCAAACACACAAAATGCCAGGCAGAAGGAAAATGCTGTTCGCTTCTAAAACTCTTCCTCAATTTAACACTTGCAAATCTTCCCTGGGTCTGTGTGTATTTGTTTTAACAACAGGGCATGGGATGAGACAGATTCCTCAGGCTTTACCTTTCCATAGTATGGTCAATCCACTATAAACACAGAAACAATTCCACTCCGGAGCCTCTGCCCAGCCAGCAAGCTCAATGCATATGATGGACAGGAGCATCCCCTTTAACTCTTGCCATCCCCTTGCGATCTTCAACGTGCCCTTTGCTTCTTCTATGCTTTTAGCCCTTGTCAGATTGGTTTTTTCCCCCCTACTTGCTGCCTCAAAGAGATCTCAAAAACCCATCTGAAAACAAGAGGCAGTGACTGTGATTTCTACCTACTCACCCTTCCTACACCTCTTCCCAACAGCACATGCAACCTGTTTCAAAGTACACCCACATACATGCACATACCCTATACAGACTAAAAATAAATCATCTTTGGTAAACAGCGTCAATCAATAAGAATGTCTACGGCCCCTAAATACTGCACCCAAGAAGCATGGCTTCATCTAGTGAACCCCTCAAAAATCCGTCATTGTCAGAGACAACTTGTAAAAAGACTACAATTCATAATGATTACTCTGTTCTGTCACTAATAGTATACTGCACCCTATTTATGAGGCCAATCTTTTTGTTCATCTTAGTTAGATGTCACTTGTAATGAGGTTCTGTGTAATGGATTTCAGTACAGTTAAGCACCAAGCTCAAACATTCTTATGACAGAAAGCTTTATAGCAGGCGCGAGTGTGATAATCAATTAAGTCCTGCTATAAGGGCCTTTATGGAATCCAGCATCCTGAGTCTGTAGATGTTCATTTCCAAAGAGAGTATTTCTTTAAAGCCACTCAATGCTACGTGTCGTTGATTTTTTTTAATACTATACCTACGTTAGAAAGAAAACATTTTCACAGTGGGAGACCCAACTTTCATCAATATGCATGGTGAATCATTTCTGGAATAGAAAATCCTATGACAAAAATGCAACACACTTTAAGAAAACTGGATGATATCCACGTTTAAAACTGGGTCTTAATATTGGTATACCGCAAAGTCCTAAACCACTGCTCAGAACACTGAACTTCCATATGCCGCGTGATTATGTATCTTTTCTATGTGTAAAAAAGCTTTTTAAGCTGTTCTCTGGCTACAGTAATTGCCACTTTAAATTGATCCACGTCAACAAAACCCAGATCCCTGGAGATTCTCACCTAGAAGTCTGACTGCGGAATGGGCCTAACTGAATGTGTGCGCATCTGAGTCCAGCCTTTTCTCAAGGAACCAGTCTCCTCCTCTTATGCTTTAATCCCTGAACAGGGAGACCGGGATACGTACTTCTATATAGTTACTTAGACCAAAATAACTTTCCCTTTAATAAAAGAAAAAAGAAAGAAAGAAAGAGCAAGCTTAAAGAGCCAAGATCTCTAACCTCCAACCTGTATAATAAAAATAGACAATCAATAACGTGATGAACGCATGTATGTCAGTGAAGGGGAAAAAAAGAATATGCACTGAACATGTACTAAGTTTTCTCCAGGACAAAAACACCGTCTTGCATCACCATTAGGAAACATACTTTTAAAACTGAAAATAGGGGCACTTGGCTGGCTCAGCCAGAAGAGCACGTGACTCTTGATCTCAGGGTTGTGAGTTCGAGCCCCATGCTGGGTTGTAGAGATTACTAAAATAAATAAATAAATAAATAAATAAATAAATAAACAAACAAACTTAAAAACAGAAAAAACCCTAACATATATTCAAGACAATAATAAAGACTACATTGCTGACCAATCGTACACTTCCTCAGGAGAGCCATGTCAGTTAATGCACGTCTTTTAATTAAGAACACAGAGCACTGTTAGGGCGATTTTTTGGAGGCATCTAAACAATCACTTTCCGAACCGGTAAACTGAGTCAACAACCTAATGCCAGGCTCTCCGCGCCCCCACCCCCACCCCAAATACATCAATTGGTTTTTGACAATAAACCGAGATCCTTCACTCGGAAGGCATTAGGGTATTTACGGCATTCCTCTCAGGTATCTATCACTTATTTCGAAGACAGACCGGCCCTATAGTGCAGATTTTTCCTTTGTTCGAGCCTGACTTACCAATGGGGACTATATGAGTCTACTGAAGCCGTCAGCAGTTCATGAGAGCTCTCTACACTGGTGATGGGCCAATGCCAGTTAGAGGTCTTCCACAGGTCTTCTCAACTCTCCCCTCTGCTTCTAACGGGCTGCTGTGATACACTGTGACTTCACACAGTGGGTATTAAGTGAGTTAATTCAAAGGAGCTGAAACCTCATTGATCCTAATTGAAAGCAATACACCCGACCAAATACTTTCCTACCCCATCTGCTCTGGCCTGCCACCAGCTATTCAATACAAGAGAATTAATAGTTTCAGATATTCTAACCGACCCAATAAAGGCACTCATTTAAGCAGGGCTGCATTAACAAAGTGAAAAAACAAGGGCAAAATGGGTTCAAATGGAGCATTTTACTCCTAGTTGGCTTTAACAAAGCTGAATAAGGCTTATTCTGACTTTTTATGTGCAAGACTTGATAAACTGAATGAGAAGGCACTCAATGATCAGCCAACGAGCATTGATGAATGGTCATTAAGACCCCCCTGCTCTTAGGGGAGACCCTTCCACAAAGTGGCACACCAGCTTGAAAGGGCGGACTCGCTAATGTCCAGATTTCTCCGCTTGCTTGTTCCACTTTCAATTTCAGACCACTGGCCACCAAATGAGGCTGACATATTGGAAAATAATGTTTTATGGGCGAGTGGTAAAAAATAAAATGGAGGCATTAGCTCTGCTTTCAAATTCAAATCTGCTAGTTTTGTCAGACCCCAAAGGTTTTGATTTTCCACCCAGCTGGAAGCTATTAGTGTTTTCTAAAGGCATCCCACTGACAGGGCAAACCTACCTAATGTGTGAGCTGTTGGGCTAAGGGAGATGGACCTCTCTTTTGGATGATTTCCTAACTTCTCATCACTTTGACAGTCAATTAAATAGATACAACACCTAATAAAAATGTACATTAATTTGTTTCTGCCACTGAAAGACACGTGAAACTGTATTAAATAAAAGCCATGGTAGATTGTCTTCTGACAAGGTAAAGCCAATTTATACTCTGCAAGAAAGCCAACTGGTTTATGTCTGAGTTAGGCTACAACATAAGATATGGCCAGTGACAAAGAAATGAGTGGGGTGGGAAAAAAAAAAATTAAGTTAAAAAGTTCGCTGAAGTATTCCATAAAGGTAAGAGGTTATCTGTCGCTTTAACTCCTTTTCTATAAACGTCTGTTGTAAACAACCAGGCACATTCACGCTATTTCCCTCAAATATTTCCTTTCGGGGAAATGACTGGCAAGCGTTGGTGCCTCAACGTTCAGCCAGCCCAGAGAAGGGCTTGCAAGAACTTCACTTAAATGACAAAGGAGCAGGGGACATGACCACCATCTTGAGAATTGGAAGGGTGTGCAAACATCATGGGGTCAAGGGTGGTTCGGGTCTAAGAGGGCCTAAGTGCTAGCAGTAAGATGGAATCAAGCAAAAGAAAGCATGCTGGATGGAGGAAGCTTGTCTTCATAGGTGATTATAACAGACATCACAGAGGCAGAAAAGATTCACTGCCTGGATCATTTGCAACTAGATGTCAAAGCACCGTACGACACAGCGTCCCATAGAGAACATGCTGCATGGTCTGTTGAGAAATCCTCATCTACCAGGGCAAGTGGCAGGTGGAGAACTAGAAGTCATGACCCCTTCCCTTCACCTATGACATGTCAAACTCAAGGACTCGGGTCACTTTGAGTTTTGTTATCTCCATCAATGAGAATGAGTTAATAACGTGCCTTAGAACTGTAATCTGAACACTCCAATCATAACGCATTTTTCTATGGTAACGATTTCCTGAACTGCTAAGCCAAACAGTCTCTATGATTTTTCCCCCCCCAATCCTCAATGTCTACAGAATAAAATGTTCCTTATATCATTCCAACAATTTTTCAAGCAACGTATTGGACTCTTAACTCTGGGTGAAGTAGAGTATTCTCTACATAGGAATGAAAAGATGTGTACTAGTAATTTGAGTATGTAGGGCACATGTATGTGTGCTTCTGCAAAAAGAAATCCGTTTAAGATATCACTTGCTAGAAATAAAGCAAGTTTATATTTGCAATTACTAGAAATTGTCTCTGACAGGGCCAACGCCTTTAAAACATCACAGTATATTGTAATTCTTTCCTACCAACAACTTTTGACTTTTGATGCCAAATATTCCAAAACGGTCTGAAAGGCTACAACAGATTTATTAGCATTTGCATTCCTTGGATGCTATATTATTTACATGCAAACCTCAAGCCCAACTAATACCGTTAAATACAAATTACTCCACAGGCACCAGCAAGGGGTTAAATCATTTTAAAATTTTTACAGGAAAACACTTCCTTGGTAATCCACAAGGCTGAACACTAGCTACATTAACTCTGTCTTTTCAAATATGAGCATTTTCATATAAAAGCAATCAATCTTAGGAAGTACACACTTGCGTGCAAACCTGCAAGTAAGTTACCACCTCTACTTTCCTCCTATTTTTTTTTTTTTTTTTAGCTACGCAAAGCACTCGGAGAATCTACAAGACACCCCAACTGCCCATCCCTTATCCGTCTGACAAGGACTGTAACACTATATGGAAAACCTTTGTTTCAATGTCACCACCTCCCCATCCTGACTAATGGCGAGTTAGTTTTGTTAAAACGCAAGGGTTCTGGCTTACGCTCCAGTGCACTTCCCCTCCTCCCAGCACCAGAGACAAAACCCGCCGCTCGGCTCCGTGCAGGCAGCCATCTGGACAGCTTTCCCTCAAAGCCCAGCCCACACCACACTGCAGGCAAAATCGGAGGGCTCGAGAGCTCTGTGGGGCTATTCATGACATACCAATTTCACATTTTCTGCTTGTACGCTTGCAACAATAAATGCTAATGAGGACTATGAATGACAATTTTAAAGACAATAAAAAGGTCTCCAAATCCCTTGCATATGGAGACACTGTTTTCAAAACTTCACCTTCTGTTACAGAGCTGTTAGAGTCGAAAGGAGAAAAAAAGAATAACCTAAGGAAAACAATAAGATGATCAAAGCACAACTGAATCCTTAAGATTTCCAAAGAAAGCAATCTGTGTAAGCCCAGGGAACAACAGATCTCACCACCCCCAGGAGCAGCCCTATGAATTTATGAGGCACCCTTAATCTCCACTACCTTTGCCTTCTGTACACATGCAGCTTAATAAAAGCAGTTCCTGCTAAATGCTTGACTTTTTTTTTTTTTTGGAACCTGGGAATTCTAAGGGCAGCATTTGTCCAAAAATAATTATAATCATCATCATGATTCTTTGGCATAATATTTAACATTCCACGTATCTTTAGATAAATGTAAAAGCAAACTGGTTCTCTTCTGATCACATCTCTTCTTAAAAACAATGCAATGATTCTGGATGGTGAAATTACAAATCATGCTTATTTTCCTTTTTAAATGTTTCTGTTTTCCAAATCTTCTAAAATGAGCACATATTACATCTTGAACCAGAAAAAAAAAAAAAAAGAAAAAACAATAAATATTACTTTCAGTGCAATGGAAGAACTGAACAAAAGACAGGTAAGTGTTTTGACCTAGGAAGGAATTGAACCATTTTACACAACAAAAATAAAACAAAAGATTCATTTTCCTATAAATTGTCTAAAGGGTATCCATTTCATTAACATGGATTAAGACACTTTCAACAAAATCCACCAGGTGGAGCAAATACACAGCAATAAAAAAAAGTTCCAGAATTTTTTTCATCACGTTCTTTTTTCACATGACTTTTTTTTTTTTTTTTACCCCTAACAAACTCTCCACTTCTTATCTCTCCACATTGCAAATTATCAAAATCTATGCACACACACACTAATTTGCCACATTGGTAAACAAATGCAAACGTTCTCAAAAATGATTTTTTGCTACCGTGCATTCCATTACAAATTTTCATTCCAAAACTGCTTGATGTGTTCAAATATTACCCAGCGCAGTATATCTGCTTTTTCACCAAGGTACATTTTTTAATTAGTGTTTTACTCTGACCCTACTGGGTTTCATCATGCATCCCCCTTCCCCACACAAGACCAGGCAGAATAGAATTTAATGCTATATATCCTGAAACCCACGAAACAGGAGCTAAAACCTATGAATCTCAGCTCAATTCCTTTACTCTGTCTGGAACTTTAACTTCTCACTGACTTTTTATAAGATTATTCCTAATTGCATGTACCTAAATCTTATTAAAATTTCGGGATACTGTGACTTTTTTTTATCCATTAGAGCAAAACGTCCTGTTTTCGTTCCTGACACAAGCCCACAGCTACTAAGAGAATATGGATTTTTTTCCCCTTCTTTTTTCTAGAGTTATTCACCTCCTCCCAATTTCTTCTCCCACAGATCTATTTTTTTCCTTGCCATTTCACTCCACACCTTCCAGAGCACACTCAGCGCAAGGCACCAACCCCGCTTTCTTATTTGCATTTTCTCCTGTGATTCCTGACGCCACCTGCAAAGCACAAGTCTTCTCCATTCACTTTTCAGAGTCCTCCAAGTTTTTCTCACATTATACACCCTCTGCTGCCAAGGCTTAATGCTGCAAATGGCACTAATGTTACTTGCATTTAAGAAAGCTCCAGTTGGATAGAACGACCAAAAAGTGACAGAGCTTGAAAGGAGGGGGCGCCCAGGGTCTGTCACGTGCAGGGGGACACGGGTTAGGAATGTGGAGTGTGGCTTAAAATGTATTTATATATTTTCTTTCTTCCTATTTACATTGACGTTGAAAAGAGAAATCCTCTGAAAGAAATGCACCAGGCGGATACATAAATAAACACGCACATGCCCGAGGATACACATAACACTTCCAAGAGAGCTGTCTATGCTGGTGCGTAACAGACCATGGTGATGCCAGCTCCCTCACAAGCCGCACGGGGCTAATCCGATTTAAATGATCATATACTTTTCACTGGAGTGGTATACAAACACATAAAGGATGGACACTATCTCCATAAATACAATATGAAAAGAAAAAAAAAAAGAAGTTTTTAGAATCACTCCTACCCAACTCTTCCCTACAGAGTCCAATTCCTTTCTTCTTTGCAAAGAATGGAATCAATTCCCCGGAGCCACGGTCGTGCGCATGCACGGCCAAGATGTATCATTATGGCACTCACGTGAGTGCATCTTCTAAAGGGTAAATGCCCTTCAGTCTGCATGACAGAATCCGCACGAAGTAGTTGGAAAAACCAAATCACTGCATGTGTAGTCACACTTTCCCCTCCCTTTGCAGGAAACCACCCCCCCCACCACCACCTTTGCTCCCCCACCCACCATGCGGACATTTCATCAGCCCACACTGTGGATAAAGAACCTGCTGGATTTCCTCTTGGTGCGATAACATCTTGTTATACTCTGGGGATCTCCCAAATGCCTCCATCTCCAAGCATTCCTCAGAATATTTATCCTATACGATCCTCAAACTGGCCACACATCGCTGTCCAAATATTATTTCTTGCCACCCCCAGCTTCATCAAAGGGTGTGGCTCTTCCCACAGCAAATGTTCAAGTCCATATTCAAATTCCAAGGACAGGAAAAAAAAAAACCCAACCTTAAAAGTTCTAGCACCTTCGCTTCAAGATGGACAATGCTCATGGACAGATGAAGATTCTAAAACTGCCTCATCAAAACAACCTCTGAACTACGAGTTCCACGCTGAGCTACGAGTGAGTCTGACCTAAAAAGGCAACACACGTAGGACAGCATATACCAGGAATCAGGAAAATAGGGACACGCTAACTAAGCCCAGTGCTCCACTGGTTAATAGCTGTCGCCGTTGACAGAGATCATGCTTCAGAGCAAGGCCGGAGGATGAAATGAAAGAGCCCAATTTTTAAATCTGTTAAAAAAAAAAAAAATGAAGTGTATCTGTGGGTATAGCCCAGAAGGAGAGAGCAGGGACACAGCACTGGCAGGAACCTCAAATTCCTGACCAAACCCTCTTGCACACAATGCCTCCAGAAAGAAAGGAACCCAGGGCGGGAGCCAGCCTGACGCTGGCGGACAGACAGGGCTGGCCTTGCAGGATGTCAGAGCGCCAGGCGGCTGCGAGAGATACTGGGTTTTCACACACTCTCAGGCTGACTGTTTTGCTCTTCAGGTAATTAAACAAGGAAGCAGGGCTCGGGGTATGAGCCTGACCCTGAAGCTGTGGCTCCACGGTTCTGCATATCAACTTCCGCAAGAACTGCCCCGGGCATCAACACAACATTCGCCTCTCACTCTCTCTCGTTTCCTTCTCCACCTCTTCCTAAAGCTGACCCAGAAACAAATCCTCCCTACAAAAACATCCACAGAAAGGTCTGAGTCTATTTGTAATAAAAACCTCTGTGCTGTGGCTGTTCCCGGGCACTACCCCCCAAATTTTCAAAAGCAAAACAATTAACCAAAGGCAAGAACCTCATAAAAATTCATATACGGCACATCTATGCCAAACCCTGGTGTCTTAATGAAGATGGGTTATTCAAAGAAAATAGGACCCAAATAATAAGCCTGTTTTCCTTAGCATGTGTTGATTAAAGTGTAGATCTTCAAATTCTAAAAAGCTCCCCAAGAAATGATTTTGACAGTCCAGTTCACAAATTAAACAATTAACATTGTTATTTTCCAGTTTTGATAATGGACATTGTGGCAAAGTAAATACCACTTATGATGTGGGTTATTATGCTTCTTCAAAAATCTCACTGAAACAAAACTCTATTGGTGTACAAAGAAAGTCACCATGAAAACTCAGGAACATAAAAATTATCCCTTAAACGAAAGTGGTACATTTATACACACACACACACACACACACACACACAAACACATTAAGCAATGATTAGAATCATATAAATAATATATTCTTCCTTCATCTCAAAATCCATAGAGTAAAATATTGGCTGAAAGAGACAGAGACCAAAGGAGAGAGGAATACAAAAGCGTGCCTGCTTGTCTGTGTTCAACACAAAGAACATTAAATGAAAACAACTGGCATGCTGCCAAATTCCTATAGAGGCAAAGAGATTCAAATAAATTGATTTCACGCATCACACTGACCTGGGATCAGTGTGCAGGCTGCAATAAGCTCAAAGCTCCATGTGGGGTAAAGCCCATTAATGCTATCAGACCCCTCGAACACGACCAAGAGAAACTAAAAATAAATGCAGACGCTCTCAAAGACCAGCAATTTTGCCTGAGAAAATCACTTTCCTCTTTTCCTAATAAAAATAACGGGATCTAAAGGTGTGCAGCACCATTTAAATTAACTTAAGAAAATCACCCTTTTTAAAAATACAAATGTAGCTCCTGAAACCCATATAATGCCTATAAATTGGAACTACATAAACATGCCGCCCATGATATGAACACAGATACCACTCTGCAACAGAAGTTTCTTCTGTCATAATTGTCTCCCATGCTACTCCCCCTTGCATCGTTAGACGGCCAGGAAATCGTTTTTATTTTTAATAGGACAAACACTGGACCCTTCTTAGTATTAGTATTTTCCTTCCGTGGCTTCTAAGGGCAACCACTCCCTAGCTGTCCTAAATCCGCCCACTCCTCACAAAGGCAAACATTACAGGAGTCTAGCTTCACATAGCATTCTAGAGGACCAAGCCTTATGCTTATTTTGGGCATGCTTCAAAACATGGGGGAAACAGCAGTAGTTTGCCTTTACCAGCTTCTACCTAAACTGGTGGCTGTCCGCTCAGCTCAGCGTCATTCCCGTCCCCCCTACCGCCCCCCCCCCCCCCCCCCCCCCCCCCCCCCCAACCAAACTCACTACCCAGACCAGACTCTCTGGCGCCACCTCAGGCCGTTCTCACTTAGAGCCCCGACTGTTCAACTTCACATAGTTCTTTTCTTTTCCTGTCTCCAAATTACAACCCCAGGAACCCAATGGATTCCAGGCGTTTAAAAATTTAAAGCATGTAATTTCTGTTCTTCTCTACTTCTTGAGTCAACTTGAGTCTGAACCCAGTGTTTCTACACACCCATTACCTTTACAAAAAGGAAGAAATGACTAGGAGTAAAATTTTCAATGCCACATGATAAAGAAAGAAAACCCAACGGATATCCCAACAGCTATAAAATCGGCCAACACAATATTGTATATATAAACATTGTGTGCGGGTGTGTGTGTGTGCGCGTGCATGTGTACACACATCATATTTTTAAGGATGTTTGCACACGCACACATATAGGAAAGAAAGAACTCAGCATGGTGTTTGCTACCTGATGCTATCCATCCAGGATTTGCATAGTATAACAAACAACGTACATTAAGTCATTTTTAAATGTGTGTCTTTGTCGTGCACTTTTGCTTTCAATATGGATCTTCCATGCTGCAATGGTTCACTGCCAGCAGGCCGCAAACAGAGCCCGCATGCCCAGAGGAGAGTAAGAGCGTAAAGCGATGGGGGTGGGTAAAGACCAAGACGCTATGGATCTGCCACATATGCTCAAGGGTTTAAATCCAATAGCCTTTTCCATTGGTAATCTGGATCTCAGATTATTTTGTCATATTATTAAGAGCCCCCATAGAGATATATAAGGCAAAAAGCAGAGCTATATTCTCTTTTAAAACAAGTGCTTTCTGCTGATAGCAGATGAAAAGAAACACATTCTTAAGCAGTGGTTGTTGCTGTTGCTGCTGCTGCTGTTGTTGCTGTTGTTACTATTATTATTATTATTATTATTATTATTATTATCAGTTTCCTTTAAGATATTGACATCTTTCTAGTTTTGGACTTGAGAAGTCTAGTCAACCAAGATGCGAGTTCTCAAAAAATTAACTTTTAGTAACAATAGTACATGAGGTAAGAAGGTAGAAACAGAGGTGAGAGATGTCTCAACTACTTAATAAAGCTGAATTCCTTGCCTTCTCTCTCACTATTGGAAGACATCATCATGAGATGAAGAAGGGGGAACGAAAGTAGAAAACTACTAGTTTTAGTAGAAACGAAATCACAATTTAGGCTACCTCAAAGGATTCTGCAATTATACGGAAAATTATTTCATTTTCTGTGGTCTTTCAAAAACACAAACAGCCTCATTTGCCAACGCCTTCTTGGAAACTTACAGAACAAGCCAATAAGTATTTGTAGCAATTGCAAGAGTAGATACTGTGGGGTGGGCACCAGCAGCGATGTTTCCAGAACCATGGCCACAGATGGTAAATATTTTGCTACCCCTCTTTCCATGTAGTCAGGCAGGCAGTCAAAGACTTTCAAAACTCCCTTCCCAATGACTAGAGTGCCAACCAGTATTACACGACATTTGTGTTAACTCTCAACTTTTTCCTGGCACGGCTCATCCTTATTCATCTGTGCTTCTGCACAAGTCCACTAAACCTAAAACTGAGCTGGCTACAGGAGGCATCAACTCTCTGGAACCCATAATTCAGGGTCCTCCTTCATTTTGAAATGTTGCAGGCTTTAAGAGGTCTCTTGCCAAATGGTAACATACGCGGTTTATATTTGCCGTTTTCCTAAAGTTAGATTTTTTTGTTTTGTTTTTTTTTTAATGTGCCTACGAAGATGAATTCTGCTTAGGAAGTAACATTCACCTAAAAGTTAAAAAAAAAAAAATCCAGATCAATTAGAAGAAATAATAAATTGAAAGCACTTTTTTCCCTCTTTAGTCAACAAACTGTTTTAGAAAAACACCATCTCAAGTTACAATAAACACAGAAATCATGGCATAGCTTTTACTCTTTAACTCCAAGTATTGCTCAGCTTATAACAGATGTATTATGAAACATGGCAAGAGGCACTGCAACAAGGAGAGGGTGGGAAAAAAATTTGGTACTTGATCATTTGAGATCTTCAGACCCAAAGCTATCAAACAAAGGTTCCCACAGCCAGGCTGATTGATCCCCGCCCAATCCCATACCCAAAGACGTGAAAAACAATTTTTTTTAAAATATATAACACAAATTCTTTATTAACAGGCACCAGAGGAAAGAAGAAGAAAAAACAAACCTTCACAATTATAATTTATAGGGAAAATATAAGAGTGATTTTTTTTTTTTTTTTTTTTTTTTTTTTTTGGTAAGTAAATGGCAAAATCAAAATATTTGTCTGTTCCTTACCTTGACAATATTCAAAGTTCCCTTTTTTCCGGCAGTCACCTATTACTAAACTCAGTGCTCTCCAAGTGTTTCTTTTGACAGATATCATTCTCCACCAATCGCTCTGCTAATTTCCTCTCTCCTTTTCGGACTGGGACAGATATTATGTTCACCAGCCCAGAGATCAATCTTTTCTATTGACGACAACAAAGGGGAAAAAAAACGCATATATCACAACCAGTCTGAAGTATCACACCCGTCCACTTAAACGATAATACTACACACCAGTTTTGTTTTGTTCGTATTAAGAAACAGATACAAGCTCTTCTAAATTTTAGAAGTGTCCAAAAACAAGTTCCATTTTCTCAGTTCCTGTAATGACATGCTCTAAGAGACTCTTAAAACTCCAGTCATCTGACTCAAAGCTGGATGCCTTCTCAACCTGGCAACTCCTCTTCCTTTGACTGGTTTAAAACATATGTACATCAATACCTTAAAACAATGTGTTAGATTTTTACCTTGTTCAATAAAATATTAAATAATTTGTCATTGATCATGGTTTCTTTAGAAAATGTTTTGAAACATTACGTGTTTATTTTATTTTATAGAATAGTACATGCAAATGAAATTCTATTTCAAAACAAAGTGGTGTCCACGTTGTTTCACTGCTCTGAAATTTAAACACTGCTATTATTTGCTCAAATAGTTTTAAACAACTGATAATAATCACAAGTAACCTGTGTAGTTTTAAAATATTAGTAACAACAATTATTGGTGAACCACTTTACCAAATCAACCGACTTCTACTACTTTTTTTTCTCTAAAGTAATCAAAATTCTCTCATTTTTCCAGCTAGATTTGGCAGCTTTAGAATTCATTCATTCATCCATTCTCAAATACTTATTGACTGCCTATTACTCGCCCATTCTTACTACAGCCACTATGTGTAGAAAAAAGTATCGCTCTTTAATTCTTATAATTTATGAACTATATAACTCAAGCACAATCATATGCACAAAAGGGAGGAACTCAGTAAATGCAAAGGAATAAAGATTTATAAAAGCAGTCTCAAAAAGTATTACTAAGGCCATTGCTATTATTTTTTTAAGAAACAAAAGTACTCCCTAGTAATTAAAACTGGTGAATATAATCTGATGTATATAAACAAGCAGATTTCATTAAAAACAATCAATACCCTTGATAGGTGACATTATGACTCTATCATGCAATCAGTTGTTTTTTATTCCTTATGGTAAAAATTAAATAACATTCAGGAAAATTACAGTATTAGGTATTTCTTCGTTGAAAATTGCCTGGAGACTCAGCAAAGATCAGTAAAAACACCCAGCCGATACTTGGGAACATTTAGCTTACCCAACCTAACAAATCATAAAGCAAAATTTTCAATAACAAAATGACTGGAATACATAGATACATGTACGCATATGTAAACGGTCCCATTCCGGGGGTGGAATGGGGTGCAAGGAGGGGAGACTGGAAGTAAACACATCTAGATGTTAAATAAATGTTCCTAGAAGATGGAGATATGGGTAAGTTTCTACCCAATCCTATTTCCAATGTTTCCATACTAAGGTAAGAATATTTTATAAATAGAGATTAAACAAACATTATGGGGGAAGAGAAGAAAATGGCCACTTTTCTTAGATTCAATCATGATGTTGATATTTTATAACATTTTGTGCTTCAGCAAACACTGACTAAAGTCATCAGAGGAACTGATAAGAGTGGATTGTACCTGTGTGGGCCATAGTTCATAATCTCCACTGGACAAATGAAAGAGGCAAAGCACCTATAAACCCTCTGGAGTCTGAGTCTATTTCTTCCTTCTTGTGACTGCTAAATAGTGATGTCTACGTTTATTAACAAAAATGGTGTTGTAGATCTCAGTGTTGAGGCACATAAGATTACTGTGTGGACACACTTTCTTTAAAAGATCATTTCTGAGTCACAAATGATTCCCCTTCCCCTAGGTAGAATATACTGTGTCACTTTTTAGCTTGTGTCTATTTTAGTCAGAGTATTCTAAAGTGAATGGAGGAAAGTTGGCAGGAAGATAGTGTTACAAAATACTTTAAATGTGCAGCATGTTTATAAATTCTCAAATGTTAACATGGCATAGAAATACACATTCAAATAATATACAGCGTATACCTAAAGTTACCCATGAGGATTTTCCCCACTAAACTAGTTTCCATATGAAACACTGTATCCAAATCAACAGAATAATTTTTTTTAAAAAGCTAATGTTTAAATTTTTAAAAATAATGACTTTGGAATATTATGTTCGTGCTTTATGCATCCAACACATTAAATGGTCTTCCAAAATGAAATAATAATATAAGTAATGGCACTGAACATGATGAAATATACATCCAGATATCTGTGATACATATGCCACACTAAAGACTGTATCACCTGCGAATCAGAGGAAAATTTCTTTATCTTTAACCGTTGCTTTGTTCAGATCCTCAGCTTTCAAATTTGTTATACATCATTATGAGGGGAACATACACTGAGAAAAGTTTAAAAGCTAAGCTCCACCAAGAGTAGAATGCCTCAAACAATTTGTAGTTCTACAAGAGTGTTATTAAAAAGGCTCAACATGTTGTATTACCATGGAAATTGTGGAAAACATACATTCCCAAACAAATATTACTTTTTCTCAATGGTATGAAGTAATGAAAACCACATGTGTAAATCTACGATCCGTGCAGTAGTTCAAGCTGGAGCTAATAGAAAATACAGAAAGTGAACTCTGCTATATAAAGGATTCTTGTTACAGAAATATAATGCGAAAACCAGATGCAGACAGAAAACCTTAATCACAGATGGGAATGTAATCACTGGCATACAGAATACTTTTTTGATCAATCTTAACCATATGCGCAATGTATTTATTTTCTAAGGAATGCAATAACTTGAGAGAACCTTCTATTTGAATTCAGTTAACCTCATATTTATAATGCTTTTATCTTACTCCCCCATCCCTTCGGAGTGTACACCGAGCCAAGGTTTTAAAAGGAAGAGTTGCTAGCTTTGGCAAATCATTCTTGTATCAGTTTATCTTTCAAAAATTTAATAGGATGTAAAGACTACAACACATCAGAATCAACCTCAAAAGAGACCAAGTGCAGTTCTCCATTACGGTGCTTCTCAGTCACTGCCAGGAATCCCTTCACTGCCTAAATACATTTCTCTAGAGAATTGTATCAACGTTTGGGGTAATTTTTCCTTTAGTAAATAATATGTGTATAGTTATTCCACAAATGAACCTTTTTAAACACACTTCTCTATCAACCTGGCTTGAGTCAGACCTTAACTTTTCTCTTTCCTTTCATAAAAAGATTTTATAATAATAAAGACCGTCCGTTCGCATTAATAAAAACACCATTAGTTTTGTATTCCAAGGGGAATTATCACAAAAGGAACCTGTTCTATCATATCTGACTTAATTATCACCTTAATAAGTACAGTCCCTGACACTGGATGGGAGCTTACCTTTGTCAAAGCCTCCATGATCTCATTTGCAGGACAAATCCTCCTATAACCCCCTAATCTGAAGTGGTCAACCAAGCACCGTGCATGCTGCACTTCAGGACGACGCTCAGTGTCCAACAGGAAGTGATTGGGACATTATGTTATTTGAGTGTCGTTCATCACAGCACCAGCTTTCCTTAAGCTTCCATGACAAACTCATGCAGATTCTCCTCCTCTGTCCTAACTACTCATCCCCTGAGACACATGTAGAAAAACATAGTCCTTAGTCTTGTGCCATTCTGCTACTCAAGACCCTCCATAATTTGGCACTAACCCTACACCTTTCAGCCCCTGTTCCGACCATGCCCTGTAAGGGTGGAGCTCTTTGTGGGGTAACCCCCCCCCCATATAATCCATTGTCTCATCTTTATGGCTTTGTCCATCGACCTCAGGCCTCATTCCAGAGATTGTTGCATATGCCCGGCTCCTTCAAAGACTAAGGTTTCATTCAAGTACAACCTTCTCAGAGATGATTTTCCAACCACCCAAAATAAAGTCTCAACAATACCACCAGCACCCTCATTATCCTCTCCGACCCTGATTTTTAGTTGCCATCATTGCATTTAACACTATGTGGAATAATTTTATTAACATCTTTATTACTTGTCTCCCTCCCCCATTCCAAACTATAAGCTCTCGGAAAGCGGTGGTCTTGTGTGTTTTGCTCATTGCTCTTTCTCCCATACTTAAAACTGTACTTGGCACATAGCAGTAGCCCAAATAAAAAGAATGAAACAAATGAAATCCCCCTAGTGAAATGCTATAAAGCCCAATTCAATTCCTGTGGCCTTCATCAACCTTTCCCTGACCACTCCTGGACCTATGATCACCTTCTCTCCTTTAACCGTAAGGGCATTTATGATCCATATTGGCTGGGCAACCTTTGCCTGCCATCGTTCACCTGAGCCCATTCCCACCAGTACTGCACGTACATAGGCCTAGATGGGAATCACCCAGGGCATCCTGGGCTGTGAGGCCACACACTGAGAGCAGTAGGACACCATGATTAAGAACTTCAGCCTAAGTCCATACAAGCTCTAGGAGTAAATGCACTCTAGCAGTTTTTACACACAGACTTAGCTCCCAACTGTGTTTCCCAACTGAGTTTCCTGCTACTAGAAAGAGATCTCACCTTATTCTCTCTCTTTATGCCTTCAAACCCACCCTGATGGACTTTACTCATTCTATCGCAAGGGCCATGAGGGAAGGGGGCTGTATTTACTCCAGTCTTCATACCCAGCGCCTAGCACAGTGCCTGGCTCACAGAAAGTGTTCACTCAGCATCGGCTGAGTGAGCAAAGGAATAAATGATGATCAAATACTATCTCGTCTATCTTCAAGCCCTTTTTCTTATATTGTGATAAAGGATTATTTTTAAATCCTTCAAATATTATTTTACAACATATATTAACCAGAAGGCAGGAGACTAAGTTATGATTTATTTTTTATTTTTTTTTATTTTTTTTTAACTTTTACTTACTTTGAGAGACAGATGCAGAGTATGAGAGGGGGAGTGGCAGAGAGGGAGATACAGAATCCAAAGCAGGCTCTAGGCTCCAAGCTGTCAGCACAGAGCCTGACTCGGGGCTCGAACTCACAAACTGCGACATCGTGACCTGAGCTGAAGTTGGCCGCTTAACCGGCTGAGCCACCCAGGCACCCCAGCTATGATTATTTTTAGTCAAATCGACAATGTAGGATGACCCACAAGTTAACGAGCAAGGCAATTTTAAATACCAGGAAGCTCTCAAATATCTCCTGTGTTACAGATCTAATTTCATTTTCAATAAAACAAAATATCCTAAAATGACTGTGGCCTACACACGCTGACCACTTTGAAGCCCATTGCATGCGTGCTCTGGTGGCCTGGACTCCCAGCTTTTACACTTATCCGCTATTTGACCTTGAACGTGTCACTTAACCTCTCCAAGCTTCAGATGTAAATCTCTAAAGTGGGATAGTAATATCTAACTTACCAGGATGATACGAAGGTGAGAGAGAATACTAGAAAGTGCCTATCTTGGCCTCCCTAGTGCAAGCACTGTTTTATCTCATGTGCTCAGATCCCATCATTTGATAGTAGAAAGCTGGTGTTACCTATTTTAATACGATGGTTTCAAGCATTAAAATAAAAGCATTAGGTCACTACTCAAAAATGATCTAGTTCGACCATAAGTTTTCCTTTCTGAAAGTCACTACTGTACGAATAGTGATAAAAATATTTATGATCAGTCAACAGTTCCAAAAAATGTGGAATTAAACCGCAGGTCCTAAAACATTTTACAGTGAAAAATAAAAAATAACCACAAACTAATATTTTTGATTAAAAATTTTTTTTTTTTACCCATCTAATTTCATCTGTGGAAGATCATCTCTGGGGGATAAAAGGAGAGAGAACCAATTACTTCCAAAGACTGGTTTCTCCAAATAAAGGCATCTGTTCCATGCTGGCAACTTTCATGTGAAAGAAAAACAGAACTCTGAAAAGTATCTGCACTCAGGGTAGATGGTCACACACATCGAAAAGGAGATCTACAAGAGTCAGGCTGCAAAAGTGATCTGCTTCCTGCTGTTCCTCATCAGCTAACATCTCCCTCCCCTCCTTCTCTCTCTTTCCTGCCTCCCCACGCCCCACCTCAGAAACTCACAAAACAGTGGTATTTGTTACACTCTAAACAGTAACTTTTCTAAGAGCAGTCCTAAATCTTGATAATTTTCCATTTGAACTTTAGTATCTTTCCCACCTGCAGTCTGGGTGGCTGGCCCTGTTCATGGGGAAAACTCCTAGGTGGTAGGATTTGAAGACTTGAGGAGAGTGACAGTGAGTCCTAGAACAGAGCAGTGCGGAAATCAGAAAACCTAGGTTCCGACGTTGCCCCAGCACACATGCGGGGTGACCTGGGGCACGGGTAAAAGCCTCTAGGAGTGATTTAGGAAATGAGTTCATTCCCAGGTGAGGACTCAGTAAGATGGTATGTGAACCTCATTCTGTGAAGACCTCCAGTCCCCTCCCACCACCATGCAAGCATATCTGCCTGAAATTGCTTGGCCACCTGCGTGAAGGAACAGAAGGCTGCTCTTCTGAAATGATGTCTTCAAGTGAAAACGTTACCTGGAAGGAAAAAGTGGTATTTTCACTCGCTTCCGCATTCTGAGTCCCAGAATCTTGGGGGGAGATGGACCTGTTATCCTATCCAGTACCCTCCCTAGTTGTAAGTCTAGTTCATCGAGCAGCAGAGCAGTTGGGATCCCGTACAACGTCAGAAAAGATAAGATGGGGGGGGGGGGGGAGGAAGCCAGGGTAGGTTACTCAGGGGGAAAGTCCTCAGCCCGTGAATCTGCCCAGAAAACAGCAGCCCTGGGCAGCCAAAGGAGAGAAAGCGATAATGTGGGGGGCATCTGGGAGCAGAGAAGCTGGGAGCCACTAACATGGTTTTTAGCCCTGTTGTGTCCCTGACCAAAGGGACAGTTTCAGCTCACAAATGCATCCCTACACACAGCATTTTCCTTACAATTCAGGGAGTTCACCCTTTACAGAAAGCACACTTGTGAACTTCAGGGTAAAAATAAATAAATAAATAAATAAATAAATAAATAAATAAATAAATAAAACAAAATAAAATAAAATGGGTTAAGATGTGCACATATGAATATGCAAGTGCAGTTTGACTAGAGCTGATGGGGTTGTATTGTTTTTTTGGTTGCAGAAACTTACAAGCCAAAATACAGCAGCAATAAATTGTACATTCTATAATAAGAGAACACAATGAAAGGGGACCGAGATAGAAACTGGGAGAGAAACAACATGCGGTTGAAATCAAAGATTTCTAGGTCTTAGCAATGAACTATTTCAGGACGGTACCAAGTACGTAACTTGAGTTCAAGAAAGAAGTTTTCAAAAAAAATTTACTTAACAAAGCATCAAATAGTACCCCAATTGTCCCAGACTTACAAACAACCAGCAGACAAGTCTGAATCAGACGGATAGTAGCAAAGAGTTGGATGTGACAAACCCAGTGTTTGAGGAAGAGATATCATGAAGTCTTCAGAAAGTGGTTTCATTTGAGACTTAGGAGATGACAAAGTGTGTTCCCTGGAAAATGGGTCTTAATGAAGGCTGAAGTGAGAAAGGTCTAGCAAATCAGAGTGTTGTATGCCTTGAACATCTCTATATCCCCAGACATCAAATAGGGCTAGATGTTCTTTTAAGGATTTGCTGAAGCAAGGTGACTGAGAAGGGTCATGTGGAGAGAAGAGAAGGTCCTACAGGGGGTTTCGAGAATCGTGATGGGCAGTTCCAAAGAGGCCAAGTCATGTTCTAAGAATAAGCAAGTCTTTATTAACAGTTATGCTCCATACATAACACCTCATGTAATTCTCATGACAACCTTATGAGGTCATGCCATGATTATCCAGATGAGAATGATTTCCAGATGAACAGGGGGGAGTAGAAGGAGATTCACCAAGTAGGACAGCACTTGGAAGCTGGGCCGCTTCCCCTCCACACTCCACTGCCTTTTGGCAGGGAAGACAGAAGCATGACTTTGCCCCAGAAGGACAGAGTCCCAGAACCAGCCAATCCGGGTCTGATGCTGCAATCTCTAACTTTACAGTGAGTGAAACACGTACAAGATTTGCAAAAAGGCTCAAAGGACCAAGGTGACATACAACAAAAAAATCTCCTTTCAATCACCATGCCTGGGCCCCACTTTCTTCCCCAAAGCAACTCCTGTTGTCAGATGCTGGTACATATCTCTGCAAGGAGAAGTGTATGCATATTCTTTTGCACAAATGTAGCATATGGCACATAATGTTCTGCTCCCGGCTTCTCCCACTTCACAATATATCTCAGGAATGATTCCACATCAACACATGTAAGTTGGTTTCATTTTTTTTAAGCACTATAGATTGATTTTTATGCTGAAGTCCTTTTCTGACTGCCGGTGATTAATTCTTATCAAGCACAGTTGACAACAGAGGAAAAAAGTCTTACAAAATTCCACTCCGAGAGATTTTATAACAAAACCACAAACTACAAATTTGGTTAAAGTTCAAAAAGTAAAAAGAGAACTACCAGTATATTTTCAACTTAAATGATTCTGGACAAAACAAGGTGAAAGACCCCGAAGTAACATTATCTTGATGAACCCAGACCTAAAAGTGCTGAAATTGGTAGATTTTTGTTGTTGTTTCTCTCTTTTTTTAAACATTTGTTTATTTTTGAGAGTGAGCGGGGGAGGGGCACGGGGGGGGGGGCAGAGGATCTGAAGTAGGCTCCGTGCTGACAGCACAGAGCCCGATGAAGAGCTTGAACCCATGAACCATGAGATCATGACCTGAGCCAAAGTAGGACGTTCAACCGACTGAGCCACCCAGGCTCCCCGTTGTTTCTTTCAATAACTAAAATCCCTTAAACAGGGAAGATGATTTGCAAGCAACTTAATCTTAAGGATTCAATACTGCCCTTTCACATGCAAAAGGGATTCCTCTACTTTTCCCATGTGAGGCCTCTATTTTAAAACAAAAAATTGTGGTCCTTCATATAATAGTATTGTGTTTACTATCTGCTGGTCGTAAAGCACATAAAGACAAGTTTCTAGTAACTCAGTAAAGTTTTAACACGTTTTTGTTCTTTTAAAGTGTATCTGAAAATGTTATCGCATGAAATTATTTGGTCTACAGACGACTGGGGTACTGAATGAATGAATGTGGGTTCAAATAACTGTCAAGTAACGAGGGTTGAAGTAACTCTCACTTCCCCTCCCAGGGAGTGTGTCCCCACAAAGTCATGCTTCGGCTCTTTCAGGGCCTCTTCCTGACTCCTTCCTCTCTGTTTCCCTGTCTTTTCTCCTCTATGTAACATTACAGTTGAATGAAGTTTCACAAATTATCCTGCAAATACAAGTTTGGTGTTCGAGAAATGTCAAATAGGTAGGTTGCTGTGCTAGAAAGTTAAGAGTCTGACCCAACCCACCTCACCACTTCTTATAACCCCGCATGGCCCAGAGGTACCTACCAAACGGAAGGGATCTCAGAACGGATTAAAATTCATGCAAGAAGCCAAAGCACAGAAGGGAGCCAAGTCCCAGAGAGATCAATAAACATCCTCCATGCGACAGCCACTCTGGAAGGAACACCTATCACTTCACAGCCCTGTCACCATTTTCCACAAGGAGCTAGACCACAGGAATCCCCGGGGCAGGGATACACCCCTGGGCTCTGAGGCTTCTCTCTGGAGGCTGAGACTCTGAGTCACATGACACTCGGTGTCTGTGAGGAATAGAGAAGCTTCTCCTTAAACCACCAGAGTGATTCTAAATTCTGGCCAGAGAAATGCACTGGACACATAATGCAAGTTCTCTAAATTCACCCCTATATCCAACTTCTAATGATTATTCCTTTGCAATGCCTCATCCATCTGCCTCCTCCTTTGTGTCCTACAGACCCAATCCTGATCATCCTGCTACAACATCTAAAATCTGAGTTGCTGCCACCGGCTTCCTGGCTGGTTCGCCTCCAGTCATTCCTCCACTCCGATCCGTCCGACTGGTCAGTGTCGGACCAGCTCTTGAGAAACGCGACCTCACCCGGGTCCATGGTTTCGCCTTACCTAGCACAACTTTTTGTTTTGTTTTTACTTTGGCTTTTGTGAGATCTGTTTCCCCATGGCGCCCTTTGTCCAAAAGAAGTCCAGCCAGAGAAATCTAACATATAGAGCAATTTGTTGTAAAAGCAGAATCTTTCTGGTTTCACGGTGCTAAGACAAATAAAAGGGTCTGAACCCGGGCCGGGCAGCCTTCGCGCCCCGTCCCACCCCGAGGACACAGTTTTAAAAACTTCTGGCTTGCTCAGAAGATAAAGCTTAAATCAAAATGCTTCACACCCAAGACATTTATGATCTGTTTATTTCCCAATCATCACCCATGGGTCCTTTTTGACACAGCCACGTTCTTTAATTTATTCTCTCTCCAGCCCCACTTACCCCACCCCGTTAGTCCTCCGAAAGCCTCTCCCACATCGGGGTTTCTGTACTCCACATCCCTACTTTGTAACTGCTCAGAATCCCATTGTGATGACTTCACTTTGATAAATCCTGTTTTAAGACAAGGTGAAATTCCAACTCGCCCCCCCCCCCCAAAAAAATAGTCTAATTTACTGGTGCATTTAATCGGTTAAGTCACGAAGGCTCACCAACTTAGGTAGCAGTTTTCTTTGACCTGAGTGGGTCTATCTTCAGTGGGACGTGAGCACGCACTGAGTTTCATGTATACCCACTCATGGACACCCACTCATGGATACCTACCACCTCATTTTGCACATAGCAGGCATTCATTAAATATTTAGCAATTTATTACTCCCAACTGACAAGCCAGAGTGAATTTTTAATTTTCTTTCAGATAATCTAAAAGGGGTCATTACTAGGACTCCCCAAAGAGCCTATGTGTTTCTTTAAAAATAGGAAAATTTGGGAGCCCCTGGGCAGCTCAGTCAGTTGAGCGTCCCACCCTTGATTTCAGCCTAAGTCATGATCTCAGGATTCATGAGATCAAGCTCCGAGTCGGGCTCTGTGCTGACAGCATGGAGGCTGCTCGGGATTCTCTCTTTCCCTCTCTCTCTCTCTTTCTCTCTCTCTCTCTCTGTCCCTCCCCCACTCATGAAACCTCTCTCTCTCAAAATAAATAAACAGTTTTTTTAAAAAATAGGAGAATTAGGTTTAATGGGTTGCTCATTTTACTGCTCTTTCATTTATATTGTCCTCTGATATTTTATACCTACTGCCTCTAGCCAAATCCAGGCTCGCTTTTGGACAAGTCGATGGAGACTGATCACATCTATGTTCCATTTAGACCTGAATGGACCTACCTATCCTTATTCAATAAAAGGATGAGAATTTATGGTCCATGTTTGCTTCCCATCAGAGGTCAAACCCACATTTGGCCAAATCCTCATTTCTAAATAAACCCAGCTAGAGATGAGAATGAGAATGTGTGACAGGTATGCAAAAGGTAGTCGAGAATACTTGTCTGACACATGGTAAAAGTTACAGAATCCTAACCGTCACTTAAAAAGAACACTTTCACGGGAAACAAGGATTACTATGTCAGTCTGATAAACACCACATTTCCAGTCCCAATATCATCTGCTGTTCTTCCCAGCTGTGTTTGCTCATCACTGTGTACATAACATATGCATAGATTCAGGAAATAAACTAGCAGTCTTTCATGACCTGTCTTACAGCTCACATCTTCCTAGATCCTGAGGTTAGGGAACGGGGCACAGTACATCTCGTTTTAACCAACGGACCAACCGACTTTCTAAGACTTTGCATTTGAGGTGCAACTTGCACCACACGTGCAGCATCCACTGGGGGATGACCTTCCAGGTGCTGGTACTCGGTCTGCCCAACCGGATGTGCATATGCAATGCTCTCTGCGACTCTGCTGTGCTGGTTCCCTGGCACCACAACTGTACCCCAGCATTTGCAGGTCCCACGACCTACCTTCTTTCCTAAGATCTCTCCGATCCCCTACCTGAGTGGCACAGGGGCGCTCCCCACAAGGTCTGGTGGCAAAGGCTTCTCAAATACTCTTCATAATAGCATCAGACAGCTAGTTTTCCCTCCCCGTGTTCTACCGACCACCTCTAGCCCATCGCTGCGCTCGCACTGTTTCCTCTCCTATGATTAGCGGCCACCTAGCTCTCGCGCTTCTGTAGACAAACTGCCATGACATCTCATGACATTTTCTCTATTATTTCTCTGATGCAATGACCAATCCAGTCAAGTGAGGTACCAACCAAGAGCTCATACTTTTAAGGCATTCTCCTTGGTGGCCAAAAGAAGAAAAGCAAAATCACTTCAATTTGGCCTCCCACTGAACTCCGAATGCCAACACAAAAGTCTTCTACAACCAGTGAAGCGAAACTAATTCGCGTGGCTTCCATTGCTAACAAACTTCCAAGTCCTGCCAATTGCAGATATTCCTAGTAAGCAGCAGAAGTTTCTACTGCCATCCTGGATGATGACAAAGTACTCTCCTTCATCAAATCGTAAGTACAGGAATGCCATAGCTCCTAAGTTCCAAAGAAATCCAGCCCAGTTCCCTCATTGACAATTTCACAAATTAGGCTTAAACTTCTAATAATGCCTAAACTGTTGAAAAACTACAGCATGAAATCAAAGTGTTATTGGTAATAACTGGGCATTTAAAACCAACAGCAGACTGTTTCTTCAGACAATACAAATAGGGTAACTTCAGTCTTAGTTAAGACCTGACTCCTAACCAAATGATAATGTGCCCTTGTTCATTTAAGGAAGCTGTTACTTACCAAATTCTCTCCAAAAATGGTTTATAGAGGTCACTTTCTAAATTTCCAAGTGACTTAAGTCCACACCTTGAGACAGCGGGATACGGCGCATGCCTAGTAAGCACAACTAATCACCACCATGGTTTAGCTCCTAGCCCCTCACTCCTGCCCCCAAGCACCAAGTTCATCTTGTCCAGCAGCCATGAGGTAAAAGCATAAAGGCTGTTCTCCTTGAGCAAAACCTGAAATATTTAATTCCTTCTCACCGCATAAACAGACTCATTCCTCCATCATTCACCTCTTAAAAAGGTAGAGTAACAACTAAAATTTTCGACAGTCATCTGAGATCCAGGATGGCTGTGGAAAAAATGTCTCCCTGTGCTCAATGCCACTTCTTTTCAATGGAGAAGAGCGAGGAGATAATGATGTTCTACACTGATTCTATTTCCCAGCCATATGGAGGGGAGATGCGCCCCCAGCTCCAAATGAAAAATTAAGAAATGTTTTCATTCACCTAACCATGGGAAATTCTTAAAAGCCTCCTCTCAGCATCACATGCAAACTCATACATGAGAGAGTTGAGAAGCCTAAGGAACATTGAATCTGCCCTTCATCTTACTTCTGAAGAATTCACCTGAAGGCTGGAATGCATCCCGCGCTACACAGCAAAACAGTGACTGAGCTGGAAAGGGAAATCCAGTTTACCCATCCGTCAGGGGAATGTACACACCATATCTTTCTTTTTATAATACAGAGCGTTTTACAGCACACAACTATAGCTGCACACTCCAAATAGTGCAGAATCCCTCTCCTCTTAAGAAATGACTGGGAAGTTGGACCTGGCCAAGTAGAAGATGTAGAGATCAAAATACAGTATGACCAAGTGTGGTCAAGTGTGATGGGCCAAGCCTCGGGGATGAGGGACATTGGGCAGAAGAGAGCTCCAGAGATCAATAAAGGGAATAACAACCTGATTCCTCTTGGCTTTGGTGTGGTGCAGGACAAGGGAACACAATTTAGTAACGGAATAGCCTGGATTAGGAGGTACTGAGGGATACAGACTGGCAAACACTTGGGCATATCCGATGTCTATCAGCTAGTAGCCAACTCTGATTCCTAGGCTGGGGTGAGGGCATAAGAAAACAATGGGTGCACAGATCGTGGCTGCTGAGAAGCATATTAAGCCATGTATTCAGAAAATAAGCCTCTAATTATTCAAACTTGGGAACAAAGCAGGTGATAAAGTTGGGAGACACAAGAAAATCTCGGGTTTCCATATTAAGGCAAAAGGTCTAGCCAGAAGAGCCACTAAGACATTTCCAAAGTGTTCGAAATGAAGTGATAGGCTGGTTTATAATTGACTTAAAGTCAGTAATGACAATGTATGGGAAGGTTAACCCCAGGCTCACAGCAGATCTCTAATATTTGTCAGTTCTTCTCTCTCCCAAGACCAACAACTAGGTGGTTGGTCAGTGCACACTCAGAAGTGGTCTAGGACCCAGCTGTTGAAAAATTAATGAATCTAGTCAATCACATTCCCTAAGGTACTTAGAGCTGCTGCGACTGTGGGACAAATGGGAAATTTCTACATCTGTGTCCTCATCCGACAAGATCTATATTCGAAAGGCCCTATTCACTCAACTGGTGATTTGCTTTAGAGAGCTTGACCAATGTGAAATCTCCAAAACAAATGCCTGCTCTATTCCCTCAGGAATTGTATTATAAGGTAATCTCAATTAGAGCTATCAAAGCAGTTTTTGTTTTGTTTTGTTTTGTTTGTAAGTAGATCCCTCACAGTCAGTGAAATTGCTAATGGTTCTCAGCAGCACTGACCGTTTTCAACTCTGGCAAACAGGAGGGTCTCATGCCTTCAACCTCAACCGTGGCGCATTGCTTTATCAGTGGCTCCGATGTAAGAGCCACTTTATAAAGCATGACCATTCTGAAGAGTCACAAGAAGCTTCCCCCTGTTGACACCTTACAAGGTACAGAGGCTTCAACGCCGAAGGTGGCTTCAGCACAAAACAACTTGTGACAAGATCACATCCCTAACGCAGACACGTTTCTTTCTTATACTGATATGTGATTCAATACCATTTCTTGAGAGGGGAAAAGAACTTGGTGCTGTACCAGGGAATACACCCCCATGGCTGCCCAGGTCTCTGAAAGATTTGCCACACTTTGGCATCCAACTGGAAATGACATTTCTTAAAAGCATTATTCTTTGGCTGGTTACATACATGTGATCACAGGTACACACACTCAACACCTCTCCTACCTCTTCTTTTGAGCAGGCATTGCAGAAGAAATGCCGCCTTTGTTAATATCCATCCTACTACTGTGTCCCCATGTCCGTCTTCCCCTTAATCCATTCTGGAGATACTCTGAGCTTAACTGTGAAGAGTGTGTCTGGCCATTCAAGTGTCAAGCCATAGCTCTAACTGAGCCTGTGGAGTGATCACGTCTCCACCTGGACCAATTTCTCTAGCCTCAAGTCAAGCCAAGAGCTGTTGTGGACAGAGTCAATACTGAACCCGATCCAAATGTCATCAGTCTCCCTCCTACCTTAATTCTCTATGCCCAGTTTTACATGGAGAGCAGTGCCATTCGTTTTCTTATTAAAGGGATGAACTATTATTTTTATTATGATTATTTAAGATGTGTGAGAGTTTTCTTAATTAATATTAGATGATTTAAAAAGAACTTGTCTCTCCTAGAAATGTCACTGGTAGAATGCATCCAATTTTTCTCTAATGTGGTGCTTTCCCTGTCCATAAAACTTATTTGATTAGCAGTACTATAGAAGCTAAACCTTTTGTATGCAGGCACTCAAGCATAATTTAATCATTTTATTTAAGCATGAAAAAAATGATTCTGAAAGCCCTGTTAGGTAAAATATCCCTGATTAGTTTAAACTTACATTTGCAGGTATATTAAAGGTGAAATAAATCACAGAATGCTCAGTATGCAACGGAATAGTGTTAACTTTGTTATAACAGTCAGCAGCAAGTTAATAATTGTAGTACTGGAGAATGCAAGGAACAGATATCTCAACTTAAATAACTATATTTAAGCAGATTATTTAAAAACAAATTTTGTTTTGTGTGAACCCTTTTTATATTACCAGGATTTTCACCTATGGAAACCTCTTTCACAGTCAAACAAGATAAGGTCCTAATTGCATAATACCATTTATCTGCTGAGGCTAAAAGTGCCAACAAATGAAAATGCACATGAGGCAAGAGATTGTCAGAATAGAAAATTGTCTTTTTTTTTAATTTTTTTTTTTGTTTTTTTGTTTTTAAATAACCCACTCACACTAACAAAAGGCTGCAGTAGCTTCCAAATTATAGGCTGTTATTTTTAGTGGAAGTGGCTCAATATTCATATTGGAGCAGATGCAGCGGTTTAACAAAACAGCTCTTCAAATCCTGCACAAATTGAAAACAGGAAAACTGATTGCATTTTCTCTTATCACTTTCCTTTTCTGAATTGACACTTTTGGCCTTCTGAAAATTTACACATGGCTTTCATCTCAACAGCACCTGCTGATCAAATAGAAACCTAACATTTTCATGAAAATGGTATAAAGGACTAGTTTTGTTCTAAACACCGCAAAGGGCATCAGTCACCTACTTGATGGCAACAATTGCTGTGTATAAAGCATATTCACGATAGTTTTATATTTTCATTGAACTTTTTAAAAAATACGTTAAGTCCCTTCTGCTTTTTTCCCCATATTCACTTCTGTATGACTCAAATTTCTTTGACTCAGTTTTGCCTAATACTTAGTTGTGTCATGCAAAGACTCTGTGAAGTGTATAAAAGGATAGATTATACTAAGAAGATAACGAAAATACTTACTATTTTCTCTGCCTCTGCTTGGAATATACACATATTTGTTTTTACTGATTACGGTCTACACCATGTATATGGGCATAAAATACATATATATCCCATTTTCGCTTTTGTACCCACCAAAAGAAAAGAGGAAACAAAAAAGTCGAAGTCAGGCCCTATTTTGGAAGGGGTCTTACATATTCTTTTATAGACACAGATTTAGCAGGTGCTCTAATGCCTGAGTGCCCCGGACTGGGGCAGCACAGCTAATACCCAAGCACAAGCTGGTAAACACCTACGTGATGTGACCAACTACTCCCTGGAGTTATCTGAGACCAGGTAAAGATCAATCTTGAAAATGGGTGTCCTTATATGCACTATGTGCAAGATTAATAGCTGGGCTGCAGCTCAGCTTTTTAAACAAAAGTGCTCCCCATGTTTCTCTGTGACACCCCATTCTGGGTAAAATTAAAGGTGCTCGTGAGACATGCTACCTGTCGGTTTCTTAGCCAAAAGAGCTCTACCCCTTCTGAAGGATTCCGGATTGTCCATTCCCATTCTGCCTGGGTGATAAGGTAACCTGAAGGCAGAAATGACATACAGTAATGTATGTGCCACTCTGGCCAGTTGGTCTGTGAATTTCAGTGTTTCATCATGCTCACTGAGGCAACAGCAAACCTGAAATGTCAATATGCTCAGTCAATGGAAGTGAAATAATGGGTCTCTATTGTCTTACCCAATCGATCTGCCGCCTTCCACAAGGAAACATGCCCCCCCCTGGCTTTAAACAAATTTTAATTAGGCTTTTAGTTACTGGATCATATTTACCTATGAAAACACCTATGTTGATGATGTGTAGGAGGCAAACGATAATTTCTTCACTTTTATCCATTTTAAGAACATTACAAAGTTGATACCGTAATTTTTTGAAAGACACTCTTGAGTCAATAAAACATGTTTTCACTCTTCTTTTTTTAAACCCACTCCAAGGAAAAAACTCCGTGTTTCAAATCCAAAATACAAATCTACCTAACAGAGTCAGAATGATGTTTTTTTCCTCCAAACCATGTTGAAACCACACCATAAAATCAACCAATTGCATATTAAAAGTAGCCTTCATTCCCTTTGCTCACTCATTCAAGTAGCCACCACCGTTAACATCAATCCAACACCCATTCGAAACAAGTCACACAAAACCAAACACGAAGGATCAATTCCAAAAGCCACTACCCTTTTTGCTCAGTTTATCAATCCTAAACCGAGGGGGTACATGAAACTCCAGTTAAAATAAGGGAGATGGTAGTGACAGCGGGGAGGGGTGGGGGATGAAGAGAGAATAAGACATTTAAGTCATTCAGTTTCGCCTAAGTTCCACGGCCCTTCCCTGCACCACAAGAGAGACAGGCTCACCTTAAAATAAAAATTAAAATAAACTAATCAAGTTGTTAAGCAGCTTTTTTCTCTCCCCTCTTCATCTAAAGGCTTCAGCATTCAGTCAATAAATAATCTATTGTTCCCCCTTTATCGAGTCTCTTTAAACCTATTCAGACTGGCAAAACTAAACCCAATTAAAGATAAGGCCCTCCGGTAATCTCACCTCGGTGAGTCCTGTCTGGATAGCAGAGGTGATGGGAGATAGCGTCCAGGCCAGGACTGATGCCTCCTCCTCAACCCCACACAACAAAAGGCAGATTTCTCTTTCTCCCTCTGCTAATCTTTAAATGTAAATTCTCTCCGCCAGCTAAGAGGAGCGACAGATAACATGTTACATCTTCACTTCTCCTGGTCTTATCGACTTCTGAATCATTTGGAAAGGGAGAGAGGGAAAGAGAAAAGCAGCTTCCCCGCTCCCCCCACCCCCCCTTCCCACCCCTCCTTCCTCCCCGCTCGCCTCCCCTCCCCGTTCACGGAGATTACCTTCTGGCAAAGGAGCGCAGGAGAGGCGGCCGCAGCCGAGGCGGCACCCAGACCGCGGCTTTGTATTCATTAAACACACATCGGAGCTTATCAGAAGTAAAAGGCTTGTCAGGATGGCACATTGTGTGTGAGTGAGTGTGTGAGCGCAGGAGGGAGAGGAGAGAAGCCAACGTGCATCAGGGTGATTACAATATCAGCAGGGCCCAGATGGAAGCAGGAAAATAAACAGAGGGTGCGTGTGAGACGGAGCGGGAGAGGGAGGAAAAGTGGGAGAGAGAGGGAGCGAGGGAGAGGGGAGAGACACAGGCTGGAGGGAAGAAACCAAAAGGGATGGAGGGGGTGGGGGCTCAGGCCCCAGGATGGGGGGGGGGGTGGCCAGTGGGCACAAGGTACCCCAACACTGGCTGAGGGTGACAGCCAGCGCTGGGGGGTGCCTACAATCCCCAAAACTGCCCCCTCCTCCCAGAAAAAGGGAGGAATGCAGACTAGCAAACTGCATCGCCCAGGTTCCAGGGCCAGACTGTGACCGTTCTGGAGGTTCTGTCAAGGTCAGAAGGGATCAAGAGTCCCCTTTTCGGCAGAGCATAACAATGAGACATTCACCACCTCACCTCCATTCGAATTGCCACAATTTGCAAAACAAACCTATTTGAGCCCTCACAGCAGTTACTGCAGTCTTCCAGACCAACCTCAAGTGGAAGTTCTTGTCCCTTTCTTTGCGGGCCCCAGCACTCCTAAAAGCCAGCCCTCCCCTACCCATGCCAATGGAGATGGACACAGATCTGAAATGTCTTTCCCTGGGCTTGAAAGTGTCCCAGCAGAAGACTTGTGCAGCCAGCATCCCTATGATAAGAAGGACCACTTGTGATTGGTAGCTACAGGTGACTTAGACACCTGCTCCACCTCCAGAAATTGTGTTGGGGGAGGGGGTTCCCTATGTATACATCTGAGAGTCTATTTTGGAGGTGGGAATTTGAAATTGAGGCAATCAATCTCAGCCTGAGCTGCTTCACAGCTCTTCACCCACCCAGAGCCCGAGAATCAATCAGAGAACAAGCAAGAGCTAATGTTCCTCCGTCAGACCAGAGTTCACCCTCCACCCCAGCAGGGTCAGGAGGGAGATACACCTGAGTAGTCCCATGGGAGCCCCTTTTCACTTTTAAATGCACCCATCAGACAATCTGAACATCTGATCAGATCCTTAATGGAGTGCAGATAATGCAGCAAAGAAGGTTATTTTATTGGGGGAAGGGGGCGTATTTGGTTGTGTTGTATTTCAAGGCACTGAAGCTTGGTTAAGAAGCTCTCACTGCAGTATGAAGAGAGCAAGTTCAGAATGAAGGAGCCAATAAACTGCATAATTGTGCATGACATACACTGTAACCCCAGCCGCAGTGAAACTCCGGGTAATAACATAGCTTATATACGGATCTGGATAGAAAGGGACAAAACGGTAGCAGGGAGGGAAGCATAAGGCTACTTAGTAGAGAAAAACACAGAAAAGGAAGACAGTCTCTTAGAGACAAATTTGAGAAGAGGCATTGTTTCATCACCACCCCCCTGCAGAACACTCTGCCAAAAACCAGTTTCATGTGTGGTGGGCCCCACCCCCCACCCCCACCCCCACCCCCACCCAACCCCATGCTCCCACCCAACCCCATGCGCCCACCCCAAGAAAAGAATTAAGAAAAAATTTGACAGGTAAGGCAAAGTGAAAATAAGCTGGACATAGATGGGGGGAAGGGCACGTGTGAAAAATCTTGTCATGCAATGAATGTCAGATAAAAAGGGGTCTGCCACAATCCTCCAGTAATCCAATAATGTGGAAAACCTCGTGGTTATCACTGAGACGAGAACAAGGTAATATTTCTCCATAAATCTTCAAAAAGTGGCCAGGTTCAGTAGTTAGAGAGGGGTGCAAGTGTAGGAAGTAAGCCATTTGGCAGGGCACCTTACAAAATCAAGTGAACTTTAAATGGGTGAAAATCGGTCATTCTGACATGTTTTAAGTTGAATAACAGATTTCTGGAGTATCATTTGAGTTCTCATAAAAGCTCACCTTTCACCTTTTCTCTAGCTGTTACAGAAAACTGCATTCAGAATAACCAGACGCAATCACACATACCTTCCTCTTTATTACATTTTAGTTAGATCAATTTGGACACAGCCGACATGCAAATACCTGTAAAACCAACACAACTCTAGGAAGAAAACAAATACAACTTACAAATGCCCACTACATTTTTACAAGCTCTTTGGGGGACAAAATGCTATTTAGAAAAACAAAACAATGCACTCCTACTTTCAAACCCAGAAAAGGCTCACATTTTTTTTTTTTTTTAAGCATCCAAACACTAAAGGCAGGAAGAAAACTGTGCAAAACCTAATCTGCCAATGTTCTTATTCTGTAAATGCACAGCATTCCTAGTACCACCTTGTTTGTTCATTGACTTTTGGCTCACAGTTCTAGAAAAGATCAACCAATTCTCAAATGGGAAGAATCCATGACTCTCTTCCAAAGCAAATACTTTGCTGCAAAGCGTTCAATTAAAAAAAAAAAAAGAAGAAGAACGCCATATAATAATCAAGAAGTATAATCACAGAATCAGCGTACAACAGAAAGTGGTTTCTATAATCACAGCTGTCTTGAAGTCCAAGCTGGAGACCAGAAATCTTAATTTCAACTAGTTCTTTTCTTAATAATAGGTTACCTTCCTATAAGAGCAAGAAGTCCATCTGCCCCAGGCAGATAAGTTTGGGAGCATTAATTCAGATAAAAATCTAGCATTTTCTTTCTTTCTTTGAGTATGTGAATTCTAGTGTGCTATAATGTGAGAATTCCAACATATGACCATTATGGCATAATATCTCATTGCTCAGCTTGTCATTATTTCATTTGTAATTCTTATGTTAATTATGTTCATAATTACTATAAACAGATGTGGTAGACATTCATGTGACCTTTCATTGCAGAACGCATTCCTCACTCGTTTTGCTTTAATTTCTCATGGATGTGAAACAGAAATGCAGATAAAAGAAAAAAAGCTTTCTAATGTTCTAATGTCTTACGTACCTAAGTTAAAACAAAACCTCCCTTCTTCATCTGCATTTCAACACATTAGAATATTCTTAACATTTAAGCTGCTTTACAGCAAGCACATTTTTAAATTGTACACTGAACGTCACTGCTACTCACTAAATTGTAGCTGGGGATGGCAAACAAAGGCTAGCATCCATGCCTAAGTTGTTTGTCCTTTTTATTTATTTTTTTTTTGAATATCAAAGGTTAATGCAGCAGAATTGTGCTTCAAAACCAAGTGCCTAGCAGCTACATACCGATTTATTCACTCATAACTCAACCATCACCCTCTTTACATAAAACGCATTTACAATAAAATCAGTATGGATTTCATTAGCTGAAAACCTCCTCGAATTTCATTTCTTTGGCCCTAATCTATAATTAGTGTGGACAGACAGGTGCAAACCCTTCTCTTCTACAGATGGCCACTGGAAATGGTGCAAAGTAGCTCCTTCTGTTTAAACAACACAGAGATAACCTGCTCTGTCTTATCACTTACAATTACCTCCATTAAACTGAACTAATGTTTGCTTTAATAAAATGTTCACTGTTCTTTAAACATTATTTAGGAACTCTTATATTAATGGCTGTAAAAAAGTGAAGTTGGAAGGTGTCTCTTTGGGTAATAATAACTTATTCTGGATAAAATATTCCCAGTGATGGATAATACCAGGTTCACAAAGGTGTTTCAGTGGATTTAACGTTGTTCATTATTTTGCATAAATAGGGTCAAATATGATATTTTTAAAAGGCACTTAAGTGACAATTTAACAAGTGCGGGGTGGGGGGGCACGTTTTTCCTCAAGTTTAGACGTATGACAGGTTTAATTTTTTTCTTACAGATTTTAACTTGCTAGTAAAGAACATAACTTAAAATCCTGGATTGCTTTCAAAGGATATTTATGTTCACTTAATTTTATGTATTTAACTTCTGATCGATGACTCTGAAAGTTGTATTAAGTTCATCATTTTTAAGCCACGTGTAAAAAATTAACTATGACTATAAGTGCACTCTGTAAGCACATGGTTAAAAATTACTCCGTTCCATAATAAATCACTTGTATGAAGCCAGAGATCACGTCTCCCTGCTTCTGCTATCAATAAAGCCTGTGGATCACTATATGAGGAATAAGGTGTCCATAAAACAAAAGAACTTTTAAACACCCAAACAGCAATAAATAGCTTTTCTCACTGAACTTACATAACTTACAGTAATAGACTCCAGTAAAATGCAACTGACTTGGGGTTTTTTTCACATGCAAATCCTGCAGGTGCCAATTTTTCAGACTGCTTTGCTATGAAGAGCTATGTTGCCTGCATAAAACCTCAATGAAGAAGGCTCCGTATTCAGTGCCTGTCAGCTGATGTTCATATCAAAGAAGTGAGAAACAGGATTTGACAGTGAAGAATGTCCTAAACTGACAACCACTGGCCAGCATTCCTATTGGAAGCATTTCTTTCTCGTGATCGCTTTTCAATGTTTAAAAAAAAAAAAAAAGTGAGTCTTTTTTTTTGGCTAAGCTTCTATTTTCCAATAAAATAAATGATAATGGCATCTTACGTTTGTGTATTTCTTTGCAATTTTGAAGGGCTCTTTTCTCTGCAAACATAAGACTAACACCCTCGATGGGAGAGCTCATCATCCAATGCTGGCATTAAGAGCAAGATTTCACTTTTCTTCAGGAAGGACAAATTGTGAAAATATTAAAAAGCTGCAGTGCTGTGGCTGCAACCACACACTGCCCTACTCTCTCCAGCAACTTCCAATTGAATAGTGCAGTTTGCATTGTATTGCAAGTATAATGCCTCTTGTTAGGAAGGTCCTTTAAGAATCGTTTTTGAAAAATCAAATTAATAGCAAGTGTTAGTGGGTCACAGAGACCACGCTGACAAAGGAAAATATCATTTCAAAGACTTCTGGGCTGCTTTGAGTTGTCCAAACATTAAAGAAAAAATAGACCATTTTCCCCATTGCTTTTATTAGGTATGAACTGGACTAGGTGTGGAGAAATACACACTCAAATGCTCCCACTCAATATTTAGCTTTCCACATAAAGTGCTGTCTAAATGGTTTACAACAAAATTATTAATGCTTAAACAAAGGCTTTTAATATAAAGTTCTTCTCTTAGCATAAATCTTAGGTAAAGTCGGTTTTTAACATGCACCCAGAATGAGCCTGATTCCTGGGTTACTGGGTTGGAATTTTCTCTTTTGAAAGAATAAACCAAAGAAATACCAAATGTTAAATGCAGTACAAGTAAATCAATGATAGTCTTCAAGTTCCTCAGCATCCATCCTGGCTGTAAGAAAAGCCTGGGTCAAACTAAGATTCCCTGATGAATCCTGGGTGAGATGATCAGACCTCCCTTAAAAAATAACAACCACTAAAAAAAAGGAAAGGAAACCAGACAGCCCTATCTATGCTATTTGAAAGCCCCCGTAATGTTAATACCAAATTAGACTTTTAGGAGAAATCAGGGGGAAAATCCACAGAAGTATGAATTTGCTTCTGTTTGTCCACATCACAGCTGACATAAACACCCAGGTTGGGGCTATGATGGTTTAAGAAACAGTGGTGTTTGTTGACCTTTTCTAAGGAACTGTGTGACAGGAGAAACTGGGCACAGCAGAATACTCACATGGTCAAGGCAAAACACAGCGATAAACTAAAAGGAGGCCCCCAACACTAACAAACCGTTTATCACAGAGAAGCTGGTCAATTTGTATTCTAGTGAGTGTGGGCTCACTGGGCACAGAACCAGTTCCACTCCTGTTTTATGCAAAGGGAGGGGGAAGATAATAAAAGCCACTGAGTGCACTTAAAAAGCATACAGATGTTTAAAAGGAGACTAGGAGAGGGGGAAAAAAAACAAAACACAAAAACCTGTAAAACAGATTTCAGTTCACACAGAAGGTAGAAAGAAAATGCTTTGGTCAGCAACCCGACCTTTATCAGGGGATAAATCAATTTGCAGCAGCTGTGGACAGCCATTTATACACAGGCCCTGGGCAGATTAATTAAGGGAAGCGAAGTTAAAAATTCAAGGGGGCTCAGAGTTACATTAAGCACATGAAGTTGGTCTGAAGTGGCCTCTCCAGCTCTCCTGGTCCTCACTCCCTCGCCCTGGCCTCAGTGACTGGTCGTGCAGGACCCTCTCCACAAGGAATAGTAGCTATTCCTTAAAGCGACATTCTGCAGGTTCCCTCAGGGAGCAGCAGCCAGGCTGGGGCAAGCTGGGATTTGAGGTGCCCAATCTTTAAAAAAAAAAAAAAAAAAAGGCTACGTTCTAAAGACTTCTCCCCTATGCTCAGCAAGGAATAAGGAGATCGAGGGCTGCGAGGCTCCCCAGGCAAACCCTGCAAGCTGAAAGGCCTGGGGCGGAGGGGGTGGATACTATTTTTAGTAACAGTCTTGGTTCACATCCTACTTCCCGGCATCCCAGTACTCAAACTTTTCCAAGGGTTGACCGCCCTTACCAAGAAAAAAAAAGAAAAAAAAAAAAAAAAAAAGGAGGAAAAAAAGAAAGGAAAGGAAAAAAAAGGGGGGGGGGGGGGGGGTTCAAAAAATGGACTTAAGCGCTTTGGACCGACACAACCGTCTCTGCTTAAGGCGTCCTGGCCAGCGCAAAGTCCGCCCCGGGAGAGGGGTCTGGGCGCGCCAACCAACCCAGTCCTTTAAGGTTCGCGGAGAGCGGTTGGCAGCGGGGCCCGGGCGCCTCACCAGACCGGCTTCTGGAAAACGAAAGGAATTCGCGGACGCGGCTCCCCGTCTGCGCTCCGCTGGGCAGCAGCCGCCCGGCACAATGCTCCGCGCCCCGCTCGGGAGCCGCGAGGCCGAGACGGGGATGCGAGGGGAGCCCCCCCAAAGGGCGAGTGGCGAGGGCCCCGAGCGGAGGTCAAGGCAGGTGCGACGCTGCCCAGCGATCGCCGGCGATGGAGTCCCGGACCCGTCCGGGGTGAGAGATGCCCGGTCGGGAGACTCCGCCCGCCCCCTACCCGGGGGCTTCCGGCTCAAGCACCCCAAACGCCCAGTAGTAACAGGGAAAGTTCTCAGGCGGGCGCAGGGCGCCCAGATGCCGCTAAAAACACCCGGACCACAGTCGCAGCCGGGTCTCAAAGTTAACACTCTGCCTCTCCTGCTCTTACAGCTAAGTTTTCCACCATCGAAACATGCCTCTCCCTTCTAGTTAAAAGCCCCCACGACGCTGGTTCAGGGCCACCTGCCAAACGCACCGTGGGCACCTTGACCAGTTGTTCTGTCCGGGGGTGGGGGGTGGGAGCTACGCAACATCTTCCTGCTTACATGCCGCTATGATAGAGGGGAAATAAAAAAATATTTGTAAAAAAGACTGCGCGGGGAATCAAAGAGCGAAAATTGCATCCTTAGCTGACCCGTGAAGTTCAGTGTCATCTCCTACTGGAATCACCCACGATGTTCCCCTCGGCCCCGTGTGTAGTCCTACCCTAGTTGAGCGACAAGCACAGCCTGCAGCCTCTCGGCCGAATAATCCAAATGAAGATGACGGTCATCAGAATAATAATTAACCGTAATAGCCTGGGGCCCGTCCCCGCCGCCCGCCCGCCGGCCCAGCCCTCCCGCGGGCACTTACACTGCACTGGGCTGGAGAGTCCCACCATCCGCCACGGGCTCCGAGCTGCAAATAAAACTTCCCGTCGTCTCGGCCGGCCCGCGGGGCGAGGGGGCGAGGGCGCGGCGCTCCTTCCCCAGAGAGGCCAGAGTGTCCGCGGCCACTCGCCCACGCGCGCTCGCCTCGAGGCCGCGGAGTCGCCGGCGGAGCGCCTGCGGCCGTCCGGCGCTGCGCACTGTGAGCTGCGGTGCAAAAAGCCCGGGGTCGGGGACGCCAGCCAAACGCAGCCTCCACGCAGAACCCAAGACTTGCGGAGCTCCGCTCCCCTCCTCCCGCCTCCCTCCCTCCCTCCGCTTTTCTGTTGTTGCTGCTGTGGCAGACAAATGTGATGTGGGGCGCAGGGAATTGCCACTGTCACAGGCGGCGTCTGCGTCTGCCTCGCCCGCCCTCGCTCACTCTCGAGGAAGGCGACGCATTTATCTGCAGAGCGGCCGGGCGTCCGCCGGGGAGCAGGAGCGCCGCGCGCTGTGCGCAGAGAGCGCCCGCACCAGGCCGGCCCCGGCGCGCGCCCGCGCCCCGGGCGCCGCGGCCGCTCGGGAGGGAGGCGGCGGCGCGGCCGCTACCAGGTGCAGGGGGGAGGGCCCGCGGCGGGGTGGGGGGGGAAGTGGAGGTGGGAGACATCTGTGTCGTGCAGGGGTCACGGAGGTCAAGTATATGTTAACAATGGGCAGGCCCGGCTCGCTAGGGCGCGCGGGCGGGCGGCCTCCCTCCCAGCCTCGCCCTCTCCTGTGCAGGCTGGACGTGAGGCTGGCTCCCTAATGATGCCTTCCCGGGCCGCCTGCTCTCCGGCGGCCCGAGTGCCCTGCAGTAACCCAAGACGACCACTTTCCCCGGCCATCTGGAGCGCTCCTGGCTGCCCTGCCTGCGTCTCATCACTGGCTGGAGAGACAGCTCTGCTAGAAATCAAGCCACTCTCAGATCTCCTCTCTAATCCCCTTCTGTTAGCTGATTTCCAGACTGACTATTTGCCTTCGCATTAGATAATAGCCTTAGAGAAAACAATTATCATTTTCTTTTTTTTTTTCTCTTTGTTTTTCTACTTCTCCCATAGTATACCGTTTAGAGGGGCCTCTTTCTATCTCACGTTTTGGTTGGATGTGTCCCCCTCCCCCAGACATTAATATCAATACTTTGGGGGGAGGGGAGAGAGTCCCAGAGGAAAAGATAGGGTGAAAGAATTTCAGATATTTCCAGAGTAAATAAATAATCTCTCAGTGAACAGGGCTGACAATTTGTTTGTACAGAGCGAAAAAGGGCTTGAATGATAATGAAAATATTAATATGTAGGTCAAATATGATCAGATAATGGCTTGCAATAAGTAAAATGAAATCTTTTAAAATTATTATGGAACGGTGCCACTACTGCAAATGTTATTATATTTAGTGCAACAATTTGAAATCCTACCCTAAACCATGTTCTTTTCCCAACTGGCCTACATCAATGCAGATTGTCCAATGTGCATGTTTCTAAATCTCATCTTTACAAAGGAAAAAAAAAAAAATGCTTAAGATAGAGTCCGAGTGGCCTAATGCAGAGGGAACTGATGAGACATTCCTGGATGTTATTTTTTAAAGTGGTGCTCCAAATGTGTAATAGTGAGTAATATCCCTTCCCCCATCCTTTTAAACCCAGCTGGAGCTTCCAATTCTGAAGTCTTTTTAGACTCTACTAATTTTTAGCAATTCATTTCCAGAAAACACTCATTGTTCATTCTGCCCTCTCCTTGGGACGTTTGACTAATGAATTATAATGGATTAATGAATTGTAATGTTAAGTCTTGGTATTTGATATTATGATGCTGTTAATTTGAATCTCAAATTTTATCAAGTTGGACATTCTATATGAACTTCTGCATTACAGCTTTTTTTTTCACCCCTTGCAAATCTGAACCCCATTAATAATCTTAAGATATAAAATTTGCATACACTACTGTAACACCTTTGTGTAGGAAATTATGTCAAAGCTTACTTATATTTTCTGTAGAGAAGCAAAAATATTTTGATATTTTATTATCCTATTACTTGTGTTCTTTCTTCTGCCCAAGTTGAAAATGAATGATTTGGATTCTGGAACAGTACATTTATCCTTATTAATAAAACATCTGAATCAGGAATGGTTCTTGTGAAATAGTGTTACTTCTAGAATCATATTTTAAAATTTGGAATTAAAGTAAATCAACAAGTTTTAGGACGTGAAAGATAGGGGAGAAATAAAATATACATATCATGCCATGCTTTTATTCTCCCTGTAAATTGTGCCAGTGTAGGTGTGAAATTATAATAGAAATATTAAATTTCAAAATCAATGGACAGTAACTCATAGGAAATCAAAGCAGAGTTTTACATTTCCAGGCTAGATGCACAACACCGGGGCGTATATTTAAATCATGTTTTATAGGATTCTACAAGTCTTATAGGATCTTCCTTTATGCCAGTCATACCCCATACCCCTGGAAAAACAGTAATCATTGATCTAGTTATATTTCCTTTTTTAAAGAAATACCAATGTTTTCTACTCATTGATGTATTTGGCTTTACATCAGTAGGATATTTCACTAAATCTGAGGGTTTGTTGTTTTTTTTTTTTAATTCTGATAACAGCAGCTGAAGTACACACATCCTTGAGCTGATACAGAATGACACAGTATATTCCTTAATCCCACTTCCCACACCCTTTACAAGCCTGTGTTCTACAAAACGTATAACATATTTTTCTAGAAGGTTTATCCTTGTATTATCTCCTAATTCCTTTATTTGGAGCAAAAAAGTAACTATGGGGACCAGCTCGAGCATGTGGTGATTCTTAAATTGCAAAATCCAGGAAAATAAAACATATTAAATGAAAAGGAAGGAGTTCATTGATATCTGTGGCGGGAGGGTGTGAATTACCTGGAAACAGTACAGGTCCACTAAAGATTTGCTTACTCTAGCCTTGGAGTAGGCGATACACATGATATAATATTCACAATACAAGAAAGTATTAACTGATACATTTTTTTGAAACCAATTTGAGGAGACAGGGATCAGTATTAAGTCTTCCTATCTGCCACTCACAAAAGAGATCAAGTTTCTGTACCTTCAAGAGTGTTTAATTTGCTGCCCCCCAAACTCATAAAAATAATTTTACAAAAAAAGATTATTTAGAAAAACAGACACCTACTAACCCTAATGAAACCATTAAATTGAAAAACAAAATGCACAATAATGTGTTCAACTGTAAAAAAGTCCTCTCTAGCAATTTTCTTTTTCTCACACTTTGGAACATTTTTTTCTCACATCATTAAACTTTCATTATTGTAAAGGTACCAAGTTCTTTCAATTTACAGATTTTTTTTTTCAGGAATGTTACCTAAAGGATGCTTTTTGTTTTCCCTTAGGCCAATCCTAAAAAAAAAAAAAAAAAAAGCTGAGGGCTTTCAATACACAATTCAGATGAGTGCTTATTACCTTCTTTAGAGATGTGTGATTCAACTCTCACACACACACAAAAAAATCCTATGCAAAATGTTAACAAGTACTTAATTAGCCCTTTTAAATTTTTTTCTTATAGATCTTAAAGTTTAAATGACTTCCAAGCTGTGATTTTCTGTACCTTGAAAAAGTCCTCCTGTTTGCGTAGGTTGATGAAAATCCTTAATTGCCATGTAGCTTATTTCTAACAAAAAATTATTTATTCTTCTATTTGTGAAAAAAATAGAGTATGATAAGCATCAAGAATGGCAAGCAATAATTACATTTCCATAAATTTAGAGCCTACCCACTCTTTGCCATATCTCTCCTTTTTCCTGTGTAATTCTATGTAGTTTACTTCCTTGAGCTTTGCATGGACAAGTTTTATTCCAAATCTTTTCAATTTTGGTATTTAAATTGTTTAAGGTCTCATTTTAGGACACAGACAACAACTTCAGGGATCCTTTTATTTTATTCTATGGTATAGGAATTAAGTCACATATCCTTACTATGCACTCAGTGTACATTATAAATATATTTGTGCTTGGGACGCTTTTAACCTAAGATGACAAGCAGACTTTTTTATGGAAAATGTCTAAGTTGAACCAAAAATGGCTCTCATCATCCCTTCAAATAAACTGATTATTTGGTCTGACTTAGTTGCAAGCCTACAGACGATGAGTTTGATTTTTATTTATAATGGCTACATATTCAGATCGTCATGTGTGTGTTTCTGTAGTGCTTTAAGACCAGTCTGCGCCCAAAAAGCCAAAGTTGCAGAATTTCAGTTATTTATTTAATTTGCAAAGTGAAATTTATTTAACTTTGGAAATTTTCACAGAATAATTCATATCAGTGCTTCTTTAGTGAGTTGTACTCTTTAAATATTTAAATATTTGTATTTATCAGATTTTGACACACTAAAGGGCAGGAACGCATTTACTGCATATGAAAACACACATGCCATACATACATAAGCATTTTTCCATGCATAACTATCTATAATCTAGTAATTATCTCACGTGACGTTTCGTAACTAATCCATGAAAAATAATGATGCCCCATAAAAATCTTATTCACGTGTTTCTAATTTGAATTGAATATTTTCCACCCCCATTTTTGAAGGTTGGTTTTTTAAATATCATAAGCCAGAATAAAATCGTATATCACTTCTCCCCTGCTGAAATTCTATATTCTCCATTTTTTCATGGAATGTGCCCAGAGAACTTATTTTTCCTCTTTTGCTGTATTTTTTTTTTTAATTGGTGGTTACTCTGTTTGATTCTCAATTAGGTGTATATTACTGTGATCTAACTGCACAGGAGTCTTCGTTTTGTTCACTGAACAGTGTGTGGCACAAACTAGGTGCTCAAGAAATATTTGTTGAATGAATGGATAAGATTTAAGTTTCATTACTTAGATGTCTTATCTACGTGAGTCAAAACACCACCAACTAGAGTCCTTTTTCACTGAATTATTAGTAACTTAAGATTTTAACATTACCAATATTTTACATGAAGAAAATGTGGGCAACCAAAGAAAAAGGTCTTCCGTGTTGTTTTTTTATGTGTATTTTGATACTGCTTGAAATAATGGGAAATTTGATGTGAAACATATATATGCTTGTGTGTTTTTAACTGTTTACAAAATTCATGTCGATTCTACAATAAACCACAAATATTTCTGAAATTTCAGTTTCCTTTCTACAATAAGCTAGAACATACTCAAAAATACTATGGAAAGGAACCTGAAGCTAGAGGAATCCTAGAGATCAGTGGTTCTTTCCTTCTAACCTCTTATAGGAGTTGAACTACTATGTATTCTTCAGTATATGCATCAATATGCAGTAAAAATTCACAAGCTGGTTCCTTTGTCTGGGGCATGTTCTCATTCTTTCACTTAATTATTGTATCATTGATAATTTATATAATCCAGACTGTTTAAATGGTATTTATATTTAGCAAAGAGTCATTTTTATATGCATATTTATGCCCTAGTTTTTCAGGATCACTGTATCTATGTCCACATTAAATCTACCCTTTAAAAGATGCATATGTTACAGTATTTTAATCATCTTATTTTTCCTAATCCTTTAAAAACATCAACCTACGCCATAGAACACTCCAGTCATATGGGTCTGATGAATCCCATATCACCTCCTAAGACTGTTTTCATGCGGGAATCACTACATCACTGTAGTACATTCACCTCTAGGGAGAAAAACAGCAGCCAGCTGGCTCTCAGCACAGCAGTGAGAAGAGAAGAAATTTTTGGCCAACAAATCTGTAGCAAATATAAACTGCTGTTAATCATGTTTGGCATGAAGTTGTTTTGAAATGTTCGTACTTTTTTCTCAACAGGGCTGGCCACCAACTGAGAGACCCCCAGTGTCTCAGTAGAAGATGCTCGAAAGGCGGTCTCCATGGTCTGGGACCAATGAGATTCCCCTGCCTAAGTTCCCCCGAGATTTTATCCGTGCCTTGAGGAAATTATTTGATTCATGTACCCTTTACATTAGGTACCTGTAAAACCACAGGATTAGTGATGTCAACAACCCTGTTTGCCCTATATGCCTTGCCATTTGGTCCAACTTTCTTGAAGGGGGAAAATATTTACAAGATACAAACTTTTTGTTTGTTTTGATTTAATATGTTTTCAGAGGAAAAAAGTCACTTCTTTATTTTTGAATAAATATTCCTCATTTAATATTTTTATAACAAAAGCCTGTACGTATATACAATTATTTACAGTCTTATACATCTCATGGAAACTATATATTCTTTCAAACAGGAAAGGGCAAAGATATATATTTTTTAGACCAATGCATGTCAAATTTTAATGTCCTAAGCATCTGGGGAATTGTATTAAATTGCAGAATCTGGGTCAGTGGGTCCAGGGTGAGGCCTCAGATTCTGCATCTCTAACAAGCTGCTGGATAATGCCGATGATGCTGGCCCACACAGTCAGGAGCAAGGCTGCAGAGATTACTAGATGCACTGAGAACATCATACCTCACCATCCTTCTTATACACACAGAGCCTCACTTTTAAAGTTGGCACAAAAGCCCACAGCATTCATGTGCTCACAAAATATACAGAGCATCATCCAGGACTCTGACTTCATGATAGGAGAAAAGCATCCTCATGTGTGAATAGGTTCCTCACATCCACCCCTGTTCTTCAGGTACCTGCAAACAACAGAGGCCCCTCATCAGATAGTCATAAACTAAGTAGTCACAAAACTGTATAAACAAACCTGGAAGCTCTTCAAAAGTTGAGCCGTTAGTGGGTAATATGGTTAGGTCACTTGTGACTCCTCCCTAAGGGGTCAGGGATAGCCATCCCTTGCCTGGGATTATATCTGCCTAGTGCAATGTCTAACTCAGAAAAGGTACTATAAACTAATGAATTCAAGGTGTGCAACTTATTACAATTTCCTTGTGCACAGCCGTGAGCCATTTCAATCCCCCTTTTCCTTTGGGTAAACAAAGGGTCTTCACTCAGCCCCAGTCGTCTCAGCTCACCCACTTATAAAAGTAGTTAACTTCATCCTATTGACATGTTATGACAATCATGCCATAGTGCACTGGTTTAACTGAAATATCTAATGCTTTCAAAGTTTAATGACAGTTGAAGACTAATAAAAACAGAGAAATGTATATAGTTTTCATAAATGCAATCATGCAGACATTTCCATTTCTAAGCCTTCCCCTTGGGTCTTATAGGGGAGTTTTGCATATTGGGAAGAAGTCTAGGCCAGGTTAATTTCTTGTAATTCATTCCGAGCCTTTTGAGCTGGTGGAGGTTCCACTGAAAGTTCTTGAAAACTAACAAAACAAAACACAAAAACAAAAACAAAAAAGTTCACGGAATTTGACAGTAATTCTAACATACTCTCTCCCCCTATCAGTAAGTGGATATATGTTTGTGCTCCAAGCCTCTTCTGTTCTCACCTCGTTGGGGACCATAATGGCAAACAACTTATGTTCACTCTACCAGAATGCCACTTCCTTCGCCTTAAACAACGACAATGACAAAACCGACAGTTTTGGTAACCGGGAACTCTCGGTAGCAAGTCTTGGCTGCAATCGGAACGAATCCATACTCTTCCCACCTCTGGCTACTGCCTCTGATATTGGAGGAGGATTTCTGTTTTTTTCTGAACAATAGATTTTAATTAAGAAGATTTATTAAAGACAGTTTTCATTCTTGTGATTACATTTCCAGTTCCAGAGACATCTGCATTTCAACATGCACCACATATTTTCATAAATATTCCCCAATTCCCTTGGAGCTTTTTGGCATTCCAGTTTCCTCTAACCTCTTCTTAACATCTTCGCATGCATTTGTGTGTTCCATGCGTTCCTACACAGTCAGGATAACGTATTGCTTCATACAGGTATTGTGTTAGAAAGCAGATTCAAAGCATTCCCGCTCTCTGTGAATCAAGACTTTTAAAGGAACAAAGACAAATTAAGCTCAGTAACATATGTCTAACAAAAGATCTAGATATCTTACAGAAGTACTTAGAGTGGCAGGGTAAACAACCAGGCTGAGTTTGCTTTGAAGTTTAAATCATTGTTATTTTAATAGAGTGGGAAATTCATTTAGATAGTCGAATCTGATAGTTACCCAATTAAAGCTCTTTTTGTCTATGTTAATGTAATTTTAAATTTTTAGTTTTTGAAACCACACTTGCCAAAGAATTATTTGAAGATAGAAGCTGCTTCAGCAGTTGTCTTTTACAGGCACCTCATGAGTGACAGTAACTTGTTGATTAGACCGGTGTGTCATATAAAATTGTAAGCCAGCGTCTTAATTTGATCAAGGTGCAAAGAACAGCAGTGCATTCAGCTTATTGCATTTAGTTTATGGGGATTCACTCCAAGGATATACAGGCAAATGTGGAAGGCAGGAAACTACACCCAAGCCTCACGGGAGAGAATACTCTCTAGAAGGATGTCTCTTGTTCTTCCTCTGCAACCTACCCTAATGCCCCGTTGACCCCTTGCCTAAATGTTATGAACTCATCATGACGCAGTGCTTTTCACCCCTCTTCAACTGCAGCTTTCACTACCAACTGATTCCCAACTGGTATCTTCGTCCTCTGTATTCACAGATTCTGCTCACTGGTTGCTTTGACTATTCTGTTTTCTAATAACTCATGGCTTCTACTTATGGTCATGTCTGTGTCTTTCAACTTGGGTCCTGTTCGCTAACACACATTCTTCTGAAATGTAGAGTGAGATAGACAAAGAGAGGCAGACGGGAGGACTGATGGAATTGGCCAACCATGGGCTGTACTGTGGAACCAGATCACTTCATTGGCTGGAGCCCATCTCGGGTCCAATCAGCTACGGTCAGGGCGGCAAGGTCCAGGGGACAACGTTCTTTAGAAGGAAATATACTGGACTCCTTCTAATACAGCCAAATAACATTAAGGGGCTTTTGAGAACAAATAGGGTTATTTTAAACTAACTGTAGATATTTGCCTGATGGGAGCAAGGGGGAAAATGTAAATTAACACTGAGGACTAATTCTGAAATGAGTATCTTAGGAATTCTGACCATTCCTGGAAGGTTTTCGAGTTTGTATCCTGGTGTTCAGAATTTCCCCTTTAAAGACGGTCTAACGTAAAAAGAGACCTTAGGCTTTGCAGTCTATGAGACCCGGAATTGGATTGCTTTTCTCCCACTGGTAAGCTGGGTGACCTTAAAATCACTTACCTTAAGTTCCCGCGTCCTCACCTGGAAGTGCTTACCTCTCCAGGATGTCGATTTCTCGTGCATTCCGTATTTCCCCAAGATAGATGTGAGCGGGTATCCAGTCTCGGTGTGAAGGATGGTGGGTTTTTAAAGTCATTTGCTGCTTCTTTTTAGGGAAGGGAAACCTAAATGCTTTGCCTTTGGGCTTCTTTGCGCAATACATGGGATAGGAAATACAACGTAATTTTCATCTGCCATCTCTCTCCTTCCTGCACTGTTATCAAGAGCCGATTCTTTTTTATTAGCCATGATATTACCATGGCTATTAACCATGATATTAACCATGATATTACTATTGTTGTTGTTATTGTTATGATCGTTATTATTAGACTTTGAGATGGGAAATGTAAATGATATATAAGTGATGGGAGCAGAGGAAAGACATAGGTAGAAAAACATACACAGTTTATACAGTGCATTTTGGTTACAATTTTCACTTTTTTAAGCCATTTACTCCAAAAATTAATGGCACATACTACATACACATCACTGTGCTAACAGTTGATAAAATGGAGAGCTGTATGTAATAGATTTATGGCCACTTTGAATGGAACAGTTTTGTTGTTTTTTTTTTTTTGTAAAAATATGTATTTATCCCCATGTGCACATACAATAAAAAAAAATATATGGAGGCGCCTGGATGGCTCAGTGGGTTGAGCATCCAACTTTGGATCAGGTCATGATCTCACAGTTCGTGGGCTTGAGCCCCGCGTCAGGCTCTGTGCTGACAGCTCAGAGCCTGGAGCCTGCTTGGGATTCTGTGCCTCCCTCTCTCTGCCCCTCCCCTGCTCACACTCTGTCTCTCTCTCTCAAAAATAAATGTAAAAAAAAGAAAATGTAAAAATGTATGTAGTTACATGTACATTTACACATGTATATACTTAAAAATACCTAAATATATTCATAAGCCTAAACATAAACAGAATACGCGATTTTTTTCACATCTGCATTTTCTTGAAATCAAATTACATCTGACTTCTAATCCTCATCCCAACAGGTAGATGGGACATACAGGTGAGGGGGATTTTATTTCTCACTCCGTGTATTCTGCCGAAGTCTCTGAACCTTACTGAGAAAACATTTGAAGAAGCTAGTTCATTCTCTCATTCACACTGGTATCACTGAGGTTTCTCTCAGTCACACTGGCTTCTTGAAGTCCACAACTTGGCACTGAGACCTTCCCGAGGGAACAAAAATATTTGCAAAGGTGATGAACGCCCCCTCCCATCAGTTCATACTAGGTGCTGGGCTCTGTTCTAAATAGCACTTTCCAGGTATTACCTCATTCACTCCTAAAACAACAGTGCAAGAGAGGTACTATTATATCCCCAGGAAAATGAACCCAGAGCTGGAGTAGCTGGTCTAAGTCCTCACAGCTCATAAATGGCAGAAGCAGGATTTGAACCCTGGTGGTCTGGGTTAACATAAGTCTGGTCCAGTCTCAAGGGTCTTGCCAGGGTTTCCTTTACTGCTTTAGAAGTCACAGTTCAACTCTCCGGGGTCAGGAGTTGTAAACACCATTGCAAATCTTGTTTCTCTTCCCCTAAACTTCTCAGGAAATTTCCAAGGGTAGAAAAAAAAATTAAAGAGAGTCTTCAAGCTCAGTTCCACAGAGATATAATTCTAAGAGCAAGACCCATGTGAAATCAAATGGCCAAGGATCGTGGCAGTCCGCTGAAATCCGAGCTCTTTCTGTGGGATCACCAGTCTCCACGCTGGAACCTGCAGGAACTGTCTCCTCTTCCTTCAGGGAGTTGGCAGAATGCTGGTAAAACAACCACCGCTAACTAGTGGCTGCAAACCCGGGCAGAAAAAAAAGTCAAAGTTATTCCAGTGGAGGGAACAACATCTGCTCTTTCTGGTGGCTTTCTTAAGTTGGGGGGGGGGACCCCTGAGTTAGGGTTTAGAGTTACTTCCACTCTCAGGAAGGGAGGGAGGAGGGAGGAAGGAGGAGGGAGGGAGGAAGGAGGGAAGGGAGGAAGGGGGGAGGAAGGAGAGAGGGAGGGGAGGAAGGAGGGAAGGAAGGAGGGAAGGAAGGAGGGAAGGAAAGAGGGAGGAAAGGAGGGAGGGAAGGAGAGGAGGGAGGAAGAAGGGGGGAGGGAGGGAGGGAAGGAGGGAATGTAAGGGAGGAAGGAAGGAAAAAAGGAAGGGAGGAAGGAAGGAGGGAGCAAAGAAGGAAGGAAGGGAGGTAGGAAGGAGGGAAGGAAGGAGGGAGGGAAGGAAGGAGGGAAGGAAGGAGGGAGGGAGGGAAGGAAAGAGAGAGGGAAGGAAGGGAGGAAGGAGGAAGGAAGGAGGGAGGGAGGAAGGAGGGAGGGAGGGAAGGAAGGAGGGAATGGAAGGGAGGAAGGAAGGAAGGAGCAAGGAAGGGAGGAAGGAAGGAAGGGAGGAAGGAGAAGGGAAGGGAGGGAGGAAGGAGGGTAAGAAGGAAAGGAGGGAGGGAGGGAGGAAGGAAGGAAAGAAGGAAGGAAGGAGGGAAGGAAGGAGGGAAGGGAGGAAGAAAAAGAAAAGAAAAAGGAACAAAAAAGTCAAAGGAAAAATGTTCAACTGCTCTCTGCTCAGGTGTTTAGAAAAAAATAGCAGAGAAAGGCCAATGTGAGGGTTGTCTCTCCAGGTTCCTGGCCACCACACCTCCTGAGGGGGCCATTTGCCAGCATGCTGCACCCAAGGTAAGGATGTTTGAACTCTGAAGTCCTCCCCTCAGTAGGAGGAAACTCACCTTCAAAGCACTTACTTCCCCTCTAGAGAAAGCCATTCTGACTTCCTTAATCATCTCCCTTTGTTCTCCCTAACTGCCCAAGACAACTGCAGAAAGGGTCTAGGTCCTATTTTCCCCTGGGCTGTGCCCTGCTCTTTCACTCACAAATGTTAGGCTTTAGGCCCCTGGATCCGACCTAACTGCTAACTGCGTGAACTAGGTACAGGGGAGAAACATGGAGGATGTATAGCCCACGTTGGTGCATGCTTAGGATTCGGTTGGTTTTTCTGTTTGTATTACTTCTCAATCACTACAATGTTACTTACTTTCCATAAAGTAGCAAATCTATTCCCTGTCTGCTGTTACTATTCTAGAACTGCTCCTTCCAGGGAAAAAAAAGTTAAGAGACTCAAATATCCTCAGAGATGTTACCTAGCATTTAGTCTCTTGAAAATGTACATATTAGCACTTAGAAATATAACATATTAAAAAAAAAAGATTAGCTGTCTAATTACAGATTTCACACATAATCTGTCAATTGGCTAAATATGTGCTGACTGTCATTAAGCTGTTCAGTGAAAGATGGGTAGAGGGCTGGCCTGCTGCTTCTCTCAGAAGTATAAGGAGTTGTCTTTTAAAAGAGAAATTTTTGAGTAATATCCATATTCTCACTTTTCAAGGCGGCTTGTTAGCTCCCAATTCAACTTTCTTTTGAGCTGCTAATTTACTCTATGATGGTATTTGATTTATTTAAAAAAAAAAAAAACCAACAAACTCACTGGCCCCCTTTCAGATTTATTAAATCAAAATCTGAAGCAATTGACTTTTGCAACTTCTTTCTTTTTTTTATTAAATTTTTTTTTCAATCTTTATTTATTTTTGAGAGAGAGAGAGAGAGAGAGAGAGAGAGAGCATAAGCAGGGGAGGAACAGAGAGAGAGAGAGAGGGAGGCACAGTACCTGAAACAGGTTTCAGGCTCTGAGCTGTCAGCACAGAGTCGGACATGGGGCTTGAACTCATGAACCGTAAGATCATGACCTGAGCTGAAGTCGGACTGAGTCACCCAGGCGCCCGAAAATGTATTTCTAGTGTCTATTGCAGTGAATCCTTTGCTACAAGCATAGTATTCCTCCATTGGAAACCTCTGAAATGTGAACCGTGGTCTTCAAGATCTGGTCCTGTCATTGGCCAACAGTGTAATCTGAGCTCACTCTTTTCATCTTTCTGCCTCTTAATTTTTGTGTCTGTAAAGTGATACAGTTGCTCTAGATAATCTCTAAAATCTTTCCCAAATCTATGTCCTGTGATGAGTCTATGTAGGACAATTCAAAAGCTTATGTCTCTGAGTCAGTTTGAGATTTGATAATAATAATGTACATTTTAACAGCCCCTCCACATCTTAAAATGCTTCCCCTTTATATATCTCACCTGAACCTGATAGTGTTGAAGATAGAAAGTGCAAGGATTACCCTGGTCATTTTACAGATGATAAAACAGTTTCAGGAAAATAAACATGAAATAAAATAAAATAAAATAAAATAAAATAAAATAAAATAAAATAAATTCTGGTGCCAGACCAGAATCTTGGTGTTCAGATAAATTACACCGTTTCATATTTACATGCATTTTTATCTGACCACAATCAAAATAACAATATAAAACCAGTATGATCAAAAGTTCACTTTTGTCTCACGTGTTTCCAGGAACACTTGTAAAAACACAATTTTTAAAAAGTGGTGGTTATGTTTACAATATTGGCTTAAAGTTTTAAAATTCAGATTATGAGTTTTTCTTAACCACCACCCTCCCATCCCTTTGCCTATTCTTTGGCAACAAAGATAATATCACGTGCTTACTGAAATAGTTTCCCATTTTTTCCAGACCCACAGCTAAACTACATTTCCCAAGCTTGTTATAGACGGATTGGGACCTCAGGACTGGATTTTGGCTAAGGGAATATGAGTACGAGGGATGTACATCACTCCCAGAGGGGATCTGTTAAAACTCCCTATGCTCCATCATCCATTCTTTTTCCTGATTCTGTGGTGACTTTGGAGGCCACAAGGGGCAGATACCATAACTGTTACATGAAACAATTTGGCTCCTTCAAGGAATATAAGGAGCATTGCCCTACATTCCCAGTCCCAAACCCATCAATCCCATTGGACCATATCATCAGAGTTAAATTAGTAACTGTTAAAACTACTGAGATTCTGAGGGAGTTTGTTATAGCAGTTAAGCTATTCTGATTAGTAACCCTTTTATTTTAATGTTTATTTATTTTTGAGAGAGAGAGAGAGAGAGAGAGAGAGAGAGAGACAGAGCATGAACAGGGGAGGGTCAGAGAGAGAAGGAAACACAGAATCTGAAGCAGGCTCCAGGCTCTGAGCTGTCAGCACAGAGCCTGATGTGGGACTTGAATTCACAAATGGTGAGATCATGACCTGAGCCGAAATCAGCTGCTTAACCGATTGAGCCACCCAGGCGCCCCCAAAACACTCTTAAATTATGTATATTGTCTTTTAAAAACAATTTTTTTAAAAGATTTTATTTTTAAGTGACCTCTATGTCCAAGGTGGGGCTCAAACTCACAACCCCGTGATCAGGAGTTGCATACTCCACCGACTGAGCCAGCCAGGCACCCCTGTATGTTGTTTTTCTACTTTTTTCTATTTATTTATTTATTTGTTTGTTTATTTATTTATTTGAGTATAGGTGACACACAATGTTACATTAGTTTCAGAGGTGCAATATGATCATTTGTGTCGCCTTAGAAGTGGTTTCTCTGCAAATTACACATCATCATTGACTCACTTACCTCCTCCCAAGGCAAAACAAATACCTTAGAACATTTCTTCAAGGATATTGTACACTATTGCTTTTGAATTTTAATATCCTCTCTATCTCTATCTGTATCTCTAGTACCTAGGTCTAGACACAGATAGAAATATCTAGGCATAGATACTCAGGTCTTGGTAGAGATAGAGAGAGAGAGATGTAGAATATATATGTGCACACACAGAATACGTGAACACATTTATACATATAAGCCCACAGACCTTATTGTTGGTTTATGTAATGAATATTCATTTTAGATTTGTCCACATATTTATTACTTTCATTGTTCTTTTATTCATTTCCATGACTGCAACCTTCTCTCTAATTTTCCTTCTGCCTAAAGAACATCCTTTGGAATTTTTTTTTAATGTTTATTTATTTTTGAGAGAGAAAATGAGACGGGAGTGTGAGCAGGAGGGGCAGAGAGAGAGGGAGACACAGAATCCAATGCAGGCTCCAGGCTCTGAGCTGTCAGCACAGAGCCCAACTCAGGGCTCGAACTCATGGACTGTGAGATCATGACCTGAGCCAAAGTAGGATGCTTAACCAACCGAGCCACCTAGGTACCCCTGGGATGATGATGATGATGATGATGATGATGATTATAGGTCTACTGGTAACAAAATGTATCTGTATTTCTGTTTTGTTTTGTTTTGGTCAGAAAGTTTGTTTTTTCTCCCCAGCTTTATTGAGAAACAATTGACACATAACATCATGTAAGTCTAAGGTAGAAGGGGCACCTGGATGGCTCAGTCGGTAAAGCATGTGACTCTTTGATCTTGGGGTCATGAGTTTAAGCCCCATGTTGGGAGTAGAGCTTACTTAAAAAAAAAAAAAGTGTACAGTGTGTTTGAAACATTTATAAATTGCAAAATGATTACCACCTTAGTATAAGGTATCACCTCCATCCTTTTACATAGTTACTATTTCTTTCTTGTGGTGAGAACATTCGAGATGACTCTCTTAGAAAAAAATCAAGTATTATTTGCTATACAGTATTACCAGCCATCATCACCAAGTTGTAGATTAGATCTCCAAACTTATTAGTCTTAAAACTGGAAGTTTGTTCCCTTTGACCAGTATGTTCCCATTTTTCCCACCCTCAACCCTGGTAGCCATTACTTTCCTCTCTGTTAAAACTGAGTTTGTGTCTTTTAGGTTCCACCTATAAGTGATATTAGACAGTATTTGTCTTTCTCTGACTTATTTAGCATAAGGCTCTTAAGTTCTATCCAAGTTGTTACAGACAGCAGAATTTCCTCTTTTCTCACGGCTGAATAATATTTCATTGTATGTGTGTACTACATCTTGTTTTCCATTTGTCCGTTGGTAAACACTTGGGTTTCCATATTTTGGTGAGTGTGACTGCTGTTGCAATGGGAGCACAGATCTTTTTCTAAGATCCTGATTTCAACTTCTTTCGATATATCCATGAGATCATGACTTGAGCCGAGAGTCAGATGCTCAACCAACTGAGCCACCCAGGTGCCCCTCTCATTGTGATTTTGATTTGCATTTCCCTGATGACCCTGGGTATTAATGATGTTAAGCATGTTTTTGTATGTTGGCATTTGTATGTCTTCTTTGGAAAACTTTATTTAGTTTCTCTGCCCATTTTTTTTTAATTGGGGTATTGGTGTTTTTTTTGTATTGTATTTTGTTTGTTTTTCTTTTTCTTTCTTTCTTTCTTTCTTCTTCTTCTTCTAATTCTTCTTCTTCTTCTTCTTCTTCTTCTTCTTCTTCTTCTCTCATTGAGTAGATTGCTTTTCATTTTGTTGATTGTTTCTTTGTTGGGTAGAAGCTTTTTAGCTTGATGTATTCCCACTTGTTTATTTTTGGTTTCAACCTCTGTTCTTGAAGACTATAGAATTCCAGACTGGCACTTATTTTCTTTCATATATTTCTTTCCTTTTAGTATATTCCTCTCACCTTTGACTTTCTTTGTTGCTGTTAGAAATCAACTCTCAACTGGTTTTTCTCTCTGGCTACTTCTAGAAGTGTTCTCTTTGTCTTTCTCAATTTCCTTCCTTCCTCCTTTATTTCTTTTGCTGTTTTTATGCTTTCTGTTGTCCTTCCCCCACCCCCTTCTTCTTTTTTTCTTAAACTTCCTTTCTTTCCTTAATTTTGGATGTACTTAAGCATGGATTTCTTCTTGTGTTTCCTACTTGAGATTTGTTAGACTTTTTGAATGTGCAGTTTCATTTCTTTCATTGGTCTTGAAAGATTCTCAGCCAGTACTTTGAAAATTATCGTTTCTTTTGCATGTTCTCTGTCTTACTTGGTTTTGGTTTTCCAAACAAATGTGTGTTAAAATGTTTTATTTCATTTTCTTTAGGATTACACCTAAAGTATGTTAGGCTTTTCATAGCATTCTCTGTCAACATTCCCTCTTCTGTATTATCCTTTCTTTTGACTTTCCATCTTTTCTTCTGGATAATAGCTTCTGATTGACCTTCCATTTCATCAATTCTCTCTTTAAGCTGTGTCTTACCTGTTATAAAGCCCATTTATTGAGTTATTTTCTATTTACGATTCTTTCAAAATTTGTCTATAACACTTCATTTCTAGTTATATGTCAACATTTTCCATTTGAACTTTAATTGTATAATAAACATAGTTGTTTTATGGTCTGTGCCCGATAATTTAGTGTCAGATGCTGTTTTAGGTCTCTTTCTGCTTATTATTTTACTGATTCTTGTTTGCATTCTTTTCTTTTCTCATGAGATTGGTTATTTTTGATTGTGTGATGAATGTTGTATTTGAAAACCAATTAGTAGAAATTATTTTGGACCAAGATGATCTTATCTTTCCCCAGAAAGGATTTTCATTCATTCCTATTAGTCACTGAGAGGCACCCGTCTGGGATCACCTTAATCCAGTTTAAGGATTTAGCATTTTCTCATCTCTTAAAACCTTGCTGTAGACAGTCAGAGAGCTACTTTGCTTCTGATTTATCCTTGTACTGGGAAGGCTCAGCCTTTGAGGTCAAAGTGAGTGTGGTAAGTTCCCAACCTTGATGGGCCCTGGACTACAACCAGTTTTATGAGCCAAAAGTTCACCTTGGACTTTCTGTTGACTTTTCTTGACTGACAAATTCGCACAGGGAGAAAGCAGCCTCAAATGTCAGGTTTACTCTCTGAAGTAAGGTAGTAAGGTTCATCTTTTCTAAAATTTTAATCTGGCATGACTTGACTCTTGTTAGATCATGACGATTGATATAAGAAGTGGTATAGCTTGGGGGCACCTGGGTGGCTCAGTCAGTTAAGCATCAGACTTCAGCTCAAGCCATGATCTCACAGTCCATGAGTTCGAGCCCTGCATCAGGCTCTGTGCTGACAACTCAGAGCCTGGAGCCTGCTTCGGATTCTGTGTCTCCCTCTCTCTCTGCCCCTCCCCCACTCACACTCTGTCTCTCTCTCTCTCTCTGTCAAAAATACATATGCATCAAAAAAATTAAAAAAAAAAAGACGTGGTGTGGCTTAAAATGAACTCAGTTCTACCTTAGTCTGTGCCCTTATCTATACTTTCATGCTTTCCTCCAAAATTTGAGCCTCATGTAAATTTTTCTATGCATATTTCTAAGACCAATTTCAGGTCGTTTTGTCACCTATCTTAATATCTATTAAAATACGATTAGAGGAGAGTATCTGTTCATGGTGGATTTGAGATAAACAGTACTAACCAGAGACACAATGATGGAGTGGTCGAGTGAGACTGGCATCAGAGAGACATGTGTTTTACCTTAGCTTGACCATCTGACTGCTTGTGACCTTGGACGGGTTGCTTATTCTCTCTAAACCATAGTTTGTCTTTCATAAGGGCAAGTGAAGTCCAGTTTGCCAGACTCCTAGATGGTACTCGTGCTGCCAAAGTGCATTTCACTGACTTCAAGACTGGAAGGATGCGTTTGTGCTTCATAATCTTAAGAATATCTCAGAGTAACAGCCTATTTGTTTAGCTATTATTTTACATTCTAAATTTAAGTGACTATTGAATCCTTCACAAGACCCAGATATGGATCTTCTATTGTAGTTTGAAATAGCCTTATTGGTTGGGTGTATAGGTAATGAGTACCTTGAAAAGAGGTATAAAGGGGCTACACGCAAACAGAAATACCTGGCACTTGAGATGGATTAAATGACTGGGGCGCCTGGGTGGCTCAGTCGGTTAAGAATCCCACTTCAGCTCAGGTCACGATCTCACGGTTTGTGAGTTCGAGCCCTGCATTGGGAACGCCGGCTCACTGCTGTCAGCGCAGAGCCCTCTTCGGATCCACTGTTCCCCTCCCTCTGTCCCACCCCTGCTCCCACTCATGCTCTCTCTCTCTCAAAAATAAATAAAACATCAAAAAGAGAGAGAGAGAGAGAGAGAGAGAGAGAGGTGGATTAAAAGACTTAAAAATTTAACGGGTTTATATTTATTTCAAAAATCAGTCTTCGATTAAGGTCTTCTAGTGAATGTTAAGATGACTTAAGTTGCTCAAATTAGCAGAAAATCTGATTCCTGTAATAGAGTAGGTCTTATGATTAAAGGAGGAAAAAGAAAAAAAGAGTAAAAGGGCTACAGTTTCTTCCCTAAGTTTTTTGAGATAGTTAAGATGTAAACATTTATTTGTGCAGAGAAGCCAAAGTTACGAAGTTACGGAAGAGTTAAATGTAAGGGAGGAGTTCCATTTCAGAAGGAAGACTGTTTCTACTTTGTCATCTTTAGTTACAGTCTCTTTACAACAAAAGAACTGCCAAAAATTCTTGGGAACACCATTCCTGGCTGAATAAGGAGTAGGAAACAGAGCTCCATCCAAGGAAGTATCATAGGCTGCTGAGTAAAAAGCCTTTCCTCGTAATTTTCTACCTGGGGTCTTTTCACACTTAAACCTCCATTCGTGTTATCATGGTCCCTGACTCCAAGAAGCTCAAAGAGGACGTTCTGCCACACAGGATTTTTAAGATCGCTTATTTTCCCTCCCTTGCCCAACGCTCGCACACGTTTACGAAGCCACGGAAGCCTTCATCTAATACACAAATTCTACAAAATTCCCTAAAACACTTTATCCACACGTCCCCTCCCCCCCCCCCCCCCCCCCCCACTCTTCCTCTCTCTCACACCCACTTCTTTTCCATTTGGCTTGGAACCTCAACCAGGAAGCTAGGACGGTGACAGCATTAGATACCATTTTAGAGTAACTTTGATGGTGAAATTAGTCCTGTTGTTTTGGGTGGGAAGAGGCACCACCATGGCTGCAGGTGTGGCTATGACTTGGGAAGTTGTTGTTTCCTCCTGATTATCTGCTCCCAAACACAAGACTCTCCTGGTCCTCTGGCCTTGCTGAGATGTAGACAAGAAGCCTAAGAATCGTGCCCTGTTCAAGGATTCCTTATGCTTAATGTTGGTGATAGCCCAGGACTAGGAACCTGTGCTATCTATTCCTTAAGTCCTATTTCATGACTCAACGAATTTGCTGAGCAGTTTCTTTGTTACGCGTGCTTTGTTAAGATCTGAAGACGTGGTGTTAAACAGGACAGGTTCATATTCTCACGGAATTGAACGTTTAAATAGAGGTTGGCAAGCTTTCTCCGTAGAGATCGAGAGGGCAGATGTTTTCACCCACGGAGCCCTTACAGTCTCCGTCACAGCTACTCAGCTCCCCTCACGGGGGCACAAAGGCGGTTGCAGACAACACAGAAGTGAGTGAGCGGGCTTGTGTTCTGACAACATCGCATGGGCGGGCTCTGAAATTCGAGTCTTACATAACTTCCATGTGTCACAAAGTATCATTGTTGTACAGGGTGGGAGAGCATACCAGGGGCCCACCTGGATTGAGGGGTGGTAGCTGATGTTTGGGCTGAGGTGGAAAGGAAAGGATGAATGGGAGTCAGTTGACTCATCCAGTGCTCTGTGGCTTAGAAGCACTTTCTAAGAAACTTCTGTGGCAGATTGTAGGTTTTCAGTTTCTTGGTCCACCTCTCTACAATCCACTCAGACCTGTTGCCCCCTGTCTGTGCCTCACGGAATCTGGCTTTCTTCTCTTGTGTTGTTTTCTTGGCCAGATAACGGCATTAATGTGTAAGAATTTGAATCACAGTTGGGACTTGAATAAAACCAGTTATCACGGCCTTTTAGATTTACAACATATTCTGAGGGACCATGAAATAATAAAGCTGGATTAGGAGTTGCACCCTGTAGAATACCAAAGATGCTAAATCTGATAATTTTTCTGTATACTTAGAACACTGGTCTCATTTGTTGTTGTTGTATTTATTTATTTATTTATTTATTTATTTATTTATTTTTTGGTTTTGTTTTGTCAGCTGTTATTTGTCAGGTTATTAGCAGAAACTAATATGTGAAATGGGGAATTACTCTAACGCAGACCAAAGAAACCAAATCCACACTAGACTACCTTTAAACCAATATTCAGGGGGAAATATGCTCATTTATTTTAATTCCCCCAGTGTTAGTGCTATATGCCATAGGCTTCCTGCCCACCTTAAAAACTGAGCATAATGAATCCTGGGGCAGGGAAATGAATCGACTTCATGGTTAGCATGAGTCTCCTAAAGTGCCTCTTGTGTCTACTTTTCATGACAGGGCTAGCTGCTTTTTGGCAATCAGCAAACTGCAGAAACAATTCTATCCAAAGTGAGTCATCGCTCTGGTGACCAGAAACGGGACTCTCCCTTGGGAGTCTCCTTCAGTTGTCGTGTGTGTTTCTTGCTGTTGTTGTTTTGGATCCTTTGAAATCATGCTTTTATGCGAAAACGCCACTGATCATTTTAGTCTTTAGACGATGCAGACGGGGCATGTGTCCTGGAAAGCTGTAGCCGCTGTCAGGCTAATCTGAAACTCGGCAACCTCAGTGAGGTGAATCTACTGAACACAACCGCTGGGCAGACAGAGTCAGACACCGACCACAAATGCCTATTTGCAAACAGTATGTCTTAACTTGTGGCACCTTAACCAGGCACCGTGATAGGCACTTAGGTATATTAGCTAATGAATCTTTACGACAAAATATCAAGGCAGAGGTTTATTGAAATGTAGTCATTAAGAGCGGAGACAGGGTTCGAGACCACCTAGTTGTGTCGGCTGGCAGTTTTGTGACCTTGGGCAGTAATTTAATGCTCTGTGCCTCAGTTTCTTCATCCGTACAGTGGCATAAGGTTGTTGCGTCGTTTCTGGGACAATGTATGATGCAGTTGTGATGATTATGGAAGATCATTTTTAAAGTGCTGATCACAGAACCTGGTACCTGGTAAGCCCTAAATACAAGATAGCAACTATCACCCTCACTTAACAGAGAGGGAGCTCAGGTGCGAAGTGTTCCCCTGACTTGCCCACACCCACAAAGGTAGTCAGAGAGCTGCGATTTGAACTCAGTCCGCCTCAAGAGTCCTTGTGCTTCACAGCTATGTTATTTTCTCCCTCACTATCCCCCACGCTATTATTATCTATAATTAATGGTCTCAGCACAAGCCAAAGGAAATCCTTGCCAGGCACACAATGTGGGGTGTGTGCACATGGCCACAGGGAATTATTTTTAGTCACAATCACAGACAGGAAGAAAAACCACTGTGAGGATGAGGAACTTTGGATACAAAGTTATCAAGATCTACAACCTACACATTGGTTACCAAAAATTACCCCTTTCTCCCCCCCACAACCCACACCACATACCAGGGGACTAGGTGATTAAAATAGATTTGTGCCGAATAATTTATTTTTCATGAGAGCTTTTCCCTGAAGTGGAACCACAACAACAAATGCTTCGGATTTTAACTCAGAACTCTTAATCCGAACCCACTGACACCTAGAATACATTTGATCGGGTGTAGCATTCATGAAGTCCTAGAAGATGAGTACCGTGTTTGGAGGTGTATAATTTCGTGTGTGTTTCTCAGGAGAGAGTCTATGATCACCATTAGTCCTTCTAGTCCAGTCACAGTTGTGGTTCCTCAGGAAGCCCGGGTAGCAGCTGGTTCATACGAGGTCCCTCCTTACTTTCTCTGCTTCCTGACTCTACTCCTGTGCCTGCTCATTCAAGAGGGCAGAGACATTTCATTCAGGATAAAAGTATCCAATACATATGCTCCATGTGTAATAAACAGTTAGGGAGTGTTGGTTAAATCTAGATTGAAATGATGTTGGGATGTAGTTCAGGAGTTGGTCAACTGTCGCTGTTTACAACCTGTTTTTGTAAATAAAGTTTTATTGGAACACAGCCATACTCATACTCACTAATTTACATATTGCTTGTGCCCACTTTCCTACCACAAGGGCACAGTTGAGTAGGTTTGACAGAGCTCATGGGCCTCGAGGTCTAAAATATTTACTATCTGGCGTTTCCAGAAAACGCTTGCCAACCTCTGATGTAGTTGAAAGAATCTTGGCATCATAATCAGGGTGAGCTTGAGGTCTGGCTCTTCTATTATGTGTATGACCTTGCACAAATCATTTAATTTTTAACCTCAGTTTTTCAGGTACAACAGGGGGATAACTCCCAGTCACTTCCTCTGCTTTCTACAGTTCTTATCATCAAGATCAAACACATTAATGAATGCAAGTGTTAAATGTGCATTATTTGTTTTATTAGAAGTAAGATCATCATCCGTAGGTTGTCCACACATGGTGACACATTATTTCTCAGAAAGGGGCAGAGAAAAATAATTTTGAAAAACCAAACACAACAGCAAACACATACGATGCCACACAATTGTTACTCTTTGTGGAATTTCTCCCCAAAGCTACAGATGATTTCGTGTTAAGGTTTAGGGAGGAAAAACAAATGTTTCCTGAAGAAATTGCCAAAAACTGAAATACTAAATAGAAATAACAAGCCCTAAATACATTTTCTCATTCAAATGTCTGTTCAGTTGAGATTTTGTCCTTGATTGTAGGCCTTGCTGTTCATGGTCAGAGACAAGGAAAGGCTGAGCTAGTGTGGCTTATAAAATACGAGGAGGGTGAAATAGTAGAACTTCTCAGCTTTTGAATTTTAAAAGGCATCTTATATTTGTGACGATCTTTAACGAATGCTTGAAATTGAAAAAGAAAATGGTGTGGCTTTACGTACCAGTTTTTGTGAAAAAGGAATGAATGGTTTATCCATGATCTCATGTATCCGCTCAGTAGCTGCTTAAGTTAAAGGGAAGTTTTGAATTTTCCTGAAAAAAAATTAAATAGTACCCTCTCTCCCCATAACTCAAGGATTACTAGAGAAATTTTAAAAAGTACTTTTTCTCTGTAGTGAATGATAGCATGATACAGTCTTTTAGTTGCACTGAAATAAATGAGTGGTTGTTATTTCTCAATCATTTAGTTTTATTAATGATATGATATAGTTTTGAAGCAAATAATGCTTTAAGTTACCTGCTTCTTCCCTGTGAGAAGAGTGGTACAAGAAGACCAAATCAGGGAGAGGGAATTCACCTCTGGGCAGTAGAGAGTTAGTAATCAAGGAGTTGACAGGGTGCTTGCAGATTTAAGCATTGCCTTTTTTTTTTTTTTAAGTTTATTTATTTATTTTGAGATAGACAGAGTCAAACAGAGGAGGGGCATGGGGCGCCTGGGTGGCTCAGTCGGTTAAGCGGCCGACTTCGGCTCAGGTCATGATCTCGCAGTCCGTGAGTTCGAGCCTCACGTCGGGCTCTGTGCTGACAGCTCAGAGCCTGGAGCCTGTTTCAGATTCTGTGTCTCCCTCTCTCTGTGACCCTCCCCTATTCATGCTCTGTCTCTCTCTGTCTCAAAAATAAATAAACGTTAAAACAAAAAAAAATTTAAAAAAGCCAAAAAACAGAGGAGGGGCAGAGAGAGGGGGACAGAGGATCTGAAGCATGCTCTGTGCTGACAGCAGATAGCCTGATGCTGGGCTTGAACTCACAAACTGTGAGGTCATGACCTGGGCCGAAGTTGGACGCTTCACGCCCCAGCCACCCAGGTGCTCCACGACTTAAGCATTTCTGAAACAAATTCTACAGATATGAGCTAGATAACAACCAGATTGCAACTAAGTTAAAGCTAAATGCAAATACACAAAATAATTTTGATGTGATTACCAATTTCTACTTTCACCTAGAAGGGGGACCGATGTAACATACTGGGAAGAAACTGGGCTTGGCTCTTGTCTCTATCTTGAGAAATTTACCTATTGGAAGATAATAATATGTCATGAAAAACTGAAGGGAGGGGGTGCCCGGGTGGCTCAGTCAGTTAAGCTTCCAACTTCGGCTCAGGTCATAGTCTCACGGTTCATGGCTTCGGGCCCTGCATCTGTCTCTGTGCTAACAGTTCAGAGCCTGGAATCTGCTTTGAATTCTGTGTCTCCTTCTCTCACTGCCCCTCCCCTGCTCGCATTCTCTCTCTCTCTCTCTCTCTCTCTCTCTCTCAAAAAATAAAATAAAATGTTAAAAAAAAAAAAAACCCAAGAATCGAAGGGAGGATTGGAGAACTACTCTCACATCTGACAAGTCTGAAGTCAGTACTTGAGGAGCAGAGAGCAGGACTCGACCGGCAGCGTCCACGCCCTGCAGTGGGAACAAATTCCAGATGTTTTTCTCTGTCCTCGAATTACTTGGTTCAAACGCAAGCCCCTGGAGAATGACTAGATACAGCTTGGCTTACACGTCTAACCCTTGCACGTCTAACCAGGGGTAAGGCAGAACACTTTGATGGCGGTGCTCTGAGAGACAGCTAGACTCCGAAGGAAATCAGGGGGCTGCTAGCGAAAGAAAACGATGTGGAGGTGGGGTCTCCAAAACAGTAACAGACACAGTCCTGCCTGCCTCCTCAGGTTGTTAAAGTATCAAATATGGCAACATATGTAAACTGTGTATTGCAGAGGGTTCTACTTTAAAACAATAGCTGAAAAGTGGCCTCAATCTCGCCTCTTTTAACCAGCAGAAGGCAATAAAACATACCACCAAAGTGGGGAAAGAGACTTATGCTCCCTTCAACTCAAGGCATAGCTAGATTTTGTTGCCTGTAACGGAAGCCACTTGAGCACAGCTAGGAAAGCATTCCTTACCATACCCTGTATCTGTCCTAGTGCCCCAAATCCATGCTGGATTCAACTAGACTGTGTACGTACACAGCCACCCTCTTCTGCCTGAGTGCTGACTTCACGAAGACCGCAGTCCTGGTTTCCACTACCACTGCCTTCTTCCCGCAGTCATTTAGAAATAGGAAGTCCCCCAAAACAACTGGGTGGGACGAAGGGGTCATGGGAACCTGAGACACAACTCTGAGAGACGGTGACCATTTGTTGCATTTTGTTGAGTTAGGAGATCGAGTTTTCCTGTAAGCCAGGCACTGTAAGCAATGGCGGAGGCAGAACACTCATAGTCCCACAAATTAGGAATTGTAGATTTTCTTCCGCTCCATCAACTTATAGCATCAGAGAATCAGGCAGTGGGGATTGAAGAGTGACAATCACCAGAAATCAGGATGTAGAGAACATTAGCTTGTCTGTACTCCAACTATATAGGTCAGTAACGACGGCTTGACCAGCAGCAGGCAGAAAGCAGGTGGAACCAAAAATTATTTGTTTTGCACCTACTGGATCTGGGAAGCTCTCCTTTCATTAACAACACATCAGGGTAAAGAATTGTGATCGTGGCCTGTGAAAACCGTTACAGAACCAGGCAGAGTTGACTTTTAGGACTGGTGAGGCGTTGTAGTCGTACTGAAAGTACTTTATGACTGGGGGGAAACATTGAGTACAAAAAGGGAAGCTAATCCAGAGAAAACAGCGGCAGAGCGGGCGTCTGAAAATGACCTATTGAAGGATCCCGAGGACATTTTAGAACATGGTTTGGCCTGAACGAAAAGCTCTGTATCCTATATAAATATGCAGTTTGCGCAGCAGGATCCCCTTCATACAATGTCGACATTTATAACCGATCTGTCTGCTCTGCTCTCTCTAGCTTTGGTTCCTGGGCAGGTGCTTCAGGACCCCCGCTTCCCCTGTTTCTAGCCATTCTTACCCCAGGCTCTGTGTAGGATTTTTTTGGGTTGACTACCAGCACCCTTCAAGTGGTTCCATATGCCAACCCTGGCGTAACTACCCTTTCCGCTGATCCTTCACTGAGGGTTCCAAGTCTTTTCAGACTTTTAATCTGGGTTCCTGTGTCTTTTCCCCCTTGGCTGCTCGTGGCCTAATAGCCTTTCTTCCCCCCGTGGCTCTGTTTCATAGCCCTGCTCGAAAGCAGACGCTCTGGCTCCTTCCACAGCGAACACTGCCAGTTTCATGGCATTTTCTTGCTGCTTTTGGCTGTAACTCTCAACTTTCCAAGGCCCAATTGTAAGACACCATGTGGGACAGACCCAAGAGGAGGGATGTGGTGGGTGGGGGAAGGGCATGTTGTGTAGAACATGTGAAACGAGACTGAATTTATTCTCAAGGCACAAGTCACATTTTTCTATCAGCTTGGTTTTTGCACAATTCAGATGTCAATTGATTAGAGCGAACACTTTCCCTGTGGGATGGGAAGAGTATTTTTCAGTGGAGATTGTCCTTTTAAGGAATGAAATTCGAGGGGCCCGCTTTCGGCAAATGCTCTGTCTTTAATCTTTGCTTCTGTTTACCTTCCAGTCGAGAGGCAAGCTGCCACCTCCCTGCACATCACCTTTCAGTTGTTTCCAACAGCCTCTGCAGTGCCCGCACTGTGTCCCTGATTTCCCATTTAGAATGTGGACTATCTAACTGTGAGAACAGGATACCCTTTTAATACACACATTTCCCTTTTTCCCTCTCCCCTCCCCATAGGCAAAGTCCTCCCCAGTGAAAGAGGCCCGGTGGATGGGTCAGTAATTTGAAAAATGAACGTCAACTGACCAGGTCAGCTCTAAGAAATAAGGGGGAGTACCCGCTGACTCTTTACTGTAAAGCAAAATGGAGTGAGAGTGTAGATCACCGCCGAAAGCACTGAGGAGGGTCAAGACGGAGAGCAGTGGTCAGCCTGCGTGATGTTAGGTGCACCCCTTCTCTGGGTTATAGCTTTATACCAGTGGTTCTCAAGTGTAATGATTTTGCCTCTCCAGGGATGTTTGACAGTGTCGGGAGGCATTTTTATCTGTCACGGGGGGGTATGGTACCACCATCTAGTGGGTAGAGGGCCAGTGATGTTGCCAAATGCCCTATAATGCGCAGAACAGCCCCCCGTAACAGAGAATTTTCACCCCAAATGTTCTTAGTGGTGAAGTTGATACCACCCTCTTTGCCTACAGCCGTTTGCAACTATGATCAGGTCCTGAGAGACTTTATTGTTAGTCGCTTGGGGAGAATGAATTAGATCATTTATCACTCACCCCTTAAGCCTAGAACAAAGCCAATTCTAAAGAGCAAAAAGTCATTTAACTTCTCGGTGGCCCAGTATATTTCTGACATTCTGTCATATTACTCCTTGGAGCCTACAGTGTCTCCTCTTGGTTTTCTGGAGTCAAAAGTACCTTCTAAGTTGATCGACTCAGATCCCAACTGGAAAGGAAAGAAAAAGACATAGAGCATCTCAGTTGTGTCTGTAACTCTCAACTTTCCAAGGCCCAATTTTAAGACACCATGTGGGACAGACCCAAGAGGAGGGATGTGGTGGGTGGGGGAAGGGCATGTTGTGTAGAACATGTGAAAGGAAACCGAATTTATTCTCAAGGCACAAGTCACATTTTTCTATCAGTTTGGTTTTTGCACAATTCAGATGTTAATTGATTAAAGCGAACTCTTTCCCTGTGGGATGGGAAGAATATTTTTCAGTAGAGATTGTCCTGCTCTAACCTACTATGTCTATACTATGTCTGATACACACACACACACACACACACACACACACACATATGTGTATATGTTATATACTTTCTTCACTTCCCTGCCCCCACCCTGCCCCACAGACCTCATTCTCACCCTTATCTTCACCTCTGGCATTGTTTTTCAATACTGTGTCCCACAAAGCAGACAGAGGCCCTTTCTGAGGTTGGTTCCAAAAAGAAGAAAACCTTTCAAAGGGACAGCGTGTGACATTTTAAGTCAGTCAGTCATCCCAGGTACAGAAACTCACAGGTTACGTGTTGTTCAGTATTAATGTGATTTCATTGTAATACCATGGCCAGTATTTTACCTTTACCATCTCAGTTCTTAATTAGGCAGAGGTACTATAAAAAAAATAGGAGAGATGATGTTTATAAATCCTTTTGAGACTTAAAAGGGTATTATTTAGAAATAAATATCCTTGGTAATTATTTTTATGGTTTCTACAACTAGGTCTAGTTTGTGGCTCTCTAACCCAAGGAGGGGATAGTGGGGCATCTGCTCTGAGTAAACAGAAGTTCACTGGATAAGCTACCAAGTTTATTGGTATGTGGTGAGCAAAACCATCAGGTGACAGGGTCTGCTTATCCTCTAGCCAAGACTCAGTGAATGCCATGACTTAGGACAAGATCTGCCTCCAGAGCACACGTGTTCCCTGGAATTTGACTTTCCTTTGTTTATTTGCCTATATTGAGAATTTCCTACTTTATGAACATAACGGAAAGGGAGCAAAAATAATATGAAAACAGAGAGGGAGACAAACCATAAGAGAATCTTAAATACAGAGAACAAACTGAGGGTGGAGGGGGGGGATGGGCCAAATGGGTGATGGGCACTAAGGAGGACACTTGTCCGGATGAGCACTGGGTGTTACACGACAGTGATGAATCGCTAAATTCTATTCTTGAAGTCATGATTACACCACATGTTAACTAACCTGGATTTAAATTTAAAAAAATTAAAAATTAAAAAAAACAAAAATGAATTTCCTATTTTAATAATTAAGATACTGACGGTATAGGGCTGATAACTTAAATGTGTATATTTTATCGTGACCTTTTTTATTCAAACTTGAGGCGAAGCACAGTAGCTCTGACCTCAGGATAAACTTGTTGGGGAGTCCCATGCCCTAGGGTAAGTAATACCTCACTTCCTCCTCTTCCCCCCGAAACTACATTCACCCCTGCTCCATCATCCTCCTGACCAGGTATTATGTAGTTAGGTGTGTTCAAACTCAACAGTTGCCAAATGAATGAAATCAATCTCTACAAGTCACCCGCCCCCAACAAATATGCAATTAACTTACATCTATAGACTCACTGTAGTTTAGAATTACTATTTTGCTTTGATTTTATTGCTCACGGTAAGTCTCTTCTTTGATAAGCAATAAGAGCTAAGATGAGACTATGTAGTGTAATGGAAATAACATTGAATGGGGAGATGAAAATCTATCTCTGCTTGGTTATTCTCTAGCTCTGTGACCTCGGACAAGCCGTTTTACTTTGTGCCTTAGTCTCCTCATCTGTAGCATGGGTGAGATGGCCTCAAAAACTTCTACAGTGTTTCCAGATCCAAAACTCAAAATTCTATGACTTTGAGCAGGAGATGAAATGTAAGTTTCACAGAGATATGACAGATATTTATAACTGTTGTTTCTTATAGAAGAAAACACTGCACAAGCCCTCAGTTATGTAGTATATTTAATTCATAGGCACACACACACACACACACACACACACACACAATCCCAGATCTTGAGACAATTGGTTTCACTTAAATGTTCATCCATTTCTATGCCCTCCCCCAGCTCCACACCCATATTACGTTTATGACATAGTTTGAAGCTATTTGCCATGTGTCCACTAATGAAAATTTACAGAAGAGAATGCTTTCTAGAATCTTACCCATTATGATTATGAAAATAAATTCTTCGGTTGTATAAAAAGACGCAAAAATAATGTGAGTTTTCCACGAGAAACTTCAAAGTCTGATGGCGGAAGAAGGCAGGATGTGGTTCTATTTGTTTAAAACTGTTTAACTTTTTAGGTCCAAGGAGTGATATGAATACCAAAAGGAATGATTTCCAGGAGGAAGAGAAACTTTTGATGGTTGGCCTAATAAAATAAAACTACACATTAGTGAAACTGAATTCAAAGATGATTCCAACGCTGCTGCACACAGATGAGCCCTGTATCTGGATCGCATCCAAGCCCAACGGCTGCGCGCACTGTAACTACCATGTGTTATCTGCAAACCAGATCGTTTCTGTGCGGTAAAGACCAGCCAGCTTTCTTGGCCAAGCTGCTGCCATAAAACACACTACTGATTTGGTTTCTCGTGTTTTTTAAGGATATTACACTTTAATGCACGGTATACGCTGGGTCTCAAATTGTCCAGAGCGCTGTCGCAAATGACTGGTTGATGAACGTTTTGCCAGAATCGGGTCACATTTTGTCAGGTTGTTTTGTGTCACTGCAAATCATTGCTTTACCATGAGGACACTTTTTTTTTTTTTTAACTTTTAAATCTTATGTAAAAGAATACAAAGCGCAGTTAAACATTCTCATTAGGAATAATCTGCCTGTAACAATTTACATGCATCAGCTGCCTTTTGATATCGGCTGTGAAAAGCAAAAGCATCATGGGATCTCTTAAAAGAACCGGAAAACTAAATGTCAGAACCGCATTTTTTGCACTGGGCTAGAGAGATTCCCGCCTTGTATAAAATACCTACATTCCAACACCTAGTGTTTGCTTTGGAGACTTACAAAGAGTTAATACAGCTTGTTTGGCATCAGATATCGGTATAATGGGCTTTTACTGAAGTAATTAAAATTTGTTTATAATTAATACAGATGAATTGGTTTCTGCACAATAATAGTTAGGAGATTAACAAAGGCCACATTTTGGCAACAAGACTACATTCTTTTCCAAGTGCTGTGGGACCTTATCCAATGAATGTCTGTCCAATCCGGCTGATTCTTCAGAGATGCCATATGGCACGGCTATGCATTATGACTTTTTTTTCTAAAAGGCAGCCATATGACATAACTGATCTTTAAAACGTTGTCAGAAGGCATTACCTGGGTAGGCTTCGAGCTGCTTTCCAAAAACTTAGCAAGCACAGGGGCTATTAATTATGAGCAAAAGAAATGTGCACGCGCACACTGGAAACTTGGCCTTCTTTCCTCTCTGGTCACAGCTGATCATGTCTCAAGCCGTCCTAACTGGGGAAGGAAGGAGTCTTCTTTTTTTTTTCTCTCTCTCTCTTTTTTTTTTAAACTTAACAAAAGTGAAAAAAAAATTCTTCTTTAAAACACATTTTCATTATAAAATGTCGTGTACTTGACCCTAACAGGCAAGTAGTTGGCCACCTGTATGTCACTATATTTACTGATTTTCAGCAACAACAACAACAATGCTATTTACAGCTAAAAATTTTAGAACAATGTTTAGGGTACCATGACTGAAAGAGAAAGAATTTTCTAGCTGTGGTGGCAGTTGATTTCTAGCTGACATCTACACCCTCTGTGTTCAATTTTGGATGGCAGAAAATGTAAATAGCTCAAATAGTTTCTTTCTGATTTCCTCAGAAAATTAGTTTGTGCAAGGGGGAACATCCATTTTAAGCTTTCCATTTTCGTATGTGTGCTAAGAACAAGTTGATGCATTAGTTTCCATTTATAAATACCCTACTGAAATTTGCAGAACTCCATAGAGGGGGAGAAACAGGGAATCGAGAGGAAGTCAATTAAATCAGTGGGGTCCACGCAGCTACGGCACCAGTGAGAACGTAAGTAAGTAAGACTGGGTGCTTACTCCCCCTAACCTACTGCTGCCATCTATCTCTTCAGATATCATTTACTGGACTTCTCCATTTGCATCTCAAATTCAAGGTGAATTGAACTTGGACCCCCCTCAGTCTTTCTCTATCCCTATAAACAGCAACTCCATCCTTTTGGCAAATGAGTCCAAAAATCTTGCAGCCACCTCCGATGCCTTCTTCCTTCGCACCCCCGTCCAATCCACCAGCAGATTCTGTGAGCTCTAACCTCAGAACGTATCCTAACTTACCTTATTCCCCGCTACTTCCCCTGCTAGAAGCCTAGTCCTGGGCACTGCCATCTTTTCCCTCTGCCATTGTGCTAGTCTCCTGTTTCTCTGGTTCTGCCCCTCCACGCCTACAGTCTGTTTCTGTGACAGCAGCCCCAGTGACCTTGTCAAAGTAAATGTCAGACCATGTCAGTTCCCTGATCAAACTCCTCCCTCCACTGGCTTCCTAGCTCATTTTGAATAAGAGCCCTCACCAGAGCTTCCCAAACTGAGTCTCTTGTTTCTTTTCTAAACTCACCCCTACACTCTGCCTTGGCTCACCCCTGCTCCACACTCACTGGCCTCCAAAAGAGCATGGCGTAAGCATGCACCTTCTGCCTCAGGGCTTCTGCACCTACTATTTATTCTTTCAGTGATGTTTTGGGGGTGGGATCCAGCTGGCTTGTGAGAGTCAATGTTAAATTGTCATAGACTATGCCAGCCAGTTGTTAAGCCAGTGGTAGCTGGAAGCCAGCCGAGGTGGAAATATTTACACCAAGGAAATCGGCAAACTCTAAAAATCAGATCTCCTCATCCCATGGAGAATCTGTTGTTAAACCCTGACCAGAATCCCACTGTATTCTCTCTTCCTGGAGTGTGGCTCCTTTTCTTCCTCACCTTCTTTAGGTCTCCACGCAAGACCTTGGAAGTGAGCCACTCTCAACTCCCTAGCTCTTATCTCTTCATTATTTTTCTCATTAACTGCTAATTTTGTAATTTTCATATTTATTTATTTATATTTTATTGTCGGCCTGTGCAATAGATATGGAATGAATGCTCAAATTAATTAATTAACGATCAATATATCTTCTACTCTGCCAATAGCCAGATCATATCCATCAGAATTCTCCCTTACCATATATTGCCTGAAGTGCTAGTTTTTAAAACTATTTATTTTGACATGATTGATTTTATTTGAAATAATCTTAATCTCATAGAAGAGTTGCAAGAACAGTATTAAAAAAACCTTGTACATCCTTCACTCAAATTCAATAGCTATTAACATTTTGCCACTTTTGATCTATGTTTCTTTCTAATGATCTATTCATCATCTAATTAAAAAAATTTTTTTAATCTTTATTTTTTTATTTTTGAGAGAGAGACAGAGTGTGAGCAGGGGAGGAGCAGAGAGAGAGGGAGACACAGAATCCGAAGCAAGCTCCAGGCCCTGAGCTGTCAGCACAGTGTCCGATGCGGGGCTCAAACTCACGAACCGTGAGATCACGACCTGAGCCGAAGTCAGACGCTCAACCGACTGAGCCACCCAGGCGCCCCTAATTTTTTGTTTTTAACCAGAATCACTTGAGGTATTTTGCCCACTTTATGAACATCTACCTAAAGCATGTAGAATGTCTTTAGGTAGAATGTCCTCAGAAAAAGGCATACACACACACACACACACACACACACACACACACATATATATATATAACCACAGAATTATGGTCAACTTCAGGAAATTTAATACTTACATATTTAATATACACTCCATATTTAAATTTTGCCAATCATTCCCCAAATGTTCTTGTAACAATTTCTTCTCTCCAGTCCAGGAACGGAAGTTGTGTTCAGTTTTGTCTCTTTCTTCTTAAAATGGGACCCACACAAGATAGTCCTGAAACAGCTTCTCATTTATTTTTTTTTTCTTTTATTTTTTTTTGGTCTTTTGTGACCTTTTGGAAGAGTATAGGTCAGTCATCAATATAGACTGTCCTTCAGTTTAGGTGTGTCTGATACGTCCTCTCGATTAGATTCAGGTTATGCATTTTTAGCAGAAACACTGCATACAAGACATCATAACCTTCTTAGTGCCTCACACCAGGAGGCATACAGTAGCAATTTGTCCCCTTACTGATGAAACTTTGATTGATTAGTTAATGTCTTGTCTGCGGGTTTCTTCACTATGAAGTTATCATTTTTCTCTTTGAAAAATTTTTTTAACGTTTATTCATTTTAGGGAGACAAAGTGTGAGCGGGGGAGGGGCAGAGAGAGAAGGAGACACAGAACCCGAAGTGGGCTCCAGGCTCTGAGCTGTCGGCAGAGAGCCCAACGTGGAACTTGAACTCACAGACCGTGAGATCATGACCTGAGCTGAAGTTGGACGCTTAACCAACGGAGCCACCCAGGTGCCCCATCATTTTTCTCTTTGTAACTAATAACTAACTTACAGAAAGATATTTTAAAACTGTATAAATATCTTACACCTCTTCAAACTCCCATCCAGTTGTTTTACAATCTTTTGATGATTCTTGCCTTAATAAATTATCATTATGATAAATGCAAAATAGTGATATATGTACATATATATACACACACACACATATATATACACACACACATATATATATACATATATATATACATATATATATATATATACACATATATAAAGTTTATTTATTTTGAGAGACAGAGAGAGAAAACTGGGGAGGGGCAGAGGTGGAGGGAGAGAGAGAATCCCAAGCAGACTTCGCACTCTCAGCGTGAAGCCCGATGCAGGGCTCAAACTCATGAACCGTGACATCGCTACCCAAGCCGAAACCAAGAGTTGGATGCTTAACTGACTGAGTCACCCAGGTGACCCAAAATAATAATTTTTTAATTTATTTTTTTCTGGGGCACCTGGCTGACTTGGTTGGTAAAGCACATGACTCTTCATCTTGGAGTCATGAGTTTAAGTCCCTGGTTGGGTGTAGAGTTTACTTTAAAAAGAAAGATAAAAATCTCTTTTTTCTTCTGCTTCCATTATTTGGCATTTTACCACAAAGAAGACCTTTCCCTTTTCCTTTATTTATTACCAGTAAGAACGAATGGATTCTTACTTTATTTGATGGGTTCCAATCTATTATTGCCATTATTTATTTTGATCTAAAGTTGTCCTAGATGTGGTTGGTGGAGCCCCTTAAAATTGGCTCATGTGTACCTTTGACATGTCCCATCTTTCTTTGGAGCACATTTTAGTATAACAAGATTTTTTAGGCTAATGTTGTACTTTGCTGCCCTCACCCTGGAATCAGCCATTTTCAAAGGAATCTTGGTTCCTTTTATCCAGAGAATGGTACTTATTAACCAAGATAGGAGCCCTGGGTGTTTTCATTGTTACCAAGGTGTCATTTCTTCTAGGTCTTTTTAGCAGACAGAACTTGGGGGAAAAGGAATTGTATATGAATCATATGTGTGTATGTGCATGTAAATATATATATATACACATATATACACACACAATTACATATATATACATATACACATATGTTATATGTATGTAAATCACCAATATTTTTGGAACACACATTTTGTGTGTGTGTGTGTGTGTGTGTGTGTGTGTGTGTGTATGTGTGTGATGTGTGTGTATAAAATCATGAGTTAATGGTCTCTAATTCCAAATTAAGACCAAAGGGTTCTTCTTTATTTTCCATCACTGAGTATTTGCATCTCTCATAGTGAGAACCCTCTCTTCTAAGAATATTAACAATCTTAGTCCTTTGGTCAATTCTACAATACATAATAAAAAGAGTTTCAGAATCACTACACCCATGCTTGTCTAGAAACAAAAATACATCTTCTAAGTAGATTCCAAGGTTTGCTTAAAGTTCTTTTTGGCTTTTATAATGAAGATTTATAATTAAAGTACTGTGTTCAAAAGCTACTCAGTTTATGTGTTTTTAAAAACTCCTTCAAGGTGGTTATATTGTTTATTTGAAATATAGTTGGGGTCTCTTGTTTCTGTGTGTATACAGTTTGGCATTGTTACCCTCTCACCGTTGTTGGTTTAATTTTACATATTGAATATGTAAAACATCAATATGGCTCTAAAAGTCAAAACTGTACACAAAGGGTATTTAGAGAACTGTGGTTGTCTTTACTGTCCCCGTCACCCCATTCCCAACCACCCTTTGTGAGAAATCAGTTTCACTAGTTTCTGACTTATCCCTCCTGGGGTTTTGGGGTTTGTTTGCAAAAATAAACAAATGGGTACTTTTTTTTCATTCTTTCTTCTTCCGTAAACAAAAGACAGCATACTCCATGTATACTTTTTCACATTTTTCATTTTTTTGAAACAACACACCCTAGAAATCACTCCAAGTCAGTTCACATAGGTCTTCTTCACTCTTTTTTTTTTTTTTTTAACAACTGTATGATATCCATGGTCTGTATGAATGATAGTTTACTCAAGCAATCTATTATTTATAGATTTCTCATATTTTGCAACTATAAGCAATGCTACAATGATGAAGCACCAGATTTCCAGAGTTTGATTTTCTTATTTTAAGATCATTGATAACATGTGCAGAAGCTAAACCACGACTCCATCATTTATATTACACTGTGAGTGCACGGTAGGATAATGCCCGGTTACACTATGCACTAGGAAGACCTTAGAAAACAACAGCATCTACTCCCTGTGCAAGAGAGTGTGCATGGGTGTGTGGGCGTGAGTGGGGGAACAACAGAGGCGGGATTGGGGGGCAGAACTAGGGCAGCTGGAAAGGCAGATTTCTTCTACTTCCGAGCTGAATTTAAGCCTGGTTTACGCTAGGTATTTCATTCATTCGACAAACGCTTATAGGAAACTTGCCTTTTGCTAGGCATTCTTCAAAGCTCTGGAACACGGCAGTGGACAAGACGGACAAAGGTATTTTGGTTGTGGTTACCAGACTTAACGGTTACCACGGGTGGGGGTGGGGCAGGAGTGGGTTCCTGGGTGAAGGTAGTCAAAAGGTACAAACTTCCAGGTATAAGATAAGTAAGGACCAGGAAATAGAATGTACTACATGATGTCTATAGTTAACACGGCTGTATGGTATATTTGAAAGTTGTTGAAACTAGATCCCAAGAGTTCTCATCAAGGGAAAAAAAATGCTTGCCTCTTTCTTCCTTTCTTCCTCCCTCCCTCCCTCCTTTCTTTCTTCTTCCCTCTCTTCCTCTTTTTCTCTTTCTTTCTTTCTTTCTTTCTTCCTTTCTTATATCTATATGAGATGATGGATGTTAACTAAGCTTACTGTGGTAACCATTTCACAACATATGATGGCCGAATCACTGTGCTACACATCTTAAACTTACATAGTGCCGCATGTCGATTGTATCTCAATAGACTGGAGGGGACAAAAAGAGACAAAAACTGTGGCCTAACAGAGTTTGCATTCTGCTGTGGACACAAACAATAAATAAATACACCAACTGATAAACACATAATTTCAGAGCTGATCTGTATGAAAAAGACAAAGTGACTCAGAGGAGGGAAGGAAACATTATTTTAGGTGGGGTGCCAGAGAATACCTTCTGTAGAGGTAAACTGAGCAGAGATAGGAGTGTTGTGAAAAAAATATAAACAAACAAGCAACTTTGAACAAAAGTTTTGAAAAAGATTATTCCAGGCAGAGAAAACAACCAGAACAAAGGCACTGAGGTGGGAATGCTCTCTGCTCTTAGTGGCTTCTAGGAACCTGAACTCAAATGAAGGAGAGGAGGGGTCTATGAGGAGGCAGGTGAATGATCATTTAGGGTAAGGATTTGGGTTTTGTTCTAGAAATATTGGCAAACTGTGCTTTTAAATGATCACCCTGGGTATCACGTGGAGAAATCTGCAGGGGGGCAAAAGTGGAAGCAGAGGTGAGGTCACTGTAGCTTTAGGTGAAAGATGGTGGCCTGGGGGCGCCTGGGTGGCTGGGTCACTTAAGCGTCCGACTCCGCCTCGGGTCATGACCTCATGGTTTGTAAGTTCGAGCCTCCAATCGGGCCCTGTGCTGTCAGAGCTCAGTCCTCGTCGAATCCTCTGTCCCCCTCTCTCTCTGCCCCTACCTTGCTCACAGCCTCTCTGTCAAAAACAAATAAAAACATTAAAAAAAATTTTTTTTAAAAAATACGGTGGCTGGGACTAGGGTGGGTACTGTGTGGGTAGCGAGAAATAATGATATTTAAGATAAACTTGTAAGGTAGAGCTCATGGAGACTTGCTAATGGCTGGTGGAGGGGAAGAGAGAGAAATTAAAGATGACTCTTAGATTTTATCTCACCAAGCCTGGGTAGGGAATGATACAACTGTGTTCTTTTACAAGCCCTCGGGAGGTACAGCCCAGTCTCATAGATGTAGGTCATCACCGTGCTTGTTCATTAAAGCCTTGTCAATTTATTCCATCCTTGCCAGAGATAAAGAATTTTCTGAAAAGAGAGGGAAATAGGTGAGCCATGAGCATCGACAGAAGAAAATTCTTCCCCAAATGAGCTATGCCAAAATCCAGGCCGCTTTGTAATGACTGAGGAATTAATTCATTCACTCTTATTTCTTTTTTTCCCCCTTTAGCCAATGAGTATTGACTGCCTACTACATAGCAGGCCCTGTGCCGGGTGCATGTTGGGGGATATACTATCACAGACGTGGACCTGCCCCCAGACAGGTTAAGTCATCCTCACAGCATAGTGGCGGTCAAACACCGATTGGAATTGCAAACACTGGTTAATTCCAGTATCTGACCTCCACTGCTCTCCATCTGTATTAATTTGAGATTTAGCATCTGATGGCAAAGAAATTTAAGGAATCAATTTATACTAAATGAGGGAAAGTATTTTTTTGTTGGTGGTGGTGATATTTGCTTTAAATGAAAACGGTTGAATTTCTAAGCATTATTTTGTTGACCTTACTAAGATTAAGAGTCCTCAAATTGATAAGCATTTTATGAAGGTTGGCCATGCTTTCTTCAGTATTTAACCTAAAAAAAAAAAAAAAGAGGTGCAAATAAAAAAAAATTTAGGATGAGATTTTTTTAAAAAGGACCTAACTGACCAGTAATAACCATTCCTGGTAAAGGCTTAGAAGATATTAAAATTCCTTGCTTTCGCAACAAATATTTAGTGTGGTTACAATAATTGAAAAGGCATGCCAGATTGCCTTCAAGTATAAAAAGTTAGTGCTCATTGATATAGATGTTGATTCCACCATATATGTTCAGTTTGGGCTGTATGCAGGGCAGATCCTGGACTAAAGCAGCAGTTCTCAAAGTGTGGTTCTGGGATTAACAACATCAGCCTCACCTAGGAACGTGTTAGAAATGCATACTTTGGGGCCTCATCCTAGAGCTAGTATATCAGAAATTTGGGGAAGGCGGATATAAGGGGGTGGCAATCTATGTTATGATAAACCCTCCAGGTAGTTTTGATACTTGATAGAGCTTGAGAATCACCAGACTAAAGGATGCATTTTCCATTCATTCATTCAGCACATTTTCCTCGATTACTTATTATGTACCTGGTACTTTCCTAGGTACTAGGATATGGCAGGAAATAAGGCAAACTAGGTCCCTCCTGTCAAGGAGTAAGCATATTAGAACAGCTGGGACTAAACGGTGAAACACAAACTGCTTTAAATATTCAGAACAGAGGAAATTTAATACAGGAATTGGTTACACAGGAAACGGAAGAACTGTGAAGGCAACAGGCCCTGAGAGCGAGGCAGTCCAGAGATTAGCAACAGCAAGAAGTCGCTGTTACCCCTGGGCTGGAGCACAAAGGGAGATGGTGTTATCAGAGCGCAGGGGTCTAGGTCACCTGGCAGGTCTGTGGATAGGCAGCTGGAGAGGCACAGCGCAGGCAAGTGTCGCTTCAGACCCCAGGCCACCTGGGCAGAGAGGGATGGGGAAATATATCTTGACTTTTTTCTTCTTTCCACTGCCCCACCGTTACTTCTAATTTTCCGAGCCCCGTAGGAAACCTGCTGGCAAAGGGGGCTGGCCTGTGCAGCCTGCAGGGGAAGGCCTGGCAATACTGAGCGGAACAGAGAAGGCTGGAGAGCCAGGAGGACAAACAGCATAGCATTAGGGCACATACGTTCTAGGGGATTTAGAGTATTGCCCCCAATCCCCTGCCTAGGCTGTTCCTTGCACCTGTAATTGGCAGATGAAAGTTGAGAAATATTTTAAACTTGCACAATATAGGAGAAGTCGGAGCAAATTAAAAACAAGGAGTACGGCAGGGAAAATAAAAGTTCCAATTTATTTTTTTTCTGTCATTGTAATACATTTGTATTCTCTCCTAAATGAATGAGATGTTTAGCATGAAAAGATGTTCATGTGCAAATAGAATAGGTGGATTAATTATACCACATTTCCTATCAATTCATTTTTTAATACTGACTACAGTGATTTAAGCTTTCAAAAAGCTAAGCGCTCACACAAATCATGTCTCCGGAGACTGTGTGCTTTGTGCTGATCAATAATTATTCTGTTAATTATGGAGATATAGGGAAAATTAGGCCATTTATAATTCTGCATGCATAAGAACAACTCTTCAAAGCTGAAAATACCTTTCTGTTTAGGTTGGCTTAATGCTCTGGAAGATGATTAGACCACATCCTCAATTAATCTTTTGGCAAGTACAATTTTCTTATTTTTCTACCAAGCTTATTTTGCTTTGGGAAGACTAAAAACTAAAAATCCCCATCAGCCCAAATATATATTTTTTCTCCTGTTGCGTTTCTACCAACCTTTAAGACCTTTTCTGTGAAGGGATCTTTGATTCACCGAGTGTTTAGTGCAGGCATCTCTGGTGCAAAATACTGTAGAGGGTAAAAATACTTTTCATAAGAATGAAGCTTGTACAGAGAGCAGTCTCCAAGCCTGGGTTTGAACAGTCTTCTGGCCAGATAGGCTGTACCTGTTAGATTTGTGACCTGGTTTGAATTAAATTATCCGAGTCCATTTCTTTCTTGGTAAAATGGGACTCATCATATCCGTCTCACAAAAAGCTATGAGAATTTAAAAATAATATATATTTCTATAGGTCTGATGCTGTGTCTGGAATACAGTGAGTGAGTACACTTATAACAATAAGTGTTAGTTTCCTTCCTAAATATTCTGCATACTTTCCCTCTCCCTAGATAATATCATTCTTTTTTTTTCAATTTTTTAATGTTTATTTATTTTTGAGAGAGAGAGAGAGAGAGAGAGAGAGAGAGGTGAGGGGAGCAGAGAGAGAGGGAGACACAGAATCTGAAGCAGGCTCTAGGCTCTGAGCTGTGAGCACAGAGCCTGACCCGGGGCTCGAACCCAAGAACCGTGAGATCATGACCTGAGCTGAAGTCAGACACTCAACCGACTGAGCCACCCAGGCACCCCTGATAATGTCATTCTTTTATATTTGTTCTTTAATATCACTGAGCTCCCTCTGTACCTTTCTCACGGGCTTCCTATATTTTTCAACATCAGAATAATTGACTGCCATTGGCAGTCATTGTGGAGAGAAAAATCTCTCTAGCTCACTCATATTGTACTTTGACATTGACTTTATTCATTCAAAGTATTTATTGAGGCTCTGTGTTCCAAGCACTCTTCCGATGGGTCCAAAGTTCTCCTAAAACAGACAAGATGTTTTCTCACTCAATTAGAAAGGTGTTTCAAGAACCAGCTACTAAGTGTATATGACATGCCAAGTTTGTTCTAGCAGTGAGAATACAACAGGGGACAAACAAGTCTTTGCCCTCATGAAGCTGAAAAATTAGCAAAGACCAACCGATTGATTAGCAGCCAATGCTAAAATACGCCGTGTAGAGATAAGAACTTGGAAGACAAATAAAGCAGGGTGAGGGCACTAGGGATGGCAGGTGAAAACACGACTCTTAGTCAGAAAGCAGAATGAACAGGGGGAGTAAGCAAGCACCCGGAGCGTCGGCAAGACGAGAGGCTGTGGGCAGTGGAGAGGCCAAGTGCCATGACGAAATGCCAGGACACGGCTGGTGTGGTGACGGTGGAAAGCAGGGTGAGTAAGGAGCATAATGAGGACTGAGAGGCAGTGGGGCCAGTTCCCATTGGGCCGTGTGAACCAACCTCTCACTCATCCTTCTCTTCATCTTGTGAGATGAGCACTCTTCATCTTGTGAGAAATGAGGGGCGTTTCTGACTTATTTTCTAAGGAGCCCTCTGGCTGCCTGGTGGAAGAAGGTCTGCAAGAGGGAGGCATGGAAGCAGAGAGGTGGCTCTCAGGGAACAGAACTGTGGCTCTGCTTTAGTAGTGTTGAAAGGAATGAGGAGGGGGCAGGTTCTGAATATATTTTCAAGATGGAGCCAATGGGATTTGCTGAAAATTGTAGATGGAGGGTGAGAGGAAGACAGAAGGCAGGCATGCCTTCAAGGGTTTTAATTTGAGCAATTGGAGAAAATCCCTTGCAGAGTGTAAACTCTGGTGGGGGAGGAAGGCACTGAACAAGTAAACCTACTGGAATGGCATTGACTAACCTGATGGGTGGTGGTGAAGGTGGGTCAGGCGGCCAGCGACACTTCTACAGGAAGTAGTATTTAGTCTGGGACCTGAAGGATGAGTGAGAGGTAGCAGGGGGAAGAGGAGAGTCTTAAGGGGGAGGGGAGGCAGTGGAGGGCACAGATGTCAACATATGTGGAGACCCTGACACAGACAAGAGCTTTATAACTGTCTGACTGTAGAGTAGACTCAAGGGGGACCTAGCCTGGTTTGTTCATTTGTATCTCTTCTACCGACGCACAACTTTTGCCCAAGTCCACGTATACCAAAGGTCTTTTGTTTGTTTGTTTCTCATTCAGCAAAATTCCAGTTTTAGCTTCTGGTTGTATAGCTGTCTTATGTTAAAAACCAGTAATTTTTACTTTGAGAAATTAAAAACAAATAAAGTTCAGAAAACAATAAAACACTCGCATGCCCATCATGCAGAATCAATAGCTAGGAACTAAATTGTTTCCAGTCTTTTTTATTTTTAAGTTGTAATATTTTTTTTTTTTTAGGCTGTTAAAGATGTAAGTAGAATTAACATATAATGCTATATTCGTTTCAGGCATACAATATAATGATTCAACAAGTCTATAAGTTACTCAGTCCTCATCAAGATCCATATACTCTTAATCCCCTTTGTCTATTTTACCCATCCCACCCATGTTTTCCTGGCAACTACCAGTTTGTTTTCTGTATTTAAGCTTGTTTTTTTGTTTATCTCCATTTCTTTGTTTTGTTTCTTACATTGATTTCTTGGTTTACTCTTTATTTATTGACTTCTTAATATAGAATCTGTTTCTTAATATAGAATCGGTTTTCTCTCCTTATGCTTGCCACACATAGATCCATTCCGTTCCCCCATGGACATTTGTCATTTAGTATTTTTACTGTTATGATCCTATTAATGCTATTCACAACTGACCATAGGGTAAATCATATGTATTTTTCCTTTCCTGTACACTTTTGCTTTCCCTGAAGTTAATAACTACCCTTTTGTTTTGATTGTTTGCCTGATTTTTTTGTATATTTAATCACAAATCTAATCGCAGACTCTCATCCTGTTGCCTGAGCTCATGGTTCAGGCACTTCAGATATTCTATCCATTTAATTTTCTGCTGGAATGACATCGGAGACCTTGGCCTGCTTCAGTCCTGGCTGGGGGTGTCCGCGTCTCATGTAGAAGTGGTCTTCTGGGACCTCCTTCCACCAGTATCCTAGGAGTTCCTTTCTCCTCCCTCCTCCTGTGGGTACCTGTCTCCCTGAACCTGATGTCCTCTTTGCTTTTGTTGTTGTTGCTGTTGTTGTTGTTTTACTCCCTCGTTTGGATACTGCTAATCCTTAGTAGCACATTTTTGATACCTTCTATGCTTTATTCTAGCCATACGCTTGTTCCAGTTATCTGGGTGCCTCTTGCTATGTTGGAGGCAGGGACTCTCCATTCTTCTTAGTGGTCCCCCGGGGCCAAGCCCAGCTCAACAATTAAGTACAAGAACAAATTGGTGAAGTTTATAACATGTACGCTTGGTCCATCAGTATCATATGTTTGAAAACAAGTTGTGAAACTTAAATTATCATAGAGGCATTTCCAAATACTTGTACACATGGCATCGGGTTGACCAACTATATGGATACTTGAGCTTTTTGGCATTCATGTGGATGTTGATGTTTAATAGTCCTCTAGGCCCATTGTCAGATTTTATTTTGGGGTTGATAATTTCCATTTAGGTGCATCTAATATATATCAATATATCTACACATATCTATATCTAAAATTAAAAAATAAAAATAGATTATATAAAATAAACACATAAGGGGTGCCTGGGTGGCTCAGTCAGTTAAGCTTCTGACTTCAGCTCAGGTCATGATCTCATGGTTCATGAGTTCAAGCCCTGCGTCGGGCTCTGTGCTGACAGCTCAGTGCCTGGAGCCTGCTTCAGATTTTCTCTCTCTCTCTCTCTCTCTGCCTCTTTTCCACTCATGCTCTTCCTCAAAAATAAGTATTAAAAAGAATAAAAAATAAAATAAACAAACAAAATGTAATTACATATATGCAATTAATATATAAAAATATAAATACAAAATATGTTACATAAAATTATATCATATAATGTAATTATATAATTATTATATAAGTATTATAGTATTAATACAATATAAAAAATATATGCAATTTTATATATGCAATTTTATATAAATGAATCAATGCCATTTTTGTTACTTTTTTACTGTTTTATTGTGGTAAAAAAATATATATGACAAAATTTGCATCTAATACTATTTTGAAGATCAGTCTTTAATGTAGAAGTTTGTGAATCTATGACTACCTGTGTCTGATAGGACTAATGAAGAACTCAGACTGAAATTCACAGGGCAATAATGGGGAAAAGATCTGCGCTTTTAAGAGTTTAGATAGTTTTTTCCGATGTAAAGTCAGTATAAATCTGTGTTGCATAAAGTAATTGCATATGGTCAGGATGGGATACTACTAGATAAGAGTTAAAGCAATTGTATATGTTATATGTTACAAACCGAATAGAATTGTAATAGTAACCAAAAATTATTGGGCTATTCGTATCTGCTGACACAATGCTAAGTGTTTTACACATATTAAGTTTTTTTGCAAAAAAATTAGTTCTCATACAAATAGTGAATTAAATAGTACTGTTTTTCCCCTTTTTTATATATGTGGCATTAGGCAAAAAGTACAAAGTTATGTAATATTAACTGGTCTGGTCAGGAGGTGAACCAAGGCAGTCACTCTAGAAACTGGACTCCTCGGGGCGCCTGGGTGGCTCGGTCGGTTAAGCGTCCGACTTCGGCTCAGGTCACGATCTCGCGGTCCGTGAGTTCAAGCCCCGCGTAGGGCTCTGTGCTGACCGCTCAGAGCCTGGAGCCTGTTTCAGATTCTGTGTCTCCCTCTCTCTGATCCTCCCCCGTTCATGCTCTGTCTCTCTCTGTCTCAAAAATAAATAAACGTTAAAAAAAAAAAAAAAAAAGAAAGAAAGAAACTGGACTCCTCACTGCTAGGCCCTCCTGTGCGTACTGGAATCAATCTTCGCGCTTTTGGAACGAGAACTTGATTTAGATTCAGAGTGTATTCAGTTTAGTATTCAATTTAGAGTTGAGTTCCTATCTCAGCTATATCACTTACTAACTTTTTAAACTTTGCTTCAATCCACATGACCTCACGCCAAAGGAACAGGGACAAATAATATCGATTTACGCCGAAAATTACATGTGGCAGTAAAGGATAGCCCGTTGCTTTTTTCCCTTAGGACTTTGAAATTCATCTCAGCATAAAAGATATTGTTCTATACCCAAGCACTAGTATGTCTAGGAAAACAGTATTTGTAATAAGAATTGACCATCAAAATCAGGAGAGCACCCCTGTCCTTTCAAAACTAGCATATATTAACTTTTTGCAGGAGTTGAGAGATATAAGATTCACAGACATCCAATTAACAGTCTAACAGGACAGAAACAGTTACAAAATTAATTACCTATGATTATCACACAAAAGGAGGTGATTACATTACTTGAGTGACAAAAAGGAAAGTGTTCAGCGAAGACAAAAAAGCACCAGTGGTTATAAACTGATAAAAACAAGGTTACCCATGGTTCACATAGAAATAGCACGCTTTAGTTTCTGTTTTCACAGTAACATTAAAATAACGTGTTTTCCATTTTCTTAGGCATCAGTACATCTTTTCAAGGAACATATAGTTATCATTAAACCTTTGTTTTGCTTTTCCCTCGCTACATTTTATAAACATCCATCACTAGAGAAAAGTATAAAAGAAACAATCTAGTGGCAGCTGAATCACATCAGAGGCATAATTAATATCTTCCCAACTCCTGCTAGTCCATTCAGACTCAGCTTAAAACCCTTTTGCTCACAAGCTTTGTTTAGCCTCCTTGATTATTAGGTGCCTCGTAAAATTATGCTCTCAGAGCACCCTGTATTTCCAGAGGAATTAAAATCATATACAGTTGCTCGCTTAATGTTTTGTCATACGGCCTGGAAGCTTGCTCTATAACCATGCGCCATATTGGCTTAGTCAATGCCCTGGCCGGTGCCTGGCATTCCGAACATGCTAAAAACTTAGTTCTGTACTTGACACTTTACGCTAATTTGATGTACACCTTTTCTTGTCTCAGTCTCCTTTCCCCACTAACCTCCAGACCCTCTCATAGAGCACTTACTCTTAATACTCTTCAAAAAAACAAAAGGGAGAGAATAAATCAGGAAAAGCTTTCATCTTTAGACACTGCCTCATCACTGACACAGTACCTTCCTCAAAAACATGTCACCTCCAAGGAAGTTTCTCGTCACTATATCACGTTTACCAAGGGTCAGTCACGGGAAGAAGTCTATCATTGCTGTCAGCTTTTTATATTGTATTTTGTAAGTCTAGTACTCCAGAGGTTTCTTCATAGTATTTTCTCTGTAAATAAAGTGCATGGTCACTTGGTGGCCCATGTGACTTGGTTATTTTTTTCATTGGGTCCCTACTGATATTTGAAGGTAAGTAAAGATACGGAATTCAGACTTGTGGCAAAGTCATACAGTAAAGAAATAATTAGAAAAAATGTTAAAATTTCTTTGCTCCCTCTTTAGCAAGGGAGAAATTAAAGAGTTGTCTGTCTTTGTTTTTGCCACTTTCTTCCCTCTCATTTTCTCTTGAGCTTGTTTTCATCAGGCTGTTATCCATTTCACTCCAATTCAAGAACTCTTGTCAAATCACTAATGACTTCTGGCATTACCAGATTCTGCGTTCAATTCTCAGTCTTTATTTTACCTGAACTTCTTGGCCTGTGGCACAAATAATTCCTGAACCACTCTCTTTACCCAGCTTTGGGCCACCCCTAAGATATGGCGAACAGACCCCTTTTGGACCTCATTCTTATGTACAAGATCTATTTGCCCAAGTGCCTAACTTTTCTACTTACAGATGATGTTCAAAACTGAACTCATGGTTTTCTCCCTGAAGTCTGCTCCTCTGTTGGGCTCTCCACCTCAGTTAGTCACAAACCTCAGAGTCACCCTTTGCTCCTCTCTTTTTCATTTAACCTTATCTCAGCAAAGCCTGTTGTGTCTATTTGCAACATCTGTTTTTTGAATGTATTCTTTGATTACTACTTCCAGAATGCTCCTTGGTCCACACCAATGTCCTCTCTTATGCAAGGCTGTAGTCACTTCCTAACCGGTCCTAATCCCCCTTTCTTCACCCACTACCCACCCCCACCTCCCCAGTCTATTCTCACAGCAACCAGAATGATCCTTTAAACGTATAACTCACATTTTACTCCCGATTCGAAAATATTGTCATGGCTTCCTCCGAATAAAATCCAAGTGCTAACAATGACTGAGAAGGCCTTGTGTGATCTGACATCTATCTACCATTCTGACCTAAATTGTACGACTCTCATTGTTCTTCTTGTTTCAGACACATCAGACTCGCTCACATCTCAAAGCCTTCACATTTGTTCTTTCTGCTGGAATGCTCAGCTATTCCGAGGGCCCACTCTCTCACTTCATTTAGATCCCTGCCCAAACATTACTTTTGTATCTAAAATAGCATCTACTTGTCATTCTCTAGCCCCTCAGCAGCTTTAATCATCTTCACAATATTTATTAATGCTTGACACTATGTTATTCTTTCTAATATGTTTGTTTGATGGTTGCCCATTTCCCCAATTAAATGTCAGCCCCATGACAGCAAAGGTTTTATTTTGTTCCCTGCATCCTCAGTGCCTAGAACAGAGTCTTGCAACAGAGTAGGTACCAAATAGTATTTATTGAATGCATAGATGAAGAAATATATAGAAAGCTAGAAGTGGTGGTCATGTAATATACTTAAAGTACCGAAGAAATTGTCAGTGTTTTCATTCAACAGACCTATTCTGAGTGTCTATTATCTGTGACACTGTGCTGAGCAATAAAGCATGAAAAAAGATTCCTGTCCTCTGAGTTCTCATGGAGTCCATAGTGGTAAATATGGAAACATACCAGTCACTTTAGAAACAGGGACACAGTGTTCCCATTGAGATTTCTTATACCGGCCTTTCAGTTTTGTCCCATTAGTCATACTGGAATTACAGATCTTCAAGATACATTGGTCCCCTCATAGTCAACCAGGATGAAACCAGTCATTTGATTTCGTCCCCAGATGAAAGCGATTCCACTTAAGGGTCCCCTTGTGATTCCATTCAGGGTGGAGGCCGTGTCTAAAAAAATAAAGCCTTTGGAATATATCTGAGTTGTGTCAATAGTTCAGGTAGTCTTAAAACTTGATTTATTTATAAGCATTTTCTTTAGAAATAGATTTATCCACATCCATTTACTCTGCTATCATAGGGTTAATAGGTGTCAAGATATTTATCTTAAATAGAGATTAAAAAATGGTCAAGCAAATGCTTCCATATAACATCTACGTGAGGATTGTTTATATAATTGTCACACCTGCTGTCTTAGTCATTTTGGGCTGTTCTAACAAAATATCAGTCTGGGTGGCCTAAAAATCAGAAATTTATTTCTCATAGTTCTAGAGGCTGAGAAGTTCAAGATCAAGATCACTGTCTTCAAGGGCAGTTCATTGATTTGCTTTCTTGTAAGGACTCTTCCTGCCTTGCAGATGTCTGTCTTCTCGCTGTGTCCTCATATGGCATTTGCTCAATGCATGCCACCTAAGGGATGCAGAAAGCGTAGAGAGAGATACAGAAAGAGAAAAAGGAAGAGAGAGAGGCAGAAGGAGAGAAAGGAAGAGAGAGAGGCAGAAGGAGAGGGAGAGGGAGAGAGAGATCTTCCTCTTCTTGTAAGGTCAATAATCCCATCACAAAGGTCCCAACTTTATGACCTATTCTCACCTTAATTACCTTCCAAAGGCCCCATCTCCAAACACCATCACATTGGGGGTTAAGGACTCAACATGTGACTTTTGGAGGGACCCAGGCATTCAGTCCATAACATCATTTAGCACAATAAATAATGTTTATTGTATTAAGTAGAAATTACAGGTGTGCTGGTTGATGGGGAAGAGGCAGGAAGACAGGATCTGGAGACCCAAGAATTGCTGGGAATAGTGAGGGTTGAGGTCTGTCTAGGCTCCATAGGTTCAGAGCCCAGGGAAAGGATTGTAGAGTGGTCTAGCACAGGAAATCATGATAAGGCAGAGGGTAAGAATTCAGAGAGACAGCAGATAGCAGCACAGAAGACAAAAGGAGATGTGTTTTTGAAGCAAAGGTAATTAGTACCTGATGCAGCATAACCTTTATATGCAGCCTGCCTGCAGGCAGGGAAGTCCGTCCTCCAAGCGGCCAGTTGGGTTCCTGAGAGTAGAAGCTACTAAGTCACATAAAGGATGAGTTGTACATTACACTGGCTGGAGTGCAGGTCTGGGAACAGAAGTAAGGGCAAAAATAGACAGTTCTTACCTACGCTATAGCTGACTAGATAGCAGTTTATTTATTATGTTTTCAAGCAACACCCATGCTCTCAAATTCCACCAGCATCTCAAACATCCCAGCCATTAACCCCGAGCCTAAAACTATCTCGTAGGGAAAAACACTATGCTCAAGACCCAGGAACCAGGGGAAGGAAAAGATTTATGATGTGTCTCCTCTTTTCTTATTTCTTTTGACTTATTAATAAACTATAGAGAAAATTGGCCTCATCTTTGTCTATTCTACGACTCCTGCAGATTAGGAATGTGGTTTTAAGCAAACTATTAATTTTAACACAATTATATTTCAATAAAGCATCCTCGATTTCCCATGGAGTTTATTACAGTGGGGGGTTTACTTGAATTAAAAATAGTTTTGTGGCACCATTTGTCGCACTTTATACTAGACTGAATTACACAACAGCAAGCAAACAGTGAGAGAGATCTGAAAAGTAATTTATCTACTCCGTGTTTGAATTCCTTCTGTCGTATCCTAGTCGCATTCTTCCCCATCCTGTGCTTGAACACCTCCAGTAATAGAGAACTCACTGTCTTCAAGGGCAGTTCATGTCATTTTTTTGGACAGTCCTGAATTTTACCAAGTTCTTTCTTATCCTGAGCCAAAATTTATCTGGAGCATTGGCCTAAAGTCAGTCCTGCCTCGTGGCAGAGGTGCTAACATCACCCTAATGGCAGAGGTGCTAACATCATCCTAAGTGCTAACTTGGATGTGCTTTTCTCCTACTCAGTTGCTTCCTCAATTTCCCAGTTTTCCTTTATTTTTGCCTCTTATTTTCTTTATTTTTGAGTTAAAGAAAAACAACGAGATGGAATTTTTGGACTATTTAGAAATGAATGACACTGATAGTATAAGCTGTGCCCTAAGATAATATAAATCATACACTAAGAGTTACTTGGGAAAATAAAAAACCTTAAATGAATTTATTATTAAAAGGCATAGATCAAAAATACATGGGTTAAGTATTAGACTCAGGAAACTAGATAAAATCTAACAAAATATATCTAAGCAAGTAGAAGACAGAAATGAATGAAGATAAAAACAGAATAAGTGACATAGGAAACAAAATGAATATTAGATTTGATCAATAATATCAGAGTTTTTTTTTTAGATCAATACAATAGAAAACAAAATCTTTTTGTAGGCGAGTTAAAAGATAATGAGAGTGTGTGTGAGAGAAAACACAAGAGACATTAGTTAAAGACCGATAAGAGTTAGTATATTGTATGATTGGAGGAACGATTATAGAAAAAATGAAATGGTTAATCAAATATGTAATACTTAAATAAATAACAGATCTTTATAAATGTTACCTGACCATCACATCAAAGATGTGTTATATTATTTAAATTCTAAAGGGGCACCTGAATGACTCTGTCAGTTCAGCGTCTGGCTTCAGCTTAGGTCATGATCTCCCATTTTGGGAGTTCAAGCCTCACATCAGGCTGGCTGCTGTCAGCCTGTCCCCCTCTCTTTGTCGCTCCCCCGCATGCACTCTCCCAAAAATAAATATTAAAAAAATTTTTTTAAGTAAAAAAACCCTAAATTCTAAAGACTTAAAAGAGCATTGGAAAATATGGAAAACTGGCTAATAGAGTCCATGTGCATTACATAATCCTAACAAAGTCTAGATAAGGATAGTTCAATTAAAGATCAATATCCTTATTATTATAGAGGCAGAAATATTAAATAAAATTAATTAAATGCAGCAGTATATTAAAAGACTTAACATTATGATCAAGTAGAACATATTTCTAGAATATAAGATTGTTGAATATGTGTAATAGACTATCCACATTAACAGAATGAAGAATGATATACATATTAGGTAAAAGGAAACAAAAGGCTAAATCTTAAAAGAAAAACAATAAAACCCTCTAAAAGTATTATTTTTATGAACTTTGCAGAGAAAGGTACAACTTTGTAAGACACAAAACCCAGGAGATAAAAAAAGAAAATATTCATAGATGTAAGTAAGCACAATTTAAGATCACTAATCATTAGGGAAATGCAAATCAAAGCCACAATGAAATATCACTTTACATGGATCAGACTGGCTTTATCAAAAAAGAGAAATAATGGTGAGAATGTGGAGGAAAGGAAACCCTTGTGCACTGTTGGTGGGAATGTAAATTGGTGAAAAACGGTATGGAGGTTCCTCAAAAAATTAAAAATAGAACTGCCATGTGATTCAGCAATTCTAGGTCTGGGTATTTATTCAGAGAAAATGAAAACACCAATTTGAGGGGGTTTATGCACCCCTATGTTTATTGCAGCATTATTTACAATAGCCAAGATATGGAAGTAACCTAAGAGTCTATCAGTAGATGAATGGATGAAGAAGATGTGGTGTGTGTGTGTGTGTGTGTATATGTATATGTATACACACACACACACACACACACACACACACACTGGAATGTTATTCAGTCACAAAAATAGTGAAATCTTGCCATTTGCCACAACATGAATGGACAAGAGAGTATTATGCGAAGTCAGACAGACAGGAAAAGGCATATTCCATATGGTTGTAATTATATGTGGGATCTAAAAAACAAAACAAACAAGCAAACAAACAAAGCAAAACAGAAGCAGACTCATAGATACAGGAAACAAACTGTTGGCTACCAGAGCAGGACGATTGGGGGGGGGGGTGGATGAAATAACTGAAGAGGATTAGGAAGAACAGACTTTCAGTTATAAAATAAATGAGTCATGAGAATGTGAGGTACAAGATAGGGACTATGGTCAATAATATGGTAATAACTTTGTATGATGACAGACAGTAGCTAGACTTATTATGGAGATCATTTCATAATCTGAAAGAGTACTGAATCACTGTGATGTACACCTGAAACCAATAGGATACTGATGTCAATTATACTTTAGTAATAGTAACTTAAAAAACAACGTTTTATATATGTTGACCTTGGATCCAGTGACTTTGCGAAACTTACTCAATGATTCTGAAATTACCTTTTGGCATTTTTAGATCTTCTGTGATAAAGCAGTATCGTTCTTTTCTTCCCCACCACATGAAAATAAATCTTTTGCAAGAGTTGTGTAATAGATCAAGAGAAAACATTTTTCCAACTTATACAAGGGGCAAGGTTAGTGTCCATAATATATAAAGAACATTTAGGAATAAATAAGAAAAAATAACCAAAATTGGTTAACTGAGAATTTATGTAGAAATAAACACTACATATGTATTATAAACATATAAAAAGTTGCTCAAGCTCAGTGGAAACCAAGGAAATATAAATTAAAGCAACAATTTTGCAGGTATACTTTCTCATCCTTCGTAGGCATAGAGTTAACTGTTGTCAGAGCCTTAATATAATTGATAATTGTATGTGTTACTGGTAAGAGTATATATTGGAACAACTGTAGATGCTTATATGTTCTTGACCTAGAAATTCCATCTCTAGAAATCTGTTGTGAAAAAATATTTCCACATGTACATAAACATTGCAGCATTGGTTACAGCAGAAAAATATAAGGCACAATATAAAGGTGAACGATTAAATAAATTGTGATTCCTCTATACTATGGAAAATGATGCAATCGTTAAAAGTAATGAAATAGATAAATGGAGAGATGGATGGAATTATAACAACAACAAAGGATAGTATGCACATTATGTTCATATTAATGCCGAATATATATGCAAATGTACACAAAATAACTGGAAGGATATCAATTAACGTAAGCAAATATTTAGTGAATACTTACATGTACTCGTGATTGTTCTAAGGTACTGGTTTTATGGCAGTGACAAAAGAGGTAGATACCCACTACTTTGTTTATCTCTAGGGTACTGGACTGAGTACTGAAGAGGGACTTCCACTGTTATTCTACATGTTATTGGATTGTTTGAATTTCTTCTCGATTGGTATGTATTAATATGCTACTTTTATTTCTTTTTTTTCAATATATGAAATTTATTGTCAAATTGGTTTCCATACAACACCCAGTGCTCATCCCAAAAGGTGCCCTCCTCTATACCCATCACCCTCCCTCCCACCCCCCATCAATCCTCAGTTTGTTTTCAGTTTTTAAGGAGTCTAACATATAAGATAAAAAAGAGATAAAAACTAAATTCACATGTAGTCCTTATCCATTTGAATCTTATAAGTCCATTGGCATGAAATTGAATAATTTGGTAATTATTGATAATTACATATTTAGATACTTTTGCTGATTTATCTACCAGCAAGGGATTAAAATAGTGTTTATACACATACTAAAATTTTTAGGGTTAATATGTAGATTGCTTTCATCTATACTATGAAGGGAAACAATTGCAGCCACATCTAGAAATCGCTATCTGAAAGGCCGTATGGTGTTAGCAAACTTCAAAGAAACTCTTCATTTCTTTAGCTAGGGCATATATGGCAGCCAAAAAAAAAAAAAAATATATATATATATATATATATATATTTTGTGGGTGATACTTTAATTTGAGGAGGAAGAAAGAGCTTGCACAAGTAATTTGAGATAAATCATTTTAAGCAGATGCATATTCATTCAAAACAAGTAATTATACCTGTGTTTATACAACATTTATAATTTATCTAGTTTCTTTGAGAATGATGTGCTCTGTCTCAGTTTATAGACTTAGTTTTATAGCCAATATTCTGCAGAATACGGTGTAACTTGCACTGCTAAGGCCTTTCTGTTTCCTTGTGTCAGTCATTATTAATCTGAATTGTTGAAGTAGGTATAAATAAGTCTAAAGGAAAAGGGAAGTTCTTCTTTGTCCCTATTGAGTTTGAGGCGGTCAGTTCATAGGCTCTAGAACTCAGAAAAGTGGCTAAGAGGTGATATAACAATTTGGGAGTCTCCGATACCAAAATGGTAGCTGAAGCTTGATCATGAACGCAACACATAGCTGAGGAAGAGAGTCCGAGGAAGATAGCGAGCAGAACAAGTTGATGATGAAAGCTGGGGATGTTAGAAGAAGGTGCATCCAGTAAAAGACAGAATCAGGAAAGAGGGGTGTCACCGACAATAGGAAGGAACATTGAAGTTGGTATCTACCTCTACGTATCTTTTAGATTGTTTCCATATCCTCTGAGTCATTACTTAGATATAAAAAGGTTCTGATGCAACTGTACTAATCATATAACTGAGTCTCAACTCTTGGCTTATGTGTTTTGCTTATGTGCTTGGCTTATGTGTTTATGATTCAATGAACTACTTGGTCAATTTGATAGCAACTGAAAATTAAAGAGGTTTAATTTACCTGTTTATGTAGTCACTTGAGTGTCCTACTTTTCTGTTGTTTTTTTTCTTTTAAGGATACCTGATGACTGTCACCTATCATATCTTCTAACTGAGCTATTCATTGTATATACATATCCTTCCTTAGTACAGATTTTGTGCTCTATTTGGCTGATGTCAAATTTTGGTTTGTATCATCTGCTTCCTAAGGAGATTAAAAAAAAATCCTAACGTTAAATACGTTGCTAACATTGATATAACTAAATCAATAAAAGCACTAATATTTCCTGTATGGTATGCTGGTTTTAAAGGTGAGAAGAATTCGAAATGCTGATATGCTTCGGAGTGGTAATATTAGGGGTGGTGGAATTATTCAGTTAAAATTAATTCAATTAGACACTTTTTTTTTTCAGAAAAGTGGGGTTATATTTTTTTTACAAGCTGATTTATGTGGTTTCAACAGAAATGATCAAATTAATCAAATGCTAAGTTTACTCTTTTTTTCATGCTACATAGATTCATTTGGTCTACAAAGGTTGTTTGGTTGAATTTACACAACTTTAGCAATGTGTGCATTAAAGCTGCATTTCCCCCGAATAAAGAGCTGATTTCTCAGGCCCTAAAACACACCAGGAGTTAAATACCACTTATCCAGTCAAATAAGAGGTATTTTTGAAGCATTACAAAAGGAGAGAATAGACAAATATTATGGTCCAATGATTCTGATAAATACAAACGATCCAAAACCTTCAATCCGAGAATCAAGCATAAGCAATGCCCAGTTTTCCTGAACTCCCTGGAGAAGAAATAATGGAAATAATTGTAATGCTGGAGAAAAGCTTAGCAGAAAGAGTCTAGCTAGGCTTCCTGTGCAAACTCTTGCAAAGAAAAAAAAAAAAAAAAAAAAAAAAAAAATCGCCGAATCTCACACATGGTGAATGCTGGAAGTTCTGATTGCTTATCTGAGCTCTCCAACCTTTGGCTACCTGCCCACCTTCAGGGCAGACCCTGTCATCCTTGGCATGAAACAGAATGAGGTGATCTGAACCTAGGAGTCTATTTCTTCCCTAGATGCATGTGTACGATTCCTATTAATTTTAATGAGAATTATGTTTGCACATCGAGGCAGGATAAATCCCTTTGGGAGGAATCTTGCCCTTGGATGCGAACGCGTAATTTCCATTAAAGGGACAAAACCCCAGGGGAACCATACATGGGCGCCCGAGGGCAAGCTTTGACCCTCTGCATAAAAAACACTGCACAAATCACCGGGTCATCTTAAACTTGTAGATGCCAAAAACATAAGAGGTAAGTGAGCATTTATTTAAGCCTGGATTTTCTATTCGGTTGCTGTGGATTTGTCAGAGAACTACCTTTAACGTGTGATAATATAAAGAGGAGAGGCCACCAAACAACAGACTCTAGTCAGAATCAGGATATTATTAAAGAACAGTAACCAACATAAGGTGAATAGTATTTTTTTCTTTTTAAGAAATAATACGATTGGAACGAAAGAGCGAAGGAAAACTGTGTTCATGAAGAAAGTAACCTACTTCACATACTCTTGCTTCTAAAAGAGACATTGAAGATTATGGACAATTTAAATCTTTTCATCAGTGAATCCGGTGTGAAAACTTTTTAAGTGGCCCTAATATATAATGAATAATCTCAGGGCAGAGATCTGTTTGAAGGAGATATGATTGATGGTCTATCATTCCTAATTCACTGTTTATACTGGTAGCGAGCCTACTGGGAAAATACCTCATTCATCAGGGTATTAGTGAATTCAACCAACGTATGGCACCTTCATTTTAACAAACTAAAGGAGAAAAGCTAAATGGGGGAAATTGACAACCATCTCTGATTCTATGATAATGCAATTAGGCTGCTCCTCTCCAGAGCTTTTGCTAATTCACAAAACAGCTTCAGTCGGCAGGTCATAAATATATGATCATTTTTCACACTTTGAAAAGTAATGATGCCTTGACATGAATCAATAAATCTTGGTGAAGTCCTTTATACTTTTTATGTTCAGCATGCAAGTCAGTTTTAAAACTCATGTGTATTAAATCTGACTTGCTATCCAGCCTGTGTTTACATAATCTAATTTAACAAAGTCTCAAATAAACGTGTAAATGAAGTGTTTATAGTAAGCACAAGGAAAGTTTCCCTTTCATTGAGAAAGTGTGATATGGTGCATCAAACTATTTTAATTTGCACCCTGAAATACCCATATTTGCAAATGTGCCACATACAGAGAGCTGTTGCTCTTAAAATTTGGTAGTTTCTATATTGAGCTTTGCATGTTATGCTCAATAGATGAATAAAAAAAATTCTACTGCATATGACACAGTGTGTAATACATTATTTATCTAAAATGGATCCATTGCAAAACATCCAGAAAGCATTAATAACCATCTTCCAGGCCCCCCCCCAAAAAAATGTTTGTTCATCTTTCTAAAACAATTGCATAAAAATGTGTGGCAAACATATATACATGTATTAAGTAGGAAACACTCACAGCAGCACAACATTTTTCTAACAATCATAGTTCTGCACGCTCTATGGGGAATAGGAAGATGGACAGGCTAATGAATACAGCAGGTAGCAAGCAGTTGAGGTTTGCTTAAGAATGAATTATCAAACAGCTACAAATTGCCAATTTAAAGAGGTTATACCATACAGTACATAACATTTTATTTTTTATTCCTGGAATGGTTGACAATTTTCCTGGATGAAAACTGAAATGATACTAAATCATAAATGTACCTGCTGTGCTGTCATTCCCATTAAACTCCCCCTTTGTTTTGTTTATTCACTGTTCATGGTTGCAAAAAATGATGTGCTTTATCACTGGGGTGGACAAAGCAGCACTTTCATCAAAGACCTGGGTGACAATATATTTTTAAATTAAAAAGAAAACAATCGGCGCTTGGCTCGTGAGTCTTTCACAGTCATTTGGAATTGCTGATGAAAATAAATATTACGTAGAAAATTGTTTTTAAAGTGCTCATGCATTCTGCTTCATCTTCATTATTTGATATTTGCTATGATGAGTAATTGATATGATAGACTATCTATAAATAGACTGTGTCTTCACAATACAACATGGAGGGGGTGATGTGACTTCGATCCCACTGATGGAAATTTCCATTTTGTCTTGTGCTTGGTAAGTCTAGCCTTAAGCATACATATTCCCCACAGGCACTGTCGTACTGGGCGAAAGTGGGCAACGGTTAACACACGTTATAGGTTCTTAAAAACGTGACTTTTTGAAAACCAGATCATCAAATCACAAACCCTGTCATCGGGATACTTTGGCACTGGGTGTGAAGTGTAAGTGGTGACTCACTGAATTCTACTTCTGAAGCCGAGATTACACTAGATGTTCACTAACTGGGATTTAAATGACAACTTGAAACAAACAAACAAAAAGGACACTTTGGGAAAGCCATCCTGAGAACTCCCTTCAAATGTTCATCGACACCACCTGGCACTTGACTACTAATATCAGGGAAAGATTTACATCCTTCAGATCTGTGCACAGCCCGTTGAGCTCTCTTGCATCGCTCGTTATAGCGGATCCTGGTTTGATGTGGGGTGAAATGGGCTGTTTCCTCCAAAATAACCACCTTTACTTCAAAACAGGCCGTGCAAAGGGATGCAAAACCACCTCAAAAATTATTGGACCGGATCCTGTGTCTCGCCCTCTAATTCTGACCGTGAGTCTGCTGGAGGCCTGGCATCCATTTTATGAAGGTTCTTGCGAGGAAAATATTTGGATTAATGATATAATTTAGTGACAATTTAGTGACAGTAGGTCTAACCTCAGCTGAGTGACAATAGAATTGAAAAAGTCAACCAGTGGGGGAGAAGCCACCGTGGCTGTTGGGGCAGCAGCAGGGAGGCTGCGGGGGTCACTCTGATTGGCATTGTCACTTTCCCCATTCATCAAGCAAGGCCAGACTTCCCGAATCATTTACCAGATGGGGCAGCTCGTCAGTTTAAACACCTGATATGAAGCCATCCGTCATCTGATAACATGATCGTTGGGCTGCAGCTGGCTGGGTGCTCTGCAGCCCGAGCGCACATGTGATGGACTGAAGCCAGGGAGGCAGGCTTAGCCGGGTTGCCCTCCCTTGATAGGATTTGCAGTCCTCCACTGGACCATGGAACAGGTGGAGGCTGAGAGAGAATGAAAAAATTACCATGTGTTGCAGGGATTAGAGCCTTACACACTCACCACTCCACTTGAATACCAATCAAAGCCAGACACCCCCACTGGAGTCAGGCTAACTTCAGGCCTGGCCATACAACAGAGAGTGAGAAGAGACGCAGAAAAACCTGGAAACCCTGGTTTCCTGCAGTGAAGAACAACTTTTCACATGGGTAACCTGCCTCAATTTTTTTTTTTCCCCAAACCCAATGGCCAGAGATGAGATTTGTCGCGAAAATTCAACTTTCTTTTTCTTTTCCTTCCTCAAAAAATAAATAAACAAATAAACAAAACAAGCATCTTGAGCATTTTTAAAAGGGGGGGGGGAGAGAGAGAAAGAGTAATCTCTAGGGAATCATCACACATCCTGTTATGTTGTGCTCACCATGGAGAGAACTAATGGAACAAAGAAATCAGACAAAGGGACAAATTACGCGCACTTACGCTGAGAGTGTTTATTGCCATGTGAAATATAATTACGCTGATTTAAAACGTTCACTGCTTAAATGGGCTAGAGCTTGCTGGAGTTAGGGCCAACCCCTCAATGGAGAACGGGGCTTGTGCTAAATTCCAAGGTGGCACGGGAAATCGGGCCGTGCACAAGGGTGGCCTCATTTCTCACCCTGGTGGACCACTCTGTGAAGCCGTCCCTTTTTTGGTGAAAATCAAAATCCCTCAATTGGAGAGTCTATCACTGAGATAACAAGTTAACTAGCGAAGACTTAATCCTCTTATGGCTGTAGGGGAATAATATAAAGAAGTTTATTCTGCTTAGCATATGACACCCCTCATTGTCATAATTCCTAGTGAGGGTCTCTTCCAGCTTATTTCCTGTTCTTCAGCAGCAGTGAACAAGCTCGCTCGCTCTCTCTGTCTCAGGTGACCGACTTGGCGTGTCCGCCCGAAGCGACTTTGTGCGTCCAAGCAACCTCTCCACGAACATGATTTTGCAGCTGTGAGGGGGTGGGGCCATTTCTGAGGCCCAGTCTCCATGTAGTTTTCACTTCCTTGTTTCACATTTGCCGTTCAGGGTACGTTGTCTCTTGCCCTGAGACGCACCATGGAAGCGCCTGTCTGCTCCGACTTGGATGGGACCTTTAGACGATTATTTAAACATATACGAAGACAGAAAAAACACGAAACCCACAGGACAGCCAATCTCCTAAAGCCGTGTGAGAAGTTTTACTTTCTTCTTTCTTCACTCATATTTATAGTTAAGTTTTATGCCCAAATAGTGAACGGAGAATGTCACAAAGATGTTACTGAGCAGAAATAGGGAACGATGAGTAAGAATTTAAGGAGCATATGTGGTTCAGAGAGAGAATGTGGAGAGGAAAGAGGGGAGGTTGGAAGTCAGACCGACCTGTGTGCAGACCTTAGTATTGCTGGAATTCACTAGGTAGCTTCAGACGAATTATCTTCTTTGAACTAGAACGTTTTGATCTGTGAAAAGTGGTTATTTAATATACTTTTTGTATTGCTCATGTTTAGCCATTGCAGGCTCTGTACAGTGGTATATCACCGTGCTTTTAATTCTCATGCGTATGGTTTTTTACTTGTTTTCATTAATGGTTTCCATTATTAAATATCTTTCTCAGTTATTTTAACAGTTAAACACAGTACTGAATTTAAATAGTTAACAGTGCTCGGCACGCAGGGGGATCTCTATTAATAATAGCTGCTATTTTGCTCTATACACATTGTATGAATAACAATGAGACAATTTATCCGTAATAGGCAGCAAAACTTTTGCAGTTTTAGTTCAGTAACACTCATTATGGGTTTACTTTGTGCCACTTGCCATGCCTGGGATTACAGACATAAAAAGACACTTACGGGCGCCTGGGTGGCTCAGTCTGTTAAGCGTCCAACGCTTGATTTCGGCTCAGGTCGTGATCTCATGGTCGTGAGACTGAACCCCACGTCAGGCTCCACGCTGAGCACGGAGCCTGCTTAAGATTCTGTCTCCTTCTGTCCCTCTTCCTCGCTGGTGGACTCTCTCTCTCTCTCTTTAAAAAAAAAAAAAGACACTTAAGACATAGTGCTTCTCCTTCAGGCATCTAAGCCAAGGAGGTTAAAGTTACACAAGGAAAACTTTTTTTCACGGTACACTTTTATTGCTTTTAAAGGTCCGATCAGCCCTTGTAGAACTTAAATCACAAATTCTTCCCCACATATTGGTGTGACACATAAAATGGGCCTAACACTGCTTGGGTCAACATAAAAAATTTTCACATCTTGAGCATATATTAGAAAAGAGACGGTTTAATGATTAAAATAGTATATTCTCTTGGTCTGTGGTTCATAACGATTCACTTTACAAACACTTGAAAACGTAAAAATGCAGTCTACTGTGCGAGGCACAAAGAATGCGGAGTTAAATAAGATGGAGTTTTGCAATTAACTGAGGTGACAGACATAAAGATAATTGTTATATGATATGAAATATGCTATAAAAGATTTGTAATAAATGCAAGGAGAAAGCAGAGTGAAAATAATTAATTTTGTGTAGGGCATATGGTCATCAGGGAAATCTTTGTAGGGGAAATAATATTTGAATAATGAGTAGGATTGAAAAGAGGCAAAGTTCATTCTAGGCTGAGAGACTAGCACAAAGGCCCTGGGGGACTTCTAACAATGCAAAGAGCATTTCGTTTATTCATTCAACAAATGTTTCAAAACAAATATTTATCGACTTTTATACAAATGGTCCTGTGAATTTACACTTCGAAGCACTCCTTAGTTCCAAATACACAGCGATGATAGATAAAATTTTTAAAGTAAAATTTAAAAAGATACAGCTGTGCTAAAAACAATAAAGTAAAGCAAGGGTCTCTGTGGAACAGATACAAAATAGAAACGATTGGTAGTCGGCAGAGGCACAGATGAGGGAACAGGCCTGACTCTCTCTGGGCACAAAGCCTGGTAGTTGATGCTTGTGGAGTAAATTGCTCCCTGTAAGGTGGTAGAAAGAAGAACCAAGCTCACTAATTGAAATCAGGGCTGGGTGAGAAGCCACTCTCTTGTGAAAGGGGGAAAAAATCTGGCTCATATGAAACTGTGGAAGACAGAAGAAAAAAAAACACAGGCTTGTGACCAGAAAAGGAATTGAGCCCCAAGATGACTTTGTGACAGCAACTGCTTTATAGTATCTAGTCTTCAATGTAAGTTGTGGCCTTGGGGCATCTTGGTGGCTTGGGCGGTTAAGTGCCTGACTCCTGGTTTCGGCTTGAGTCATGATCTCATGGTTTGTGAGTCGGAGCCCCACGTTGGGCTCCAGGCTGACAGCTCAGAGCCTGCTTAGGATTCTCTTTCTCTCTCTGCCTCTCCCCTGCTCGTTCTCTCTGTCAAAATAAATAAATAAAAACTCAAAAAAATAAAAAAGATGTGGCTTTGATATGAGGGACTTGGGGGACAGAGTAAAAGCACCACAAAACTAGACATGGAGGAATAAACAGAGAAAGGAATCCTGGAGACCATTGATGGCTCCTGAAACCACAGGGAGAAGGAAAAAAAGAAAAAAAAAAAAAACAAAACCCTATTATTAAAAAAGTAGTCAAGAAAATAAAAACCTTGTATATTAATTCAGTACATCATAGTTAATGTAGTAGGACAACCTGATAAGTAGCTTAAAATAAATATGCTTAGGATGTTCAGGGAGATGACTAAAGGAATAACATCCATAAAGAACAAAGAAATAATTAAATAAAACCCAGGATAAAAGGAAACAAAAAAAGAGCTGGATATGAAAAAGAGTTAGTTAAAAATTCTGAAAATGAATATGATAGGCGCTGAAATTAAAAACTCTACAGGTGGGGGGGCGCCTGGGTGGCGCAGTCGGTTAAGCGTCCGACTTCAGCCAGGTCACGATCTCGAGGTCCGTGAGTTCGAGCCCCGCGTCAGGCTCTGGGCTGATGGCTCGGAGCCTGGAGCCTGTTTCCGATTCTGTGTCTCCCTCTCTCTCTGCCCCTCCCCCGTTCATGCTCTGTCTCTCTCTGTCCCAAAAATAAATAAAAAACGTTGAAAAAAAAAAAACAAAAAAAACTCTACAGGTGGAAAACACTCTGAAGTTTTTTTTTTTTTTTTAATGTTTATTTATTTTTGAGAGAGAGAGAGACAGAGTGTGAGCAGAGGAAGGCGGAGAGAGAGGGAGACACAGAATCTGAAGCAGGCTCCAGGCTCTGAGCTGTCAGCACACAGCCCGACATGGGGCTCGAACTCATGAACTATGAGATCATGACCTCAGCTAAAGTCAGATGCTTAAAGACCAAGCTACCCAGATGCCCCTGAATACACTCTAGGTTAGACACAGGCAAGGAAGAATTAGTAAATTGGAAGAGAGTAATAAGTAATTCACCCAGAAAGCAGTGGTGTTAGAGATGAGAAGTATGTATATGAAAGAATATTTAAGAACCTGGAGAATACAAGGACAGGCTCCTGTATACATCTAACAACAGTTGCAGAAAGAAAAGAATACATTGCAGCAAATGCAAAGGAAGAATAACTCTCAGAGAAAAACTTCTCAGAAACAGTATATGTCAGAGATGCACCAATATAATCAGTTTAGGAAAAATAACTACCAACATAGAATTTTATACCTAATTGAATTATCATTTAATATTGAGGTCAAAATGAAGACATTTCAGGCACACAAAGACTAAGAGAGATTGCAACAATCAGACACCAAAACAACCACTAAGCAGGAGGGATAATTTTGACCCAAAATTTGAGCAAATGAGTAAATTCAATAATATACTAATTGGAAAATACAATGTATGTGTGTACAAAATATAAAATAGGGGTGGTTAATGTGTAGCCAGAGTAGGTTAAGGGCTTTGTGATCTGAGCAAAAATAATTTTGAATAATTTCAGACTTAAAAAAATTTTATTTTATTTTTAAAAAATGTTTATGTATTTAGAGAGAGAGAGAGGGAGCACAAGAGGGGTGAGGGGCAGAAAGATAGAGAATCTTTATTTGAGAGAACGCATGCTGCATGTGGAAGCTTACATGGGGCTCAATCCCATGATGGCAAGATCATGACCTGAGCCGCTATCAAGAGTTGGATGCTTAGGGGCGCCTGGGTGGCTCAGTCGGTTAAGCGTCTGACTTCTACTCAGGTCACGATCTCGCGGTCCGTGAGTTCGAGCCCTGCGTCGGGCTCTGGACTGACAGCTCAGAGCCTGGAGCCTGCTTCCAGTTCTGTGTCTCCCTCTCTCTCTGCCCCTCCCCCGTTCATGCTCTGTCTCTCTCTGTCTCAAAAATAAATAAACGTTAAAAAAAATTAAAAAAAAAAAAAAGAGTTGGATGCTTAACTGACTGAGCCACCCAGGCACCCCAATTTTAGACTTACAAGAAAAAAAATTCCATTGCTGCTCAGAGTGAGTAGGCCCTTTTTCAGAAGTAGCCTATATTCAATAACTGGTTGATGTGGGAATACAAAAGTCTGGTTTATTTTCCCCAGAATTGGACAACTCTGAAGTGTCATCCAACTTCCTAACACTTCATGGGATCTGCTGAGGTCTATGCTACAAATGCATCTCACTTCAACTTTCCTCCTGCCCCGTGCTGCTTTCCTTTCTACTTATAGAACTTCTCAAAAACTCTTCAGCATGCAAATCTCTGTCTCTGAGTCTGTTTCCAGGGAGCCTGACATAGGACCATTGGGGATGGGAAGTCGTCCCAGGAAGCAGACTCTACAATGGGAAATTAAAGCTGGATTACTTCCTGACCAGCTGACAGTGAGAACTCCATCACTGCTGGTCCGTGGAGTCCTGATATCTCCAGGTTGATGTAGCAGTGAAAGAATTAAATTTCTTTCCGGTGATGACCCTGGATTTGATACTAGTAGAAAAGAACACACTGGCAAGAATAATATCTCAGGAATTAAGAGATTTAAGGGAAGTAGTAAGTAACTATCTGGACCATGGAACTAGATGGCTTTTGCCATCAGCGAGAAGAAAGCACAGTGCTTGGTAGGCCTTCTTGCATTCTGGAGGAAGCGTATTTCACACTTGAGAAAATTGCTGTGATTTATTTACCAAGTCTGGCCCAGGAAGGAAAAGGTTCTGCAGCAGGTCTAGGCTGTGGGGCAAGTGGTCTGGCCACATGGACCACTTAACCTTCATATAACCTTGCAAGTCCAATGGTATTAAAGCTGTCTGTGGTACGAAAAGTCTCTCGAATTTAAGGCAAGCCCCAATAGGAAAATCACAACCAAGATTCCTAAGTTTTCAGAGGGAGGCCATGACCTCTGCCGAAGTGAAACTATACTCCACTTTAAAAATAGCCCCTGGAGTGTTCCTGAGTCCTGATGAGAAGAAGCATCTGATCATGGAAACTCAAATAACCAAGTGATCAGAGCTGACTCTTATGAGCTGTGTTCTGTCACAGCCATCATGATATAATGTCAGGAAGGCTCGGTGCAATCCATTAATAATGTGGAAGGGGGATCAGACAAGATTGGGGCCAGAACTACAGGAAGCCTTCAACAGCACGTGGCCCAGGACTCCATATCATCCGCTATGTATGGCTACACAGGGGGGGAAGGAGAAGAAAGGTGAGGAAGAAGGAGAAAGGTCAAGCATAAGTTAGGGATGAATTGACTTTCTATGTGGGTTAAAGTTAAAAGTGGACTATTCAGGAGTGGCCCTAAAAGAGAGTTGTGTGAGGAGATCCTCCCAATGGGAAGAGCTTTGAGTGGAACATCTGTTTCGTGTGGAAAGTGAAGTAACCCAACAAAGAGTATACATGGACTTATGAACAGTGATGAATGGTTTGGCTAGTTGCCCAGGAACCTGGGAGGACGGAGACTGGAGGGTTGAGGAGAAGGAATTCGGGAGAAGAAGCATGTGCCTGGACTTAGGGAAACTGGCATGAGTATCTTTACGTCACAATTAGTATGGAACAGAGAATATCCAACATGAAAGAAAGGAACCAGCCAAGCAGCCAGAATGACTCAGCGATTTTGTTTTGGCCAGAAGCTGTCGTCATTAGTTAATCCATTGCTGCAACAGTGGGCTTCTGAATGGAGCAGCCATACGGGCAGGGATAGAGTTCATGCAAATGGACTCCCACCCGCCAAACTTGATCGAGATACTGCTATGGCCAAGGTGTAATCTGCCACCATAGCGGCCAAAGCTGAGCCCGTTTTTGCGCTATGTCTTAAAGAGACCAACTTGCCTTTTGATTACATGGGTCCCTATCTTGCCCAGGAGGGGCAGCATTTCATTTTGGCTAGAATTGACATATCTTCTGGGTAGAGTTTATCCTTCCTGTCCTTAGATTCTCAGATGATATAGATTGTCTAATTCGGTGAAACAGTATCACACAAATCACCTCACAACAATGCATCCATTTTGTAGCAAGTGTGGGTGTAGCACATGGGATCCGTGGGATCCATGATCCTATCACATTCTGCCCCTCCCAAAAGCTGGTAAAGCAATGAACAGTATTGCCAAATATTTTTCCTTGTATGGATATGTATTATAACTTGTGATATCTCTGTTTTATTGCCATTTGTAGCAACTCTTCTATGAACATTCATGTACAGGTCTTCATGTAGACATTTGTTTTTGTTTCTCAAGGGTAAAGGCCTAGAAGTGTAATCGCTGGGTTTTAGGGTAGGTAAATATTTAACTTTATATGGAACTACCAAATTGTTTTCCAAAGCAACTGTACTATGTTACATTCCCAAGAACAATGTACAAAAGTTTCAGTTACTTCATACTTTTCTAGGATTTGGTCTGGTCTGTTTTTGTTTTTGTTTTTAATTGTCATTCTAGTAGAGATACAGTGCCTTTTCATTGTGTTTTTAATTTGTACTTCTGTAATGAATGATGGTGTTGAGCATCATTTTATGTGCATATTTGCTATCCACACCTCTTCTTAAATGAACTGTCTGTTCAAATCTTTCGACTATTAAAGACATTTTTTGGTCTACTTATCAGTGAATTGTAGGAGTTCTTTATATATTCTAGATTTAAGTCGTTGATCAGATATTTATTTTTCAAATATTTGCTCAGTTTGTGTCTTCTATTTTTCTTTTCTTTTTAAAAAATTATTTATTTTTTTGAGAGAGAGAGAGAGAGCATGAGCAAGAGAGGGGCAGAGAGAGAGGGAGAAAGAGAATCCCAAGTAGGCTTTACACTGTCAGCATAGAGCCCAAAGTGGGGCTTGATCCCATGAACTGTGAGATCATGACCTGAGCCAAAATCAAGAGTCTAACGTTAGCTGACTGAGCCAACCCCAATCTTCTAATTTTCTTAGCAGAGTATTTTGAAAAGTAGTTTTAAATTTTGAGGAATTCCAATTTATCCATTTTTTTTTTTTTATGATTTGCATTTTTTTGTGCAAACTAAGAAATTATTGCCTAACCTAACATACATTTTTCTCCTGTGTTTTCTTCCAGAAGTTTTATGGTTTTAGGTTATACATTTAGGTCTATAATCCCTTTTAAGCTAGATATTTTGTATGGTATTAAGTCAGGGTTTAAGTTCACTTTTTTTGGCATATAGATGTTCTATTACCATTTGTTAAAAACAATATTATTTCACCATAAAGAGATTAACTTATGTATATAGATAATTTTGTGTACCTTATTATACATCTTATGTATATAGATGACCTAAAACAATTAAAAAAATAAATAATAAACTGTGTTATTTTAGTACAGTTTTAGATTTACAGAATAATTGAACAGATTGTACATAGATTTCCATATACCTACCTACTCCTACCCCTTGTGTACATGCAGAGTTTGGTTTATTATTAACATTTTGCTTTAATGTGGTATATTTGTTATAATGAATTAACCAATATTGATTTTTTTTTTTATCTTGAGAGAGTATGCATGAGCAGGGGAGAGGCAGAGAGAGAGGGAGAGAGTATCTTAAGTAGGTTCCATACCCAGCACAGAGCCTGACATAGGTCTTGATGGCACAACCATGAGATCATGACCTGAGCCAAAATCAGGAGTCAGACTGAGCCACCCAGGCACCCCAATATAAATATTATTAAGTATAGTCGATAGTTATGTTAAGATCCTCTCTTTGTGTTGTACAGTTCTCTGGGATTTGAATTAATAAATAACTTTAAGTAATTATTAATTATTTAAAAACAATTTGCATAATGACATATATTCATCACTATAGTTTCATTTATGCCATCTGTATATCTTCTTTGGTGAAGTGTCTATTCTGATCGCTTACCCATCTTTTAAACTGGGTGGCTTTGTTTTCTAATTATTGTTCAGTTTAGAAAGTTCTCTGTATATTCTGAATACAAGTCCTTTTCTGGATATAATGTTTTACAAATATTTTCTCTAATATCTTCACCATTTCTTAGCTGAAGTTTTTAACTAAGTTTTTAAAGCTCTTAAACTAAGTTTTTCTGTCAAAAATTTAAAGTAACTACTAAAAGAAATGAAATCAATAGCCTCCAAATCATATAGAAACTAAACAGCATTAGAAAGTATTAATGATCCATAAGTGGAAGAATGTTAGAGAAAAAATGCAAATACTAAATATTAATTGGAAAGCAAAAAATAGAAAAAATAGAAATACGGCCAAGTATGTCAATCACAAGTATAAACATATTCAACTCTCTTATTAAAAGAGTCTAGTCTAGTATCAAAGTCTAGTCTCAAACTAGACTAAAAATGTGTTACTGAGAACATATAGAAGAATTATAATCAAGAAATGGAACAAATAGTTGAGTATGTACTCTGAAAATCATAACCAAAATAAAGTTATTCTGGAAATATTAATATCAGACCAAAGAGAATATAGCATGCATTCCTGAAATGCAAAGATGATTTCCCACCAGAAACAAGTGTATTCACACAACACATCATATTTCCAGATTAAAGAGGAAAAAAATGTAAATATATGAATGGACACATAAGCATCTGACAAAATTCAACATTTAAGTATAGTCAAATAATGTTACTAGGCCGTAGTTAAAATCAATTAACTAGAGAGACAAGCATTCCAACATGGACATATTTTGAAAATGTGATGTTGAACAAAAATGTTATAAAATAGCATCTATTATCTGATACCATTTATATAAGGTGTAATTACTTATTAAATCAGTATCATCCTGTATACGGGTATATGATCTATTATATTAAAAAAGTATAAAAATATCTTCAGGAAAAATAAACATTACATTCATAATAGCTTTTACCTCTGGAAGGGGGAGAGTATTCAGAAGGTTTGAGCTTTATTTGTGATATATGCAATCAAAAGCAGAAGCAAAACACCAATAAGTAGTATTCATTGAATTTGAAGATATTTTGAAGATATTTTCTAGGCACTGAAGATACTGGGATGAGTGGGTCATGACCTCTGTTTTCAAAATACTCTCATTTCAGGAGAGGGACATAGTTGCACCTAAAATGGAGACTCTAAGGAAGGCCCTCGTTGATTTTCATCTGAATTACCCCAACAATAATTCTGTTAAAAGCTCCACATACGTCCGTTGTTATTACTGTTGAGAGATCCTAATACAACTGCACATAAAGCCTCCGCTTGTTGTTCATGTTAGGAGAAAAATATAAACCTTAAGTCTACTTCCTAGTAAAAGATAGTACATTGTGTATAGTGCTTTATGAGACCATCAGTCCAGCGATAACAGACCAGATCATTCCTTCCCTGTCCCCTCTTCGAATCCAGGCAAACGCCCTGGTATTCAGTACAAAAAGTTTCCCTAGTGAAGTTAGCCTATAACTGGCTTGTAACTGTAAGAGAATTAAGTTGAGAACCAGAGAAGAAGGCAGGACGGATAGGGGCTGGGAACAGAATCCAGGAGGCAGAAATGGAGACAGGATCAATGATACTCAGCACTGGGAGAGATTCCCATTCACAGGACTGTAAGTTAAAAAAAAAAAAAGAAAGAAGAAAAGAGAAAAAAAATCATTGTAAACCTTCTCTTCATGCCACATATAAAGAAAATCTTCCTCTTTATCTAGTGAAACATCGATTCTTTCTCATAGTTAATTGCTCTAAATTAAATAAAATGTTTCTCAGAAACAAGATGAAATACATTTAGATATTTTCCTATACATTTGGAATGCTCTAAAAAGCCATTTACAGCCCTTAAAATGATTGGCTCCATTTCTACTTCCTGTTCTGTAAATGAACCAGAATCAATAAAATATTTTATGGTTCTGAATATATTTAGTAAAATGGTTCCTCCCAAACAACACACACTTATGCCTAATATTCAAATTTATTTTATGTTCAACCTACTTAAAATGAAATGTAAGCTGCAATGAAGACCCAGGTAGTGATATAAATACAAAGAGTAGATGGGCCATCTCTAACATATTTCAGAACAGGTTTTCTAGTATTGACTTAACATTCAACATACATGAACAAAGAAGTTATGCGTAACTTCCTTTTGCAAGATAATTAAGAATTAAAGTACAAGTGAAAGTATGTTTTAGTCAATTACCTCCGGAATTTTCAAAAAAAGGTATATGTTTGTTTATAATGATAAACAGAAAAATTTTGAAGCCAAATATTTTACTTTCGGTAGTCCAAAGCTATGCTTTTTAATCTTAGAAGATGATTATGCCTTTTAATCATGGAAGAAATTTCAAGAAAGCTGGTGGGGGGCGGTAATATAGATTAAAAAATAGCAAATGGCTTACGATCCATGGTAAAAAAAAGTCTTTCAACAAGCATACAATATTTGAAGAAGTCTAAGTGAAATTTTTGTGTGTTTTTCTTTTTAATGTAGAGTAACATAGGTATAGAGGGCTGTGTAATTAGTTACATTTTAAATAAAATTTATCAGATAAATATTTCTTATGTATTTGGTGGGTCTTAAAAATCCATATATGGACTCAAATGAAAGGTTACAGAATTTGGGATTGTTTGGCCTGGATATTAGAAGGATAAAGGATTATTATCAGAAGAACATTCTCTGTCTCCACAGAGGACAAAGCAAGAGGAAATGAGCTTAAACTGTTTTAAAAGAAGGTGAGTCAACATGGCTATACCTTCAAGATCATTCTGACTGAGTTCACCAGTTAACAGAGTTCCACCTAAATGACTGATTGGATCAATTCAGCAAACAATCCATCAGCTAGTTATTTTGGCAAAGAATGCAAATGCAAAGCCTTTGATTAGAAGGAAGTACTCCTTTAATTAAACATTAGGACATAAATTCAAGTAAGATTATAGACTCTATCCCTAAAGGTCTTTCAAATTAAAGTAGACAGCTCTATAGATTGAATGGTTTAATCAGTCAATGAATATTTATTTAGTACCTACTTCATTCTTAACATTGAACTATTGAAAACAAGGGACTAGATAAGAGAATCAATTGAAATAACTGACAGTCTGTTACAGAATGAGTTTTGTCCCCCCAAAAGATGTCAAAGTTTTCATCCCCAGTACCTGTGAATGTGACCTTCTTTGGAAAGAGGGTCTTTGCAGCTGTAATTAGACTAAGATGACATCTTAAGGCTAGACCCCAATCCAATATAACTGGTGTCTTTATAAGAAGAGAAGACAGAGACAAAGAGGGAAGGTGGCCATACGAAGACAAGAAGGAGATGGCCATATAAATATGAAGACAGAAACTGAGGCATGCACGTATAAGACAGAATGCCAAAGATGATTGGCATCCCCCAGGAGCTAGGAAATAGGCAAGGAAAAGATTCTTTCTCAGGAAAAACCAATCTGGCTGACACTTGGAGTTTGAACTTCTAGCCTTCCAGAACTGTGGGATAATAAATTGCTGTTGTTTTAAGCCACCCGGTTTGTGGTGCTTTGCTATGGCGGCTCTAGGAAATGAATACACAGTTTTTTTGTTTTTTGTTTTTAAGTTTGCTCATTTGTCTGTAAATGTGGCTAGTAATTTTGGGATTTTTTTGTTTTTAAAGCTTATTTATTTATTTTTAGAGAGAGAGAAAGAGCTCAAGTGGGGAAGGGGCAGAGAGAGAGAGAGAGGGAGACAGACATGTGGGGCTCAAACTCATGAACCATGAGATATTGACCTGAGTCGAAGTCAGACACACTTAACCAACTGAACCACCCAGGCATCCCAGTGAATACACAGTTTTAAATTATTTTTTCTGTTACATTAAAATACAGTATAATATTTTATTTTATTTTAAAAAATGTTTAATGTTTATTGATTTTTGAGAGACAGAGAGAGAGAGAGAGAGAGAGAGAATGAGCAGGGGAAGGGCAGAGAGAGAGGGAGACACAGAATCTGAAGCAGGCTCTAGGCTCTGAGCTGTCAGCACAGAGCCCAGTGCAGGGCTCAAACTCACGAGCCATGAGATCATGACCTGAGCCAAAGTCAGATGCTTAACCGACTGAGCCACCCAGGCACCCCAAGTATAATCTTTTATAAGTCATTGACTTATTCTTTTTTTGAATTGATTTTTAAAACCCAGCTTTATTGGCATATAGTTCACATATGATACCATTTACCCATTTGATAATATTGATAATAAATATTATTTAATAAATATTGATCTTGAAACTAAAACTACTGGAAGAAAACATAGGTGAAAATCTTTTCGATATCGGTCTGGCAATGGTTTTTTTGAATATGGCAACAAAACACTGACCACAAAAGCAAAAATAAATAAGTTTGCATCAAACTAAAAAGCTTTTGCACAAGAAAGGAAACAATCGACAGAGTAAAGAGACAACGCATGGAATGGGAGAAAATATTTGCAAACCATACATTTGATAAGGAGTTCATATACAAAATATATGAGGAGCTAAAACAATGCAGTAGCAAGGAAATAAATAACCCAGTGAAAAAAATGGGCGAAGGACCTGAATAGACAGTTTTCAAAAGAATATATACTAATGGCCAAGAGGTATATAAAAAGGCATTCAATATCACTGATCACAGGTTAAGGCAAATCCAAATCACAATGAGTCATCACCCCATGCCTCTTCAAATGGCTTTTTCAAAAATATAAACAACAACAAAACAAAAAATGAAGTGTTGGTGACAATGTGGGGGAGAAAAAGAATCCTTGTGTGCTGTTAGTAGGAATTGGTACTTTCATTTTGGAAAACAGTATGGAGGTTCCTCAAAAGATTAAAAATATAGCTATTGCATGATCTGGCAACCCAACCTCCCAGTATATTCTAAAGGGAATGAAATTGGTATCTGGAAGAGATATGTTCACTGCAGCATTATTCATAATAGACGTGAAATGTAGTCTACCTAAGCATTGACATATGAATGGATCAAGAAAATGTGGTATGTATAGAGATGGAATATTATTCAGCCTTAAAAAACAAAGAAAGCTTGCCATTTATGACAACAAGGATGAGACCAGAGAGCATTATGCTAAAGGGAAATAAGCCGGACCCAGAAATACAAATACTGCATGATCTCGCTTACTTGTGGAATCTGAAAAAGTCGAATTCATCCAAGCAGAGAACAGAATGGTGGTAATCAGGGATTGGGGGTGGGATGGGGAGAAATGGAGAAAAGTTCATAAGAGAATATAAAGTTTCAGGTTTGCAAAATGAATACATTCTGGAGATCTAACAGTGTGATGGCTGTACTTAATTATACTGTTTTGTTTACTTAAAATTTGCTAAGAGAGTAGATTTTAACTTTTCTCTCACACTCACAGAAGGCTCTGTGATGTGATGAACATGTTAATTATTTCGATTGTGGTAATCATTTTATAATGTATATGTATTTTAAAACATGTACACCTTAAAAAAAGTATACAGCTAAGTAGATTTTAGTATATTGACAAAATTGTGCAACTATCACCACAATCTAAGTTTAAACATTTTAAAAATCATTTTTTAAGTTTATTTATTTATTTTCAGAGAGAGAGAGAGAGAGAGAGACCGAGCATGGGGGAGGGACAGAGAGGAAGAATTCCAAGCAGGCTCTGCACTGTGCAGAGTTGCTTAACCGACTGAGCCACCCGGACGGTCCCTAAATTTAGAATATTTTTAATATCCCCGTGCTTCCTCATTCCTCTCCTCCAGTCACTGGAAACAAGTCTACTTTCTGTCTCTATGGCTTTTACCTATTCTGGAAATTTCACGTAAATGGAATCATATTTGGTTTTTTGTTACTGGCTTCTTTCAATTAGCCAAAGTGTTCCAGACTTACCCGTCCTGTCACATGTATCAGCACTTTAGTTTTTATTTCCAAACTACATTCTCCTGTATGGAAACACAACTTTTGTTTCCTCATTCATCAATTAACGAACACTGAATTTGTGTCCCCCTTTTGGCTGTTGTGAATAATGCCGGTACGAACATTTGTGCGAGCATTTGCGGGGACGTGGGTTTCATTTCTCTTGGGTATAGGCCTGGAAGTAGATTGCCAGGTCCTGTGGTAACTCTTTGTTGAGCCTTTTGAAGAAGTGCCAAACTGTTTTTCTAAAGTGGCATTTCATATTTTCACCAGCAAATACGAGAATTCTAAATATGTTCTGAGTATTATCTTGCACATTCCTTATAGCAACCCACGAGGTGGGTACTGTTTATTGCCACCTTGTAGGGCGAGTACACGGAGGTATAGACCGGTTGAGTAAATCGTCCAGCCTCACAATTTCCTCAGACCCCTTCTGAATGAGTAGGTTTCTGAAACTCCCTACGTCCCCCCATCCGTTCTCCAGGACAAAACAGCCTCTTCTTCTCAACACATACTTTTGAAGGCATCTCGGCTGTTCGTTCTCTGAACACTATGTCGTAAAGAGGATTCTGGGTGAGAGGGTACCACTGTCCACGGCAGTGTTCGAGGCAGGAAGACGGGGAAGTGTTCCAGGGCAGACATGGAAATATGAGATCCCAAATTGCTTTTATTTTTTCCTCTTGACTTTGTTTTATTCGGACATTTTGTAAGACTCAGAAGATAATGTATTTCTTGAAGACATTAAGGGTGACTTCTCACTGGATCTAGGAGGAAACCATGCCCCCAGACCAGCATGAGCAAGATCCATGATACTTACCTGACCAAACTATGAATTAAGTAGTATTCCTTAGGGGTTTGTGTGGGTTGAAATAACAAGGAAAGCAATTCATTTCTAACATTATGAAAAGAAAGAGTAAACAGATACCGTGTCTATCTTCAAAGGCTAGTGAAAATGGAAGCAACGGTGATTTCCATCCTGATGTGAATGACCATGTAGCTTGAAGTAAGGTGAAGTCTCTTAAGATTCCTTTAGCAGTACGCGTTATAGTTTTTCTAAGAATGCTGTAGCAAATTACCGCTAACTCCAGTAGCTTAGAGTAACAGAAATTTATTCTCTCACAAGAGACTAGAAGTCCAGAAATAAGGTGTCAGCAGGATATGTTGTCTCTCTTCTCACTTCTGATGGTTGTGGATCATCACAGCCATGCCTTAGCTTGCAGCGGCATGACTTTATTCTCTGCCTCCATCATGACAAGGAACCTTCTTCCTTATGTGTATCTGTGTCTTCACATGTTTCTTCTCCTGCACAACTCTTTCTGTATCTCTTTTTTCTCTTCTCTCTCTCTCTCTTTTTTTTGAGATAGAGAGAGAGGGAGCAAACACGGGAGGGCAGAGGAAGAAGGAGAGGGAGTCTTAAGCAGGCTCCACGTCTAGCACGGAGCTCAACGCTCACTACCGTGAGATCATGACCTGAGCCGAAATCAAGAGTTTCTGACTTAGCCACCCAGGCACCCCTGTGTCTCTTCTTTTCTAATATGGACACCAGTCAGATTGGAATAAGGGTCCATCCTACTCCAGAGTGACCTCATCTGAATATGTATCTTAATTACATCTGCAAGGAATTGGACCTATTTCCAAATAAGGTCACACTCACAGGTACCAGGAGTTGGATTTTCAACCTGTCTTTTAGGGAGGACACAATTCAACCCACAACACAGTAGATTAGTGTCAATAATATGACTCCACTGGGACTAGTACTCCAATAGTATATTCCACTAGTATTCGTTTCTGATGATCTTTTGGACTTAGGTATTTGTAGTATGATTAAAAGGCACTGCTAAGGTATTATGGCAAATACTGACCATTATACATTCCAATCCCTATAAATTCCTATCTCCTTTGAATTTTTTTAATGTTTATTTATTTCTGAGAGAGAGAGACAGAGCGTGAGCAGGGGAGGGCCAGAGAGACAGGGAGACGCAGAATCGGAAGCAGACTCCAGGCTCTGAGCTGTCAGCACAGAGCCCCACGCAGGGCTCGAACCCACGAACCGTGAGATCATGACCTGAGCCGAAGTCGGACGCTCAACCGACTGAGCCACCCACGCACCCCCCCCCCCACTATCTCCTTGGAACTAGAGGCAACCAATTTTTAAAATTCTGATTCTGATAATTCTGCCTTCACTCAGTGTATTTGTGGGAACTTCTATTTCAAAAGTGACGTAAGGGATAGTAAATTATTCCAAATCATGGCATGTGTTTATTCTTTGAAGAGGTAGTATGCTGTGGTGAAGAAAGTAGCTAGACCTAGTTGGCTAAAAACTGGGTTTTAAACTTACTGGTGAAGTGACATTGTTCAGCTATAGCTATTTGCTCCAAGCAGAGGAGAACTGGAAAATCTTGTCTGCAGAGTCATGCTCAGTGAGTCTCAACCCTGTATGAAGAGAAGTGTTTGATCTAAGAGTCCCTGAGAGGTAGTGCCTGACAGAATTTCACGGGTCTCCGGGTCCAAGAGGAAGTCTCCCTTCCTTGGTGTCTCTCAATTCTCATAGATCCTTTTGCCACCACGGTGTGTTTTCAGTCAATCAAATCTCTTTACCCATATGCACAGCCATTATTTCCAAAGTTGCCATGGCAGGGGTGCTCTGACACACACCGGGCCCAGGAACACCTATGCTTCTGATCTCTCTATGCCTTCTGGAGAGTAGAGCAAGCATTGCCTCCGTTGCCTTTTGCAGATGGTTCGGGGAGGATGTTAGAATGTGGGGCTGGTGGCCAACCTCCCAGATGTGAATTGTCTCTGTCCCATCCTGCAGGGAGGTCGGACAGTTTACTTACCCACCCCGTGCTTCAGTGTGCTCAGCTGTAGAAGGTGGTAATAATAGTACCTACCTCATGCGTTGCCATAAGGAATGTGCAAGATAATACTCAGAACATTTCCTGGCTCTGCTCCACAAATGCTTACAAAAACAGCAATTTATAGTAATTGTTGTAATAATAATCACAGCTCAACCTCCACTCTTCCCTATTTTTCTTCTCTTACCCCCAGATCTCCATTCTTTGGTCCTTCTGTGTTTGACCCTCAACTTGAGATTGGAGAACCACAGGACTGGATTCTGGGTACCCAAGTCCAGCCAGCATTATCGTTGCCTGTTTTACCACAGTTGGCTCCTAACCCACCTCCTTACCTATCTTGACCTCCTGTGATTCTTTTTCCACAAAGGAGAGTCATTTTCTAAAACATGAAGCACATCATACTATATCTCTGCTTAAAATCCTCCAGTGGCTTCCCAACATATTTTGTTTGTTTTGTTTGTTTTTGGTTTCAGGAGTAGAGTTCAGTGATTTGTCACTTGCATATGGCACCAAGTGCTCATCACAAGTGCCCTCCTTAATACCTATCACCCATCTAGCCCATCTGCCACCCACTTCCCTCCAGCAACCTTCAGTTTGTTCTCTATGGTTAAGAGTCTCTTGTGGTTTGTTTCCCTCTCTTCTCCCTGCCCCCTTCCCATATGTTCATCTGTTTTGTTTCTTAAATTCTACATGTGAGTGAAATCATATGGTATTTGCCTTTCTGATTGACTTATTTCACTCAGTATAATACATTCTAGCGCCACCCACGTCATTGCAAATGGCAAGATTTCATTTTTTTTTTTGATGGCTGAGTAATATTTCACTATCGATATCGATAATGATATAGATATATACAACATCTTCTTTATCCATTCATCACCCGATAGACACTGAACTGTTTCCGTAGTTTGGCTATTGTAGATAATGCTGCTATAAACATTGGGGTGCATGTACCCCACTGAATCTTTATTTTTGTATTCTTTGGGTAAATACCTAAATGTGCAATTGCTGGATCATAGCAATTTAGTTTTTTTAGGAACCTCCATAGTGTTTCCCACAGTGGTTGCCTCAGTTTGCATTCCCACCAACAGTACAAGAGCGTTTCCCTTTCTCCCCATCCTCCCCGATACCTGTTGTTTCTTGTGTTGTTAATTTTAGCCATTCTGACAGCTGTGAGGTGGTATCTCATCCAATGCATTTAAACTCTCAACTTCTCACCTTTGTTTACAGATCCTTATGCATCTGGCCTCTTCAGTCATTGGGACCTCATGTCACCTGAGCGTTCCAAGCTCACTGTATCTAAGTACACTTGTGACAGCTCTCCCGTCTGCCTAGAAGGCTCACCCTCATGCCACTTCCTGTCACCTCATCTTAAGAGGCCTTTCGTGGCCTACTAATTCAAAATTCACATCCTGTCAAATCAACCTATTCTCTTCATTGCACATATCACCTTCAGTGCTTTCCTTCCGCTTATTTATTTGTACTGCTTACCTCTCCTCATTTGAATGTAAGCTCAGTTAGAATAGTAGCTTTCCTTGTCCTGTTTAGTGTTCTATTTCCTTCACCCAGAACAGTTCCTGGCACATAGTAGTTACTCAGTAAAGTTGGTTGTTAGATTAATACTAATACTAACATTGCTTTCTGTCTCAGTAGATGTACATTCTTTCCAAAGGAAACTCCATCTTTTTATAGGAATGGTGACATCTACTTACCACACACCTTATTATTTAGATTAGATACAAAAAACAGTCTTGCCCTTAATATAAGGACAGGTTTTTTGTTAATGAATAGCCCCTACAGGTAGAGAACAATCATGGTAAATGGGCAGGGTGATGAGGCATGTAAGGTCACATACCCAAATGTCCCATACTGAAGAAATTTTCCTAAAGCACCATTACATCATCTTTTTAAGCAATGAATATTTCGTCTTCTATTCCATACTACCTAATTTTTGTTTTAATTTATAATTTCTCTAAAAAAATTCAGGTGAAAATAACACTCTGGAATGATAAACTAAATTGTTAGTAGCACAGAGTAATTATTCAATTAATATTAATTAATTTTCTTTTATTATCTTCCGTTCCAGAGACCATGCCTTTGAGAAACAGTGAAACATCAGTCAACGTGGTACATTTGTACATGGATAGAGAAAGTCTGGAATAAATTAGCAGCATCAATAACTTCTGGCAAAGGGATGAGATAAGCACACGAAGAGATACTTCAAATTTTTGTTCGACTTACTTCTGTGTAGTTTGGATTTTTAAAAAAACTTAAAAAATATCTCCATGCAGTCCTTGTGTTCTTAAAAACAAACTAATGGAAGCAAGGAAATAAAAGGTTGAAAATTCCACACTTTTTCATTAAAGTAAACATGAGGAAATTTGGAGAAATTTTAGAGCGATGCAAGACAATAGTTTAAAAAATGACTATGTTTTGAATTGGCACCGACATCAGTTTTTTGTTTCTAAAGTGCAGCTCTGAGGATTAAAAAAATAAACAACTTGCTGTTCATAGCAGCCGCAGTTTATTTGGAAAAAAAGATCTAAAAATATAGCGAATTAGTAAGTTATTTATAGCATATTAAGAGGAGTAGAAGAAATGATTAATTTCTGTAATAATATTTTGGTTGTGACTATCAGAACATCAAGTGGCTTAACGGAAACGGCAAAAGAAAAATTCCACAAATGAGACCATTTTAGAACTAAAGGAAATTAGTTGCAAGTAAAGGTTCGACTGTGTTCAGACAGTTGTACGTTTTCCAGTGTGTGCTTGGATAAAGTAATGCACGTGAAAACCAACAACATGACAGTGGGATTGTATCATTTTCTTAATAGTTTTATCTAATGTTGTCACGTTTTAGCATTTTAATTTTATTATTTAATTATTTTTTAATTTTTAATCTTTATTTTTGAGAGAGACAGACAGAGCGGGAGAGAGGGAGAGGCAGTGTGAGCGGGGGAGAAACAGAGAGAGGGAAACACAGAATCGGAAGCAGGCTCCAGGCTCTGAGCTGTCAGCACAGAGTCCGACACTGAGCTCGAACACGCAAACCGCGAGTTCATGACCTGAGTCAAAGTCCAACGCTTAACCGACTGAGCCACCCAGGAGCCCCTGGAATTTAGCATTTTTTAAATACATGAAAAATTTAGGAATTTGCATTTATTTTTATGTTGCTTATTTTTGTCTTACTTTTGTAATCAAATAACTTATACTAAAATTAACACATAAGAATTGAGGATAAAATTATCTATCTCACATGCGTTGTCTTTATTCTTTTTCTTTTATTGTCTTAATTTTTGTTTTAATTTTTCACTTTATTTTTATGTTTTCAAGCCACGCTTTTCTCTTTTTGTCCTTTTCTTTATGCTACCTCTAGTAATTATACTTTTTAAAAAGTGAGATGGATCATTTTGGGGATGAGTAAAACATTCCAATCTGGGATTCGATTCCAAATATCCAATGAACGTGTGTAGAAAAATATTCAGGTTATTTTTTCCATTTGAATACAGTAATCTATGTGGAAACCGAATGGGGACAGATGCTCTGAAAAATGGTTATGTTTACATTCAAGATTAGAGTCTCCTGAAGAATAGGAAATAAAAGATCTTTGTGAAGCATTTCAAAATCAAAGACAAAGCAGAAATCATGCAATTAGATATAGGAAAGCATATGAAGATGTTCAAGCTCAATAATACAGTCTGGTTAAAATTAAAGAGAAGGAAAGTATGATTAATAAAGCTTAAGTATATAATTCAGCCATCAATTTCTATCGTGTTTCCAAATTTCAAATTGCTAATAAAATTATTATGATATCATTATCACAATGTTAAGTAATTACAAAACCCACAAATTATATATAAAAATGATTATTAAAATATGTAATAATAAAGTAATTATTCTTGTGTATAGGTAAAATATAATGATTGCTTTTTAAATTCAGGGTATAATAAATGTCATGGTGTGATCAATGATAGTACAGGATAGTACAGGATCAAAGTTTGAGGTCAATAAAACCACAAACAACCTTACATTATTTTCAGTGGATTTCTACACACGATGACAAAACAGCTGTGCTTCAAGCCTGCCTTTACAACAAATTATGAATAGGCATGAAAAAAAATGACAATTACTGTAGCTATAAAAGGATCCATTGCCTATAGATGTTTAAATTGTTCCATATCACTTAGGTTGATATATAAAATCTCGTGTTACCAAGAGGGCAGTAAAATTAGCCCTACTATCCTAGATGAGTTAATACTTGGAATGTTTAAATGATGTGCCCAAGTCAAATAATCAGCTATTAAATCAAGAAGAAAGGGCATATGGGGCGCCTGGGTGGCTCAGTTGGTTAAGTGGCCGACTTCGGCTCAGGTCATGATCTCTCGGTCCGTGAGTTCGAGCCCCGCGTCGGGCTCTGTACTGACAGCTCAGAGCCTGAAGCCTGTTTCAGATTCTGCGTCTCCCTCTCTCTGACCCTCCCCTGTTCATGCTCTGTCTCTCCCTGTCTCAAAAATAAATAAAACGTTAAAAAAAATTTAAAAAAAAAAAAAAAAAAGAAGAAAGGGCATGTAAGTCTACTCCATGAGGCAACTGAGGAGATAAGATGTTGCATAAACCGTAAAGTTTGGAGGCATCTCTAATTTTTAATAAATGTTAAATAAAAGAAATATATGCAAAAACGGTTATTAATCAAATGAGACTGAAAGGCTCATAATGAAAACCAGCTACTCTGTTTTCTACCTTCCCCACCCCTTTTGACACCCCTTCCCTGACCACTTCCTGCTCCAGGTACCATTCCCCAAAAGCAACTACTTTTAATTATTTAGCTGTTTCTTCTGTTAGTTACACTAAGGCTCAGCAGTATAAAAAAACCAAGTAACCGAAATAATGCATATAGCAACCAACTCTAATACCAAGTCTTAAATGTTTCAGAAACACAGAAACTTAGTGCCATCAGTGAGAATATCAACGGTCATTTTATAGAAGTGCTAATCAATAGATTTTTGTGAGAGGAAATGATGGACAACAGACCTTTTTTGTATATAGGATTTTGTGGTCAGCTCTTTTTATTTTCACTGAAGACAAAAGTCATCTCTATAATATCATGGTATTCAGAGAGAATTATGTTGGCGTATGCTTTGAGTAGGATTGTCTCAACAGCAAAGTAGCATCTGCCCAATAAAATGTTCCCTTGAAGCATCCTTTGGCAATCTTTGTCTTGGCAAAGGCAGTCCTCTGGTCATGTTACCTGGCGTTGGTCTTTTGAGGACAACAGAGTTAGTGGATGCAGGCTCTGAACCCAGCCTTTGTACATGCCTCGTGATGGGCAGGGACTGGATGAAATCTGTTCACAGAGAGCTGTCAGTTGTCGGGTGGGTACCTATGGGATCTATCAAGCATCACAGCAAATTCTGCCTTATACTGTCAATGCTTCATTTTATCTCCAAAATTGCATCTTTCTTTAACTAGTATCTGGTGGGATAGAGATAGCCTTTCAGAGGCTAGGTGTTATCTCCTATAAGCTGTCGTATTTTTATTGCTTGCCTTGAAATCTTAAGGGGCAAGAAGTATGAAGAAGCCGTCATTTATTATTTTTATGACAATATATTAAACTGGATTATTAATGCTCATCTCGTTTTCATAATCATATGCTAAAAAATGGATTGTCAAGGTGTAGATGCACCCAGAGATCATGGAATTTAAAAAAAGGAGATTCCTTCCTCTCAGATGCTACTATTGAAGTGTCCAACTATTTCCTTCCCTGTACTGAAGTGGAACAAGGAAAGCTAGACCTGCTTAAATGATGCTAGAAAGACTGCTTAAGTAATTGGATACATTGTCAGTGGCTGTCAGGAAGAAGGTCGTAGAATACCACACTCAGTGGCTCTTTATCTGGGTTCAGTGATAAATGCCAGCTCAGTTCACTCAGTCAGCTTGCCTCCCTAATGATATGCTGAAGCATTAAAAATGGATTTCTTCTTTGTCAATAGTACGTCATGTATATCTAAAATGAGTGGCAGTTTTCCACTCTAATTTGGTCCTTAGAATTTTCTTTTTTCTTTTTCTTTCTCTCTCTCTCTCTCTTTTTTTTTTAGGAAGTTGGTACATGAACTTGGTTTGTGACACGGCTATAGCTCTACAGATTTTCAGTTTTGAAAAGTAGAGGGGTATCACAGAAAGATGAGTAGCCAGAATCTTTGGGTGAGTACTTGGCTATTAACAACTGTGGAAACCAGTTAATTAGTCATTTCTCTGCAGCTCAGTTTCCTCAGCTGTACGTGTGCAATTAAAATATCTTCCTGTTTGGGATGAGCACTGGGTGTTGTATGGAAACCAATTTGACAGTAAATTTCATATATTAAAAAAAAAAAAAATCTTCCTGATGGTGCTGTGAGGATTAAATAGAATAACGTAGGTACAAAACACAGTAGGTCCTCAGAATATGCTTATCTGATTCTAGATAATAATGCCTTTAAAAATAAAAAAAAATGATTCTCTGATGTTCAGTTGACATTTTCCTGGTTGAAAATAATCTATGTAAATTAGATCTAAACAATAACAATGGTTGGAGGCTATGGACCAACAGGAACACTCATTTAATGCTGATGAGAGTGAAAATCGGTTCAATCACTTTGGAAATATTCTGCTATTACCTGAAGAATGTGACTAGCACGGACTCCAGTAGTTCTAATCTTAGTTATACTTCCTCAGCCAGAGATATTCTTGTTATATGTACCTGGAGACATAATTCAAACACGATTTTAGGAGCACTGTTTGTAGCAGAAAGAAAACTATAAACAATCCACATATCTCTCAACAACAGGTTGACAAACGGTAGAATGAATAAGCTTTATAAAGGGGAACTTCATCTGTTTAAAGCAACATGAAAGGATCTCACAAACATAATATTAACCCAAAAGGCAAGTTAGAAAGATATACAATGTATACAGTGTTCCATTTTACATAAAGTGCAACAACACACAAAACCAAAACAGCATAGTTTAGACTATCTATCTATCTATCTATCTAATCATCTATCATGCATCTATGCATCTATGATGAAACCGTACAGCAAAACAAGGGAATGCTTAATATAAGGTTTAGGATAGTGATTACTTTTGGTAGGGAAGGAAGGTGATGCAACTGGGAAGAGATACCAAGGTAACTTCTTAACAAACTGGTTTCAGTCCTTTTTTAAAAAATCTGCAATTGCCTCTCTTTTACTTTCATTTTTAAAAAAGCCTTAATTTTTTAGAGCAGTTTTAGGTTCACAGTAAAATTGAAAGGAAGTTTCAGAGATTCCCTAGGTAGTTTTTGCTTCCACACATGGATAGCCTCTTTGTTATCAACATCTCTCACCAAAATGGTACATTGGCTACAATTGTTAAATCTATATCAACACATTATAATCATCGAAGGTCCACAGTTTATATTGTGGTTCATTTTTGATGTTTCACATTCTATGGATTTGGGCAAATGTACAATGACATGTATTCACCATTACTGTATCATACAGAGTACTTTTCCTTCCCTAAAAATTTTCTGTGCCTTTCTTGCTTATCCCTTTCTGCCCCTCACTCCCCCAAATCCTGGCAAACACTGATCATTTCACTGTCTTCATAGTTTTTCTGACCTATTCCAGAATGTCATACAGTTGGGACCATAATGTATGTAGCCTTTCCAGCTTGGCTTTTTTTAAATCTATGTAATATGCATTTAAGTTTCTTCTGTGTCTTTTTATGGTTTCAGAGCTCATTTTTTTCTAGTATGGAATAATATTCCATTGTCTGGTTGTACCACCTTTTATTTATTCACTTACCTACTGAAAAATATCTTGGTTGCTTCTAAGTGTTGGCAGTTATGAGTGAAACTGTTACAAACATCTAAACCTTTGTATGGACTTAAGTTTTCATTTCCTTTGAGTAAATGCCAAGGACCATGATGGCTGGATTGTATAGTAAGTATATGATTGCTTTTGTAAGAAACTAGCAAACTGTCTTCCAAAGTGGTTGTGCTGTTTTGCATTTCCACCAGCGGTGAATGAGAGTTACTCCACATCCCTGCCAGCATTTGGTGTTGTCAATTTAACCTATTTTAGTTTTTCTGTTAACAAATTAGCACAAAGTGGAAGGTTTAAGACAATTGAAATTTATTCTCTCTCCATTCTGGCAGTCAGAAGTCCAAAATCTATGTATCAGCAGAGTTCTTTCCTTCTGGAGGCTTTAAAAAAAAATTTTTTTTTAATGTTTATTTATTTTTGAGAGAGAGAGAGAAACCCCGAGCATGAGCGGGGGGAGGGGCAGAGAGAGAGGAGAGTGGGAGGGGGGAAAGAGAGAGGAGAGTGGGGGGGGGCAGAGAGAAGGAGGGGGGGGCAAAGAGAGAGGAGGGTAGGAGGGAGGGGCAGAGAGAGAGAGGAGAGTAGGGGGGGAGGGGTAGAGAGAGAATTGGAAGCAGGCTCCAGGCTCTGAGCTGTCAGCACAGAGCCCAGTGCAGGGCTCGAACCCACAAACTGGGAGATCATGACCTGAGCCAAAGTTTGATGCCTAACCGACTGAGCCACCCAGGCACCCCATCCTTCTGGAAGCTTTAAGAGAGATCTGTCCCATGCCTCTCTTTTAGCACCGGTGGTAATTCTTGGCATTGCTCTGCTGGTGTGTGCCTCAACCCAATCTCTGTTTCCATTTTCACATGGTCTTCTCCGAAAGTCTATATTCTCCTTTTCTGTCTTTCACGAAGACATATGTCATTGAATTTAGGGTCCACTCAACTCCAGGATGATCTCCTCTCAAGATCCTTAGCTTAATTAATCACATTTGCCAAGACCCTTTCTAAAATAGTCCCATTTACAGGTTCTAGGTAAATGTATCTCTTTGAGCATCCATTATTCAACCACTACAGTTGTTGTACATTTCATTGTTATTCCGTGAGTATAACAGACATGTTCATTCCTTTGGGTGTTTGATATATTTTTCAACAAAAGTAAATATGCTTAAAATAAAAAAGCGAAAAAAAGAAAATAGAGAAAAAATGTTCTAATGCCAATTGTGTGATTACGTTGTCTTCCCAAGTTGACAGCATAAAATAGAATTTTCTCAGTAAAGAAGTATTTTCCTAACATTTTGAAGTAAAATATGTTGTTTATATATTCATATTTATATACATGTATATACATACTACATATTGAATTCTCAATAGAGTCAATTTCGAAATGTACTGAAGCTGAGTTTTCTATTCCTACATATATCCTATTAGAAATAACATTAAGCCTGATGTGATGCTTGAGATTCTTTTTAATTTTGATGGTTAAAGTTCTGGATTCAAAGAATAAAGCATTAAATAAAAATTTTAAGTTGATTTAGGAGTAGTTTCTTCTGATACCATGGGGCACTTCATGAAAGAGGAAAAAGAAAGGATCATCTGAAAGGAAAAGGTTCATCCTGACTTAGAGCATAAGAAATACATGGCTATCATATTGACCACTAATTTCTAAAATATTAATAACCCATGTTGGAAGGGATGTGAATATACAGTCACCTTTTTCATTACTGGGAGGAGTGTGGTTTATCATCATCTTTCCAGAATGAAACTTGGCAGTGTATATCACGAAGCTTACAAGTATTTTTATGCCCTTTGACCTAGTAATCTACTTATAGGAGTTTCTATTGAAGAAATAAGCAAATATTCGTCTAGATTTATACCAAACATATTTAATAGAGGATCATTAACCATAGTATAAAACTGGAAATAACTTAATTTTCCAGAAATAGGATGAGTAGTCACTACCCGTTCCAGTTTCTATTACCATGTAAAAAACTGTCCCCCAACCGAGTGGCCTAAAATAAAAATACGTTATTACATCTCACGATTTTATGTTCGAAGCGCACAGATTGTACTGTCTCTGCTCCATCATGTCTGAGGCTTCAGGGGGGTTCACGTAAAAGCTAGGAGCTGAATGGAAGAGCTGGGCGTGTCTCTCTCTCTACAACATCTCCACGTACCTAGTTTGGGCTTCTCCACATCCGGGTGGGCTCAGCATAGCTGGCCATTCACGCGGCAACGCAAGAGTTCACTACTGCGTTTTACAAGAGGAAAAAAACGGAAACTTCGGTTTCTCATGGCTTGCTTGGAATCTGGAAGAGCGTCTGTCACTTCCACCATATTCTCCTGGTCAAAGCAGTTAGAAAGCCTATCCATATTCATGGGGAGGGGACACAGGCCCTAACTTCTGATGGAAGGAACGTCAAAGAACGTGTGTCAGTCTTCAAATTTTCGCATTTGACGATAAAATCGCAACCAGTTAAAAGTATTGCACTGCTCGTTGTTGGAAAACAAAGAGGGCAATCATTCTGAATAATACGTCTTGGTTGTAATTATAAGAGAAATCAGCTGATTTCCAAGGAAATTCCAAAATAAGAAAAATACTTTGCATAATGGTGTGATCTCTGAACCAGAATAAAAATCTATGGGAGCTCCTTTGAAGATGGGTGTGTATTTGCATGCGATGTTTTGAGAAGTTTATGCAAGTTATGAACATTTTTATAGCTTTATTCTTGTGAATATCAGAAACAATTGAACTTCACATTGACATCAAAGTCAAAAAGAAATTGGTGACACAAATTAGTTGCAGACAGGAGAAATGGTGACAGGTCTCTAGGGACATCTGCAGCCTAAAGATATGGGAAGAAATACAAAGATTCAGTAAAGGAAAAAACACCAAAAAATGATGAAAAAAGACAAAAGGGAAAAAGTTTGAAGCATATTTTAAGAAGAAAAAATGTCAGGGGCTCCTGGGTGGCTCAGTTGTGTCCGACTTGGGCTCAGGTCAAGATTTTGCAGAGTTCAATCCCCGAGTTGGGTTCTGTGCTGACAGCACAGAGCCTGGAGGCCACTTCAGATTTTGTGTTTCCCTCTCTCTCTGCCCCTCTACCACTCGTGCTCTGTCTCTCCAAATAAATAAATAAATAAATAAATAAATAAACAAATATTAAAAAGAAGAAGAAGAAAAATATCAGCATTTACAAGGAAATAAGTGAGATTTGTAACTACTCGAAACTTGTGACACCACTATTTGGCATTTATTGAAGGTGACAAATTAAAGGCATTGCTTTTTCAGAGGTGTCTGTAGAAACAAAATGTTGAAGACAAGAAATATTGAAACAAACGGAGTCATGATTAGAGTAATGGTCAAGGAAATTATGGAATAGCAATGTATGAGAATATTATATAACCATAAGATTAAAAAATTGAAAGACTAAGACTAAGAAAGACTGCATCATAAAGCTAATTGAAAATATATAAAAGTGTCAGCATGCTAGAGTTAACATTTTGTGAAAAATACAAGTGGTAAAAACTGGTATCCAGCTCAGATACGAAAATCTAACAGGGTCTACGGATAGCTGTTCCTTGGTAGGTTTGCTTAGTGTTGCAAATCTTACATTATTATGTAAGGGAGTGGTAAACCACTGTTGCTAAATATAGGACAGCAGAGCTGGAAATTCAAAGACTCTTTATGTTTCCTTTTTTAAGGATCAAACGATTTATGTTTTTAAAGATTATTTTAAAATATAAGGAGAAAAGGGGGACGGAAAGCTGTATGCATACGAAATTATGAGATACCAGTTTTATAAACTCCTCCTCATCCTTCTGCAATTATGGTTTTGCCAACTACGGCAATATAGTCATAAACCAACACTGATCTTTTTAAAGACGTGAGGTTCTGTTCAGTATCCTTACGCCCCAGAGCCGCACAATTATTGCCCTTCCTTTACACACAATGAGAAAGAAGGGCTGTTTACTTTTTAATTTACTTGTTATTATTTATTTATTTATCCATTTATTTATTTTAAATATGGAACACTTCACGAACTTGTGTGTCACCCTTGCGCCGCGGCCATGCTAATCTTCTCTGTATCCTTCCAATTTTAGTGTATGTGCCGCCAAAGCGAGCCCAGGAAGAGCTGTTTACACGCTATTTCCCTAATGCATGGCCAGGGTTAAACCAGGTCCACAAAAATGTACTTTTCATCATGATAACTTGTGAATACGAAAAATTACTTGAAGGCATTTTTTTCCCCCTTCTACCTTGGAAGAGCAAATAAGGAAGAATGCAAGTATTAGTTGCCCCATTTTAATTCAGAAGCGTATTTAAGAGGTGGGATCTGAGCATCATGAAACTTGTAAATACTTGCCTCAGTAGACTGTGTTCCAACAGACAGTGCAAAATCATGCCTGTCTCTTCCTTGACTCAGAGGGTAGTTAATGTCCTGTAATAGTGACAAGGACAAAGGTTGCAGGGCATGGATAAAAGGAATTTTACCAATAGTTCAGTTTCTAGGGACCCCAGAGATACAGTCCAACTGTAATTTAGGAGGTCTAGCAACAGTAAATTATTTGTTCAAGGGCTCAAAGCTATTCAGTGAGTCAGGGCTTTGGCTGTGCTATCAGGTGTCCCATCTGCTGCGTCAGGTCACCTTGGTCCACATCCCTGGCCCTCGCTCTGCCCAGTACCCGTGGTCCCGGAAGGTTGGTTGCCTAAGACTGTGCCCTGGAATCTCTGGCTCCTCCCATCATTTCCATTTGTAAGTAACTTATGTCCCCACATCGTGATATCAAAATATTTTCTTGGAATATAAGGCTAATGTGTGTAGACTAGTCACCCTAACTTTTGTGTCCTAATATGGTGGTTCTGAACGTCTAGTGTGCATCCCGGTCATCTTGAGGGCTTGGTGAAAGAGAGATGGCCAGGCCTCGCTGCCAGGCCTTCTGATTCAGTAGATGTAAGGAGGTGGGAGGGTGGTGGGGCTGAGAGTTTGGATTTTTAACAAATTTTCACATAGTGCTGATACTGCTGGTTAAGGGACTGTATCTTGAAAGCCAGGGCTCTTCTAAAACATTTTTTGTGTCATTGTGTTCATGGCAGATTTTGTGTTATCTATATGCTGTAGGAATTATGGATGTTTCCTAATCCTTCCACACCCTTTTGCTGGATGCACACTGAACTTATGAGCCCAGTCATAAGAAGACTGGCCAACCTTCACCTGGTGGTGTGTGTGGAGCTCCTGATGCTAACTGAGATAAATCCTGCCTCTACCGTCCAGGACCTTTCATGTTTAGGCTAAAATTGCCCCCTCCAGAGATTGCTTAGCCCAATAGATTAGAAAATCCTTGGCACGATGTCATGATCTAATGAGATTCCTCTTTAACCTTCAATTTCCAGTAACATTCCAAATGCTAGGGAACTATTAAAGCCACAGTGCAATCATAAAATGTATACTAATGATCTCTCAGGGACAAATGTATTTGGAGTAGGAGCCATTAGATAGAATAAGAATTCTAGATACATTGTTTTGATTCATGCTAAGAATTTGTGGTTTATCCTTCACATGGGTTTCTATATTCCTTTCCCCATATATCATTTTTTAAATGAAAAAAAATCAGTATCACAGTATTGGATTTTCCAAAGAGTTCACAATTACCACCAGTAGTTAGATAATAGTATTTTGGATGTTCGAGAATTACTAGTAGAGGTCAGCTGAAGGGAAAAGAGAATAACTGCAAAACTAGCCAAATAAGAGCCTCACCTGATGTACCTGCATCATTTTTCTCTACTCTCGTCTCTGCTTTGGGATGAAGGTTGAGTTCCGGAAGAGCATTAAAATATCTTGTGGCTAGGGGTGCCTGGGTGGCTCAGTCAGTTAAGCGGCCTTATCAGGTCATGATCTTACGTCTTGTAGATTCGAGCCCGGCATCGGGCTCTGTGATGACAGCTCAGAGCCTGGAGCCTGGTTCAGATTCTGTCTCTGTCTCTGTCTCTCTCTCTCAAAAAATAAACGTTAAAAAATTAAAAAAAATCTTGTGGCTTCATCGAGATGATGTAAATAAGGCACATCCTAGCACATATTAGAACTTCCATATCTGCCCCACCACCCAACTCCACGATATTCTCCTTTGTGTGGAGGAAAGGCACGTGGCTAAAAGAAAAGTTATTCATGCATTCTACTTAGGCACATAGTTCCCTGCTGCCTGTCTAGCCTAGAAAGGAGTCTAATTTGCTGATGATCACAATTAGGAGGGAATGATCCATTACATTACCTTTAATGAGCTGCAGAAGGTCACTTGGTTATGGATGGTCCCATGCAAAGGTTGCAGTTCAGGGTGATAGGAAATCCCTGACAGCATCTTCCTGACATTTGTGCAGTGGCCATAACAAAGGAAGGATTGCTAGTTTGTAGTCATTGGAATGCCTAAACTTCACTGCATCTTTCCATTTGGACAAGCTTTAGTGTTACTACCTCAAGTGCTTAATAATTTATATACAGAGCTTATGTAACTGGCAGTTATGATGCACAGCATTAAGTTAGAAGTGGTCTCGTAGTTGAAGGGATGATAGAGTTTCCACATTTATTATATTTCCTCTCCCTTGATTTTAAGGGTACATTTAAACTTCTGCCAGTAAGTTCAGGAGCTCTGAAAACCAATTAATGATTTAGTTAAAAAGTCTGCAGCAGAACGTATTAGACTGACTTGTCTCTGAGAGCGAGGAAGACATTTCTATGGGGAAATTTCCACTTTGAGACATATTAATATTTTTATTTGTATTAAATTTTTTTTGATGTTTATTTATTTTGGAGGGAGAGAGAGAGCGTGAGGGGGGAGGGACAGAGAGAGGGAGACACAGAATCTGAAGCAGGCTCCAGGCTCTGAGCTGTCAGCACAGAGACTGATGCAGGGCTCGAACTCACAAACTGTGAGCTCATGACCTGAGCAGAAGTCGGACACTCAACCGACTGAGCCACCCAGGTTCCCGTAGACACATGAATATTTTTAAACATCGATGAAATATAAGCCTTTCAAGAAGATGAAACAAGAGGAAGGCAAATGTAGAATATTTGCTTTATCATGCACTGAAGGGGTACTTAACTGATGATATGAACTTGGCTCTGTTGTATTATTCTAGTCGAGCAATAAATAGAACGTTAAGGTTTATACAGCATTCAGTAAACTGTAACAGAATGTGCTTGAAAGGCTTCTAATTTTTCAAAGACAAGTCGTTTATTTTGTAAAAGCGAATAAAAATGAAACTAGAAAAACATGTCGTTTCTCAAACCGTACCTGTGGTGTAAGAAAGGTTATTGGATTAACTAAAGGCATTTTTGAACTCGTGACTGAAAACCCTAGCTTTCCTTATGCCCAAGTAGAAAATATCTGTATGTTTAAAACATGGATGGCTGGGGAATGTTCCAAGGGGAATGGTAGCAGGGGAAAAATAAGGTCCGAGTCTGGAAAGTGAGTCCATTTGGATGTCACTTCGATAAAGGCATAAATCCCTGAGAACCTCTCCATTCAAGAGGATAAACATATCACAGGTGAAGAACACTCACCTAATGATTTCAAGCTCACAGCAATCTTCTCTACACCATTATCATAAATTGCTGGCTTGGCAAGGGAGACATAACTAAGGAATTCATTGTTTGAAGCAACTCTTTTGACAGAGTTTCTTTCCCGGTTCGTATTTATATGTGTGCGGCTGCCCCTATTTGTATCTTTGACAACGCAACTTCATTTTCATTCAGTGTGGTTTTTCTTATCATGGATATTTTACCATTGCACGTTCAGTTATTTTTCCTAAGTTCTGTCTACAAAGGGAAAACAGAATATAGAGGTGCATGGATAAAAAAAAAAGTTTGGTTTGGGCACAGTCGCACGGTCTCCCTTCATGTGGGTACAAACACTTTAGCCGGGGCTAATTGTGGGCTAGTCACATCCTCAGAATTAAGTGTCTAATTGTTCCCACAATGGTCTTGGTCCAATTGTGGCTGCAATTAGCTACAGGTGCAATGTTTGCACCTGCAGCTAATAGAGGGGTTAAGCTACCCAAAACAAGTTGCCTGAGCAAAGTTAGGGCCCTTGCCTTCCAGGTCCCCAAACCCTTGAAGCAGCCTGTTTTTATCCCAAAGATACTGTTTCACAAACATCCTTTATTGTACTAGAACTTCCCTTGGTCTATCATCCTTTGCATTTTGTGTCACAGTGTATCATTTCTCCCCATGAGAACAGAGTAGATCTGGGCATTTATATATATATTTTTCACGGAAACAAAATCTTTGTTAAATAGTTCCTGAAAAGAACAGATGTTGCCCATTATCTGAGTGGAAAGCCTCATTTCTGCAAAGAGCAGATCAAGGAGTAAAGAAAAGGGTTTTTTTTGATGGCAAAGAGTCACGACTGGGGCACCAGCCATCAAAGGCGCCCCTTCATTATCAATATAAATTTATATAAAATTTAGCAAGTGAAAACAAGGCAGGGACTCGCATAAACATCTGGTTCACAACAGCAGTATTTTTGCCCATAGACTCATTTTTAATAGCCCAGGTGTATTTGCTAATTTACAGTTAGTACCCGAGGAACGTAGCACCTACTCGCCAGGCACATTTTTCTGAATGAAGCAGACGATATTGAAGCAGTGGCTCGTGGGTCATTTATACCATTTTAGCCACGGAAATTTTACTTTGTTTTCTTTCTCATCTCTCCCCGTGCCGCCTTCCCCATCCCATTTCCTCTACTTGGAAGAGGGCTGATACGCAATTCTCATTGTTCTTCCTGGGAGTGCTGTACATCTGGGTCGGACTTCCTAATGAAATGGTGGCCTTTCTGATGAGTCCAGCTGGTCAGTGACATGGTGTGGCCCTGTTTTGAGATGAACGCAGCGTGGAGTCAAGGGAGAGAAACGGTCGGCGCTCCCTTGAAGGCTGGGCGGTGGGGAAGAAGGCCTCACAGAACAATTGGCCAAGGCGTGGCCCAATGATTAGCAGGTGCTGCCCTCTCTGCCCTTGGCTGTATTTCCTGGCCAGCGAAGAAGCTTGTATCAACACGCTTGGAACGGATGAAGACATGGATGTTTCCCAATTGTTTGACTTCTAACCTTCCTGGGTGACCTGCATGTCACTAGCTGAGAGGCCACAGCAGAGCCCGGATGGGGCCTCCCGGCTTCTACGGTGGATTGCCAACTAACGAATAAGGCCATTTGATGCCGGTCTCGAGGTTAGAAGTCAACAGTCAGGATTTTCACAACATCATCTCTTAAAGACGTTACTAAGTGGACACACATCATCCTTACAACTCCTGGAACTCAGAGAGGAAACTGTCTGACTTTGGAGCTGTTGACAATGATGGCTTCAACGGGATTTTCGTAATATTCGAGTAGAGTGACACCAGAAATTTTTACAGATCCTCAAAATCTTCGAAAGGCATTTAAGTAGTTGTGGCTACATTTAAATCTTCTTGAAGAAGTAAATATCTTTTAAAGTATGACATTGAATTGGGATACAGGCACGGACACAGCTGATGCTATAAGTTTCTCTTCAGAAGTAAATTAGTGTCATTTCTTATGGTAAGTGTCGTATATCTCTGTGATGCACCATATTACATATATAACGTTAAACTTTATAACATAAATGGACACTTCCAAGGGATTCAGTGTGCTAGCAGTTTTAACATTATGTATTTTGTGTATAAATTTCAAAATCTGGCCAACTCAATCAAAAAATTCTAGCTAAGTGCCTTAATCCTGCAAACTTTGATGAGTCCTGGGTTTTAATTCTGGCTTCCTATGGTGAGACAAGTAATTTTACCAGATACATTTTTCATCCCTATTGCTAAAAGCACCTCTAAGGGATTTTGCTTCTCTATGTATGAAATGTGAGTCCATGGGCTGATCTTCCTGAAGGAACACCAGGAGTTGGTGAAACCATTTATGTACCTTTGTGGTTCATTTATACACACTTTTCTCAGTTTGAAGAAATGTTGAAAAACTAGAGATGATCATTATTAGTATCTAAACAATGATTAAAAAAGCCTTCTTTCTCCAGTGATAGCTTGGTAGCTCATATCTGGAATTTGCTGCTTAGGCTAAGACTTTCTAAAAAGTTCAAATCAATAGCTGTGACATCTTCAAGGATGCCAGTTTTCTTCTGATAATGTTCTCCTCATGTCATATTTTGGAAGAATACCATTATGATATTTAAAAAGTGAAGGGTATACTTTTCAATTGGCTATTATGTTCCCGTATTTCTAACTGTAGATACAGCAGATGTAGCAGACCCTGTGGTGTGCTGCCCAGATTCTCCCTTCAGGAACAAGGCTCTCATCCCCTCAGCTGCCGGGAGCGTTGGCATAGCTCATATGCCAACATAGGAGATCAAGACGTGGCCTAATTAGCCTAGTTTACTCTTAGCTGAGTCACTTCCTAGCAATCGCCCTCTGCCAAAGATGACTGCCTTCCCTAACACTGTCGTCTCTCTCTAGGGGCAGCACACATTCAGTGAGGGGGTGATGCAAGGGTAAAATGGCCTTACCCTTTTGCCTCATTGGAGACAAATCTGAAGGCCTATCCAGCTGCAGAGTTCTTTGGGGGACTGGCTGAGATCTTGGTTCCAACTTTTTTTTTTCTTTAACTTTTTTTGCTACCAAATCCTGCTTTCCTCATTCTTTTATCAGTTCTGAGAGTACTCCCGATAAAAATACTGGCCTCCAATTTTTAATTTGGAGGCTTGAGTTCTTAAGGAACTCAAAACAGCATAGGAATACAAAGTTCAAAAGAGTATACTATGCAGAAGACACTTCCTGAAACTTCCTTTCTCTTTTGCAAACACTGCTCTTTTACAGTGTGTGTGTGTGTGTTTTCCTTAAAGCCTGTATACTCAGGATCCACAGATGGGCCATTTTAGTAGAACTTCTGTTAATATATTTCTAAATCTTTTAGTGCTAAACCAAGCACCTAATACTAATTCTTTTAGGCTATTGCTAGGCCATGAGATTATCGCCCAGAACAGACTTGGAAACAGCATGCGTTGAGAGCTGAGGAGTTAATGGGGAAGACCATCTTAGTGAGCACACACTAAACCATCTGCAAAACTTCACATCTCAGAATGCAAGTGACCGGGTGACTGCACTTTCTAAACACAAAGGGAAATGTTTCAAAAGTCAGGCGCCAAGAATGATTTGTTTTGCACTTAGTAAATCCCTTACAAAGCAGTCAGATATATGGACTGATCTCCTGGAAGGTTTGCCCCTCTGTCATGAGTATGCGGATATATGGCCCTGGGGGATTCTTCCATTTCCTGGGAAGATAAATGGTAGATGGTATTACCAAAGCTTGGCATTTACAAGTTTTTGGGAGATAATTTGGGACTTTCTGAAGGCTAGTTTCGGGGATGTTATAAAGAGGTTACAAGGCAGAAATACGAAATAAAGATTGACAGAAGGCAGAGAGAAGAACAGGAAAGGATTTTTTCCTAGTTTTTGGTCACACTGGCCCTCTCATTCTGTAATTCCATCACTCATTCATTTATTCATTCATCCATTCATTTAATATATGCTAAGCTGGGCTAAAAATATTAGATGTTCAGACTGGCACTCTTTTATAGGAGCATGTGCTGACAGTGCCTAAGTTTCAGAATCTGACCAGCTTAACTTAACAAAACGCAGATGTCTAAGTGCCTCATTCCTACAAATGTCTACCATCTCTCTACGAGTAAGACATTGGAAAGGTACAAATTTTGTGAAAACTGGTGGTGCCCTGGCAAGCTTTCTTGCAGGGAATATTTGACTTACAGTGGGCACTCAGTCAAGCACTATGACACAGCAAGAGAGCTTCAGAAGAGTAGTTTGCTAGACCATTTCTGAGCAGTATGGGTGGTGGAGGGCAGTACAGGGTGGGAGACCTACAGATTCAGGTATTGTTTTGGCAACCTCTCACCTGTGAACAGCTACATTGGTGTGCAAAGAAAGCAAATGTTGCCTTCACCCACAGTCAGGAGACTTTTGTGATTCATTTCTGTTGCCCTTACTTGGACTTTGGTGACCTCAGCAACTTCACTGTCATCCTTCAAGGTTCGTTGTCATGGAGGCAGCGGTGGCAGTAGAAGTTCTGGAAAGCCACCAAATTTACTCATTGATCGCATCCACAGGACCTGCACTTTGTTAAACAATGCGCATAGAATGATGAACAAGTCAGGTAAGTTTCCTGCTCTCCAGTGGAGATGATATGTTACTGTTGAAGAGAATTAGGTGAAGCAAGAACACGGGCCAGTGCATGGCTGTATACACATTTGCTTGTAGAGCTCTTGTCAGATTTTGTATGGGCACATTTTTTGCTACTTAGGACAGGGTTTGATAATGTCAGGGGAATTGCAGTTTGGTCGGGGCAGGGTAGGGATTACATTTTTGAGACAATATAGTAGCTCTGTGATATGTGTGAGGTACATGGCTCATATTGATATTTTGTGTTCTAAGTATAGAGAGAGGGATCTGTATGGACTTGTTGAAGTTTGAAGCTTAATATCAGACCAGAAAGTTGGAGGGCATGGCCCAATAAATTATCTTTTGTTACATAGCAGGTGTCTCAGCACTTTGTATATTGCCAATCTTGGGTGAGAAGTCACTGAAGACTATAGGACCATGAAATAAAGGCCATGGCTACTCTTGGCAACAGGGACCCCTGGGAGTAGATTTGTTGGTGTATTCTGGGAGAAGATGCACCCCTGTTGGTGTCCCAGGAACTGCCAAGAAACCATGTTTCCACTGGTAGGCAAGTTCAAAGGGTTAACTTTAACTAGGGGAGTCGTCACCACCTGAAGCATTTTTCATCAAATTGACCTGGCTTTGTAGAATTCTGTGAACTCCTTAACAGGCAAGAATCCTTCCTAAGGCTCTTTGGGACATTGCCCTTGAGTTGAAGAGAAAAAGGTTATAAGTGCCTCTACCAATATTCCAAGACCAAGGTAGTATTGCTGATAGAACTATGGTCCTGTACAAAACTACATAAACATTATTGTGACACTTTATGCACCATTTTTTAAAAAAGGATATTTAAATTTGTTCTATTTATGAGTTAATGAATTTGTTCTATTCACTGTTAGCCTATTACTTATACCTACTCTTTAGGAGGCTTGTATAAAGATAGCTGATAGATTCATAAAGTTTTTAAAATACTGTGCATTATTGGTTGTTGAATATAATCTCCAGGGAACCTTGGTTTATAAGCTTATGAGTTACATGAGACAGCGCATGCTACTTAAGTAGTCAATTTGTATTCTTTGATGAGAATGATTTTTGACTTTGACGGCTTGACATATAAATAGGAGGAGGTATTATTATTAATCCTTTCCCCATAAGGATCCTTCTATCTGATTGCGTTCAATAATGTTCCATGAAATTAACTCATCTTAGAGCTATGGAGAGAGCAGAAAGAAGTAGAAAACTAGTGAGATCACAAGTATGCAGCTAATCACGAATCTTCTTTGGTAACCAGTTAGAACTCAAAAAGGATAGCATCATAAGAAAGGAAAGAGCATCTGGTAACTGGAAATCTAATATTAGCCATTTCTCAGGAGAGTTGCTAAATTTAACTGGTGAGCTAAGGAGTGAATTTGAATATATGTATCTAGTATTTCTTGTGGTCAATAGTACTTTTAGGAAGCGAGTGACACCGATGATACTTAACAGTTCTAAGAAAAACCAAATAAGCATCTTGAGTAGAAGTGTAATATATTTACATTGAGATGTAGTTACTCAGATTTTAAATCTTCCTAGAAACCAATCAGAGAATGGTCAATTTAGGCGTGCCTTGAAAGGAATATTAAATTGAATTGGGAACTTAGCGTACCTTTTTTGAGAGACACTAACAGAAAATTCTCTGTTATTATTAGAAGCTGATTTCCCTTAAGGTAACCTCTCGAGTTTTTAATGCGTATGAGTATGATTTGCATCAATTTACTTTCATGAATCTGGGTTTTCTGTCAAAGCAGCCATCAAAACAAAATGAATCATCTCTCTTATTTAGCCAGAAGGTAACTTTTGCCACTTTTTTTTTTTGGCTCATAACTCTGAGCCAGATAACATTGACCTTGACCACTGTAAGTTCAATGACTATGGTCGGTGCATATAAGGCTTGCTTCACATAAATATTGATGCCATGTAGTAGAACGTGCTTACCTGGTTTACCTAAATGTTTAATATAAATAGGGACTCATATGCCAGTTTTCATAGAGATAGTATAATACAGTGATTAAGAGCATGGGCTTTGGATCAGATCTATCTATCTATCTATCTATCTATTTTTACTTTGTGGAATTTATTTATTTTTTAAAATTCCAGTCCAATTAACACACAGTGTCATGTTAGTTTCAGATGTACAATATATACAATGGAATGTTACTCAGCCATAAAATAATAATGAAATCCGACCATTTGGATCACACACATTTAAACCTGAATCACATTTCTACCACTTACCAACTGAATGACTTAGGGGAAATTATTTAACTTCTAAGTCATAGTTAGACCCATATTACAGAGAGCTGTCAGTAGGATTGAATGAAATGTCTACATAGAACTTGGCATAGAAACTGGCACACAAGAAAGTTATCATCTGCTGAATATACTTGGATTGGATCATTCTTATTAAAACTCTAATGTGGTCATATCCACAAGGCATTTTATAGGGCTAACAAAGAAATTTTTTGATAAGGGACTAAAATTATATATATATATATATTATATATATATTATATATATCAGCTAATCTCAGTTAATTTAGGAATAAATATATTTATACAAATGTATTTGGATGATATGTGTATTATTGCAAAATATTTATTATGGTGTATTTCTCTTGTCAGTAAAGCTCTTAAAAATGAGCCCAAAGTTATTTAGTTATTTATTTTTTATGTTAGTATGAATTCATCCTTTGTCCCTAAATCCAGTTCTGTTTTTCCAACTTGGCATTTCCTAGTTAGGCTTCTCACTGTGATTTACTTCAGACTGATTGTTTCCTGTGCCAGTACTGATCTAACCACTGGGAGGTCTCAGCCTTATTGTTCTGAGTTTAGACTTCAAAAGATAGATAGATCTCTGCTCAGCCACATGGAGCTCATCAACTGACTTCTTTCCCTATTTGTTTTAGCAAAAGTCTTTGTGTGGAGCTGCCAGGGTGGCTCAGTTGGTTAAGTGTCTTACTCTTGATTTCGGCTCAGGTCATGATCTTACCATTTGTGGGATCGAGCCCTGTGTCAGGCTGTGTGTGCTGACAGCATGGAGACTGCTTGGTGTTCTCTCTCTCTCTCTCTCTCTCTCTCTGCCCCTCCTCATTTCGTACTGCTCTCTCTGTTTCTCCCTCTCTCAAAATAAATAAATAAACTTAAAAAAAAGTCTTAGTGTCCCAAGCAAGCATGAGGCATGCTATGATCGGTTAAGTTTTCTTTCCTTTTATCCATTTATTTGTTGAATTATTACTGTGTGTTAGTTACTGTGTTAGGCTCTGGGAAGGTAATGGCAAATCTGACACGATCCCTCAATTAGAGCTCTCAGGTGGAAAGAGACAAGCGAACACACAATTAGAAGACACTGTAAGTCATTTCCCTCCAGTCTTGGTGTAGGGTTAACATGGTCCTGAAAAGGCTTTCTGAAAGAAATGATCTCAAAGCCAAGACCTGTAGGATGAATTAGCCCGACTCAGAGTACAGTGAGGGGTGGAAAAGAATAGTCCATATACAGAAACTAGCACATGCAAAGGTCATGGAACAAAGGGAGGCTGGTTTGCTCTGGAATTACAAGTAGAAAAGGCTGGAGTACAGGGTTCAAGGGTGGGAATGTAAGCAGGCACCGTATGGTCATCCCCTATGCAAAAACAAAAACAACAACAACAACAACAACAACACCACAAAACCCCATCACAACAGACACTTCACCAGTGATTTTAAAACAAGATCTGATTCTTTAGAAGTGAAATGTCTATCTCCTTGCTCTTTGATATCCTAGCCCAACAGCATAGTTACATGGGTGCTCCCCTTAGAGTTCACGCACCCTCTCCTGTTAGACATTCAGTATCCATGAGACCAATTCCAGAAGCCTCACTATAGCCTAACAGGTAACCCTAGAGTTCAGGACCAGCTACACATTTTTGTGGCCGTCACAAGGATCTCTGCAGTGGGCTAGACCCTGTCTGCCCTAGAGCGACTGTCTTTCTGCCCAGACCATGGGAAATAGATACCAAAATCATTTGCAAAGCTAGTATCTGTTGATAATGACACAATTGCATTTCTGCACAGACGCAAACATGGGGAAGACAACCAAGCAGCGTGCTGGCTCAGTGCTCTGTGCTTCGGCGGGTGGGCTCCAACTGCCCAGCCAAGATTTTTAGCACATTTTGACCCCTCTTCCTAGTAGGGGACGAATTATAATTATGGAAATAATGGGCATTTTTAAGACTGTTTCTAGCCTTGATTGAACTATATTTAGGGTAGCATGAACTTTTTCTGACGGTGCTTCTCTGAAAGGTGAATCTTAGGGTTGTGATTATAAGAATAAACCCTGACCACCAATTTTAGCACCTGGTCCATGAAAAGTCAGGTACTTTTTATACCGAGAATATTTCTAAAGCAAAACAGCAAGTATAAAGGCACTTTTGAAGAACACATCAGCAGTTGGTATAGCCTAGATTTAGCCTAGTATAATGTGATGCAGAGATACAGTGTATATATGGAAGTTTCCTAATTAAATTACACTTTATCTGGAACTCAGGAGGCAAATTGGCCAACTATGAATGCGAAGCGACTAGAAGGCAGAGGCCAAATAGGGATTGGAGAAGTTTTCCATTTGCTCCGCTATGATCTCCTACCTCTCTACCAGTTCGTACTGAAAGAGGAAAACAGTAATGGTTACCTCAGCTGCTTTTTCTGTTTGTTCTATGAAATGTGAAGTCTGGGGCTTCCTGCCTCGTTATTTTCTATGTTTTTTCATCCCCGGCCCAACATAATGACTGTCGGAGAAGTTGTTCCAATGGAATGGGATAATGTGTGCACAAAAGGCTGACAGTGTTAAAATGTTATACGAGTACGTGTCGTATTCGTTTTGCTAGCTTCTGTGTGAGGACACGTTAGGAAGCATTGTGGTGAAGTGATTAAGAGTGTGGGTCTGGGGTCTCAGCTCTCCCACCCTGCCACTGTGCTGTACTGGGCAAGTCATTTGCTTCGTGGGACTTGACTTCCCTCTGTAAAATGGAAAGAATAACAGACCTTAGCCCTGGAGGCTGTAAGTAATTTCGACTGAAGTTCAGCATGTGAGCGGAGGGGTGGTGAGAGACGAAGCACTCTTAACTCCCACGTCCAACCAGCCTCTCCAGACCTGGGTTTCCTTGGCTGACATCGATAGTAACACTTAGGAGTGTTGTGAGAATTAAATGAGACAGTACCCATGTCAATGGTTAGACAAAGTGACATGTGACAACCGTGGTGTCTTTTGAGGGAAGCTGTGGCTTTAGCAGCTTAGGGGGCAGTGCCCCTAGCTTGGTGAGCGGTGTGAAACAGCACCCCTGAGTGGACATCAATCCGTGGTGTCCTTGACGTGTTGCACTGGAGGAGATGGCAGTGGGGAGCCAAGACATCATCGTGAGCCTTCGGTGTTGAGTTTGGACCAGCAGCCCTTTATCAAGGTCCATTCACTTCTCCAGTAGGCAACTCTTTTACACTAAGACCAGAGAAGACTAGATCAAGAGTAAGCAGACACTTGCAGCTTCTGGAGGAATCTTTTTCCTCCGCCGTTTCCTCATACCCTTTTATTGAAATTTAGGGCAGCAGGAAGTGGGGGACTTTCCCATCCACTATTGCCTGTCGGCTAAATCTCTGCAGACTGTAACTGTGGTGAAGGCACTTTGATGACACCTGCAATGTCAGTGGGACCCAAGTAACTCTCTGGGCTCATAGGCAGAGAAGTGGGCACCAGGGCCAATCAGTCATTCATTTGACAGGTATTTATTTAGCACCTATTACGTGCTGGGTCTTTTAGCAGGAGCAGGGCATACAGCAGTGAATACAAAGACAAACATCCTTAACCTTCTGAAGCTTACATTTTAGAGGGAAAGATAGACTGTGAAGAACAACTACGACAACAAAATAACTGAGTACAGCAGCTGGTATTAAGGGCCATGAAGGAAAACGAAGCAAGGAAGATGATGGAGCATGGGGGGTTCAGTCCTCACGGAACGCTAAGACAAAAGTATTTGCCATGTTTATTTTATGTCTGCTTGACGGTAGAGTCATGATGAAAGAATCAAGAGGCAGCAGTTGGTACTGTTGGTGTCAGGAACCGGATCGTCTTCCAGTCAGGGTGGGAATTCTATATTCAACACTAGAGACAGACGAAGCCAGGGATTCTGCCCTTGAAACATGGTTATTACTTAGCGTTAGAGATAGTTTTCTTCTGGGTTCTGTCTTAGGCTCCAGATTTGCTCCCTCATCTTTACTTGATCTCCTCTGCGTTATGCTGTCATCTTGAATGGTGTTCGAGGCTAGCGCACATGTATATTGTGAGTAACATAAAGCTTCTCCTCCATAATCACGTTACGTAACTAACCGCGAAAGCTTGATTTCTGTTATTTGAGACAATAGGAACTGGGTCATGAGCAATGAGATAAAATTCAAATCGCCATTTAGCACACTATTTCAGCATCTTTTCTTACTCTGCTTTTTTTTTTTTATGAGAAATGCCAATAGATACTTTTATTGGTCTGAATTTTGCTTCCTTTACTTTTCTTTGCCTCCTCTCTCCAATAGGGGCTAATAAGTAGTAAAGTAACCAACTCTGAGTTTTCTAAATAAAGAAGGAGGCTAAGAAAGTGGGAATAAGAATGTCTCACTAAGGAACACTCAAACTTTAAATCATAAAGAGTTAACTGCCCCCTCTAACTTATGACTGGCTCCTTCAGTAATGTGGCTCATTGTATATTGTGCTTTTCTTTAACTGTCTGAATTTTATGAAGCTGATGTAATCTTTGGTACTAATTGCCAGTACTTTAAGAAAAGATTGTTGCTATAAGAGAATGTCATCATTTCATTTTTCCTAATAGTACTTCATGCCCCATGTTACATGTGCACATAACACAGAATCAAAACACACACTGGAAACATTACGAAAAGTTTCCCACTAGAGTAGAGTGGTTGTGTAGAAGTGAAAAATACCTACACTCAAAACGGAAATGATTTATGACCATGGGGAACTGAGTTTTGGGCGGGCCACAAAGGATTTGGTAACCCAAATAGTGTCTAGAAAGTCTACACATTTGGGAAATATTAGTGAGATTTTGTCATGCCCTTTTGCTAGTTTGTTGAACAAATGCTCTGTCACCGAAGAAAATAAAAATTTAGAATTTGTTTAAACAGAGTGAGCTCTTCACAAATAACCTTTGGAATTAAAAACAAGCATTCACTTTAATGGCAAAATTCTCGTCTTTAATGGTACAGTTTTTGAATTCATTTCAGTTTCTGGGCCATTTAAAAAAATTTTTTTTCTGAAGTAACATTCATTGTGTCATCATCTTTTACAAGTTGAGTACTTGGTTGTAAAAGCTTACAGTCTTGGAGTTTTGTGTGTGTCTGTGTGTGTGTGTATGTGTGTGTTTTAAGAAAGAACAAAATCTATGTAATATCTTGTTGATCTTTACTAATTTCATGTGAAATAAGAAGTTAGATATCTTTTTAATTTCTGTTTTTATAAGGATGAAAAGTTAAAAGTCATCAACTGCAGTCTGGCAACTTAATTCCACTTTATTCTTTTTATCTTACTTTAAAAATTCCCTTAACATATAAAATAATGTTTTAAAATTTTAATGTTTCAAGATTCTCTCTTTTTTAAAGTGTTTTATTTATTTTTGAGAGAGAGACAGACAGACAGACAGAACATGAGTGGGGGAGGGGCAGAGAAAGAGGGAGACACAGAATCCGAAGCAGGTTCCAGGCCCTGAGCTGTCAACACAGAGCCTGATGCGGGGCTTGAACTCACAAACCATGAGATCACAACCTGAGCTGAAGTTGGACGCTTAACCTGCTGAGCCACCCACATGCCCCTCAAGATTCTCTTAATTATGTTTTTCCTGTTAATAAACACTTGACTGTCAGTTCTTGGAGGTCAAGGACTATACTATACTCACATTGTCATCATTACTAGGTTCTTTGTAGGTTTCAATGCACACAAGTTGGATCTTTAGAGGACTTATTCAATCCTACAGAGCAACAGGGTGGCAAAAGTAAATGAGCGTCATTCCAGTCTAAGCCAAAAGGATACTTGCTAGAGCACTGTAGAATATTCCATAATTCATACAGCTACATAGTTTATGAAGGTAACTAATTGATATAATAGTTCTTTAAAGAAAATTAATTAATCTATTTTTTTTAAGTTTTATGTTCTCTAGAATTGTAGTGTCCAAATTTTTATTTATGCGTCCGTATTAAGAACTTTTAGGCATCCATTCCCAATAATAAATAAATATTGATGCATACTACTTATGTAATTATAACCACTCATTTATACATATTTCTTTACACATGTATATAATTATGTACATTTTGAAACATATAATTTATAAATTAGAAAAAAATACAGTGAGGATGCAAAAGATAGTATCTCAGGGTGAAATGTAAATTTAGGCAGAGTTTCTCATTAGTGTCATGGAGTTGTGACATACATTAAGTAGTCCTGTCAATAAGTTGGAATAGCTGAATCTCTTCTTGTCAAATCTGCTTAGGTGGCCATTGTCTATACCTTGCTATGGAGCAGATGGTAAGATCGATCATGCTAGGGGTAAAGGAGTGTTAACTCTGTCAGTTTCTTAATTTTGCTTGTACTTGGAAAACTAGCAAGTCTTTCGGTTTCTTGTGTTCACCTGGCACTTTTGGGAAGAAGCCACTTGTCCATTTTTGTGAGGATTTGTTTAATTAATTAAATAATATGATCTATCAACCAGCATACTGGTACCTACCAAGACTGTAGTATGTTGCAGTATATTTTAAAAGCAAGCACAGTCTCCCCCAACCTTACTAAGAATATCTAGTACAGCAGATGGGAAACTTGACCTTCTGAATCAAATGACTAAGGAGAGGGATCAAGGGACGGCTCCAGTGATAGCCACATATGGAATATGTGGCTGAAATACTATATGGAATATAGTAAAACTTAGTGGATCTCTTATTTATAGATTAAAAACAAATATAAATAGGGGCCCTATTGTGTTTTTCTGGACCCAAGTGATTTATATTGTGTGCTCCTTCCCAAACTTTGGGATCATGTAGCCTATGTAAAAATACTCTATCGTGACATACTCCAACATGTATTTATTTTTTTAGAAAAATACACAACATATTGTGACAGAATATACACAGTTATTACAAACCTATGAAAATATGAAAATATTTGAAAATATAATGTTTAAATTAAAGAGGATGAGATAAAATATACTTAAGAAGATGCTGTCATGTTGTCTTTTCCTACCATTGTGGCTTGTTTCGTGCACACCATTTTGGAAACTACTCTTCTAGGGACTGAAGACCTGTCAGTGGAAATTTATACTTTGTTTTTAAGTAAGAGAGAAGAAATATGGATGACCCAGGAAAAAGAAGTGACCACAGTAAGTAACCTTTTTAAGACATTCCTCTTTTCCTAACTTCCCAGAAGCGATCACACTTAGAAATGGGAGTTAAATCCTCCAATTCTCGTGGTTCTGTCCTTATGTGAGTTCTCAAGCCCCTCCCTGGGCTCTTATCACAACCCAGAACCTCAAGTTTAATGAACAAATGCTCTACCTAAGAGATACAGTTTTATCTTCAAATCTGTCACTTCAGATGAAAAGCAGGCCCCTGAATCTTTGGGCTAAGGAATAGGGTCATTCTGTTAGGGTCGAGTGGTAACATGGAAAGTATGTCCTATTGAGAGATCATGTTCTCTGTTTTCTGAAGCATAAACTGTGGTGGTAACTGAACAGGTAGTAGTTTTCAGTGTTTGCAAATTTTATTAAAACTTCAAGTATACATAGTATCTATAGACTCATGTGTCTGTTCAAGAGTGAGCTTATTTTGTTCTTATTTTATATTTAACCCACTAAATGATGTACCTATTTTTTCCCTTTCTGGTATAAATTTAATTTGCTATAGTAATGCCTACATTTGCTAGAAGTGATTATATTAATTAATTCGAAAGCTGAAAATTATTTTCTTTATTCTGTTGCATAAATAAATTATTGAATGCCACTGCTTTTGGATAAGCATGGTCAAATGATAATTGTGTTCATATTTTTGGAATCAATTTTATATTACTCTAATTTGTTACAATGCTTTTGTATGTGCAATAGTCTCTCGTTAAATCAGGCATTCCTTAAGTGGTATTAATTAACATGTGTAAAATCTACCTTGAAAACTCATTTAATTTTACAAATTATACTACTTCATGACAGTATCCCTGGAGCTTCATCAAGTCTCCGATTTCTAAGTAATTTTGAAGTCAAAAGGATTTTTAATTAAAAAAAAAACCAAAGTTCTTTTCACAATCGTATTTGGCAGGAAAACATTGCATCATAGACTTTTAAGTGCCGCCTGGATGATTTCATAAGAGTAGTTTTATCTATCCAGCCTGTAGTGTGCCTATTAAGTGCTCAATCTGGTTAGTAGGGCAAGGTCTCTACTTATAAGTAGGAGACACTTCATCAGGAGTTACTATGATACAAGTAAATGTCATGTTGTCAGTAGAACAATGTTAAGGTCCTACTCACATCCAGAGGGGTAGAACCTTGAGATAGAAGTGGAAGAAGATGTCAAAGAGACCTTCACAGAGGAGCAAACATTTCAGCTTGACCTTGAGGTCTGTGGGCTGAAAGATATATCTGGTAGGGGAGATTTCAGTATCATTACTATGGAGATCAACAGACTGTTTGGGGAACAGGGAAGTTTGTTCGGTGAGGTTAGCACATGGGATTCAGTGAGGGTAGAGAAAGAATAATAGAAGGTAAGGCCGAGGATACAGTTCAGGGTCATAGTCTGAATTTGAGAGTAGACAATGACAAATTGGACAATGACAATGGACAATGGCAATGACAAATTATCTAGTACAAGGCAGGAAAGACAGTTTATGCTGATGAAGAGTGGCTGTTGGGAACCCTCCTATTATGGGCCCTTTTGGATTCAGGAGGAAAACTTATGGCTACAATCTATTATGACAGAGGTGAGGAAAAGGGGTCTGTGGTTTTGCAGATACTAATCTAAGGTTTCCAAGCAAAGGATGGACATAACTAAATCTGTAATTCGAAGAACAAAACAAACAAAACAGTTCTCTGGTATCAGTAGAGAAGATGGATTAGAGAGAAAGGAAGTCAGAGTTTAGTTTGAAGGTCTTTGTAATAATTCAGATATGCAATGATCAGACATGAGTTCGAGCAGTGATAAAGAAAATGGAAAGGAGTGGCATGGCAGAAACACCGGGGCAGAACAAACTTCTTAAGACTGATTGGATTTGGAGGGTGAAAGAAAAAGAAAAGTCTAAGACTCTAAGTCAGTATTTAGTTTGTGGATTTGAGTGACTGTGGAATCAGCCATTTATTGCTGCATACCAAACAACTCTCGCATTCAGTGGCTTAAATAACAAGCATTTCATAACCTCGTGAATCTGTAGGTCTAGTGAAGTTCTCCTGATGCAGTTTGGGCTTATTGATGGGGCTTTCTTCAAGCAGAGGCGGCTAGGGAAGCTCCACTTAGCATTGCAGATTTGGGGGGCTGCTGGGGCAATTCTCCTTGACGTGTCTCTCTCATCATCCTTGTCCCAACGTGTTAGTGTGATACCGTGATCTCTAGTAAGAGATGTATATTTGGTCTTCATCCCCTATTTGGCACAGAGCTTCTAAAGCCTTGAAATTTCCTAAGTGGTGAGAGCCATAAAGGTGTTTTTTATTATGTTAATGAGGTAACTTTTGGACCACATCTAAGTATGGGGACTGTTGCCAGGAGGACCAACCATGTATTTGGAGGGTTGAAACTTTCAGTCCCAGTCCCCGGAACCCTTCAGGAGAGAGAGGGGCTGGAGGTTGAATTAATCACCAATGGCCAATGGTTTAATCAATCATGCCTATGAAATTAATCCTCCATAAATCCCCCAAAGGATGAGATTTGGAGAGTTTCCAGGTGGGTGAACACATGGAGATGCATGGAGAGTAGCACACCTGGAGAGAGCATGGAAGCTCTGCACATACCTTTCCCACATACCTTGCCCTATGTATTGTCCATCTGGCTATTCCTGAGTTATATATATATATATACATATATATATATATATATGTATATATATATATGTGTGTGTGTGTGTATAATATTTTTATTATATAGAATATAAATATATTTTGTATAATAAAATATATATAAATATATATCATATAAATATATATTTATATTTTATATTTATTTATATATTATATAAATGTTATATAAATTTTATTTATATTTTTATTTATAATACATATATTTATGTATATATTTATAAATATTATAATTAAATATAATAATATAATATATTTATATATTTATTTATATATAATTATATATTACATATATGTTATAATTATATATTATAATATATAACTATATATAATTATAATATATTATGTATTTATTTATATTTTATATGAATATATATTTATATATTTATTAATATATTTATATTTTATATACATTTTGTAATAAACCAGTGATCTACTAAATAAAATGTTTCTCTGGATGCTGTGAGGTCCTCTAGCAAATTAACTGAACCGAAGGAGGGGTTGTTGGAACCTCGATCTACAGCCAGTCAGAAGCACAGGTGACAAGCTGGACCTGTGGTTGGCATCTGAAGTAGGAGCAGTCTTGAAGGACTGAGCCCTTAATCTGTGGGATCTGATGCCGTTTCTGGGTATATAGTATCAGCATCGAATTGAATTGTAGGATACCCAGCTAGTGTTGGTGAATTGCTTGGTGGTACGGGGAAACTTCCTTGCACACACTGGAATTGGTGATCAGGGTTTTAATTGGGTGTCAGAACTTGAGTTGGGGTATATTTTTCTTATTAAATGGCAGAGCTACAAGAGGGCACAAGGAATAACATGAAGCTTCTTAGATTCTAGGTTCAGAAATGATGTTTCATCATTTCTTGCCACAAGCCACTGACCCAAGGAAGTGGCATGGCTAAGCCCAAAGTCAAGGGACAAGAAAGTTTACTCCACCTACAATGAGGCCATGAGAAGAGTGTTGATGTTAGGATGGGAAAAAATTGGGAACAACAATGCAATCTACCACATTGTGGTGCCATCATGCTTTTAAATGAAAAAATAGTTTTGGAAAAAATCTTTATAAAGAAGAAAATGCTATATTTTGTTGTATTATATTTGTGGTTATGAATGAATGAGCTTAGAGCCAGAAAGATCAGCCAAAGGGCAATTAAGCTTAAATTAGCCTGTTTTTAATGAAGAACTATAACTCTCTAGGTTGTTTGCACTGGAATGCTTCCAGGAAGCCCCCCTGCAAATTATTTTCAGTCACTAAATATCAGAAGAGGAGGTATGGGAATTTAGTCTGCAGTGAGAAAACCATTAAGAGGAAATTCTCAAGTTCTCCAGTTGAAATTTATTTATTTGGTGAAATAACAGTAAAGTCACGGTTTATTTGGTCAAAGTTGCAAATCTGTGCTATCTTAAGGTTATGAAAATCCCAATTGCTTTATTTTTTTAAAAAAAAATATTCAAAATACGGAGACTCGATTCCTTAGTATGTTTAGGGTTTCTAATAAGAGTGGATGATAATTTGAAGAAATAAAAAAAGGCCAATGTCAATGAAGTACATATAGTTTATGTTGTATCTCTTCATAGTACAAATATACATCCTGACACTTCATTTAAGAATTAGAGATATTGCTGAAATTTAAGAACTTGTGTGGTTGGGCAATTCCCTTTCTACCAGGATTGCTTTTGTGCTTGGTTAACATGCCCTCTGAAAGTCGGTGATATAAAAAGTAGTGTAATACCATGGGCCAAAGGGTATGGGGCACATGAAAATGTGTTGCAGGTGAAAATGCCATTAAATTCTGTAGCATTTTATGATATCTATATCCTTATCCATGTCTATTTAATCTGATAATTATAAAATAGAATACTTAACAAAAAAACGTTCAAGACCTATATGAGGAAAACTGTAAAACACAGTGTAGATTTCAAATAATGGACATGGTTAACCATGGTTTTGGACTGAAAGACCCATCATCGGTAAAAATGTCAGTTCTCTCTAAGTTAATTTATAAATTCAATGCAATCTCTATAAAAACACCATCATGTTTTGTTATGGACCCAGACAATTTGATTATAAAATTTATTTGGAAGAGCATAAAAAGCAAGAACATCCAGGAAAACCCTGAAAAATAGGAGCAATGAGGGGGAACCAAGCCTACCAGATTAAATATATTTTAAAGCCTCTATAATTAAAGCAATATACATTGTCTCATGAATATAGACAGATAAATTAATATAACATGTTATAAAATTCAGAAATAGGCTCAACATTGCATATGGAAAATTGGTATACAATAAAGTGCTATCTCAGATTTGTCATGAAAGAATGGAATTTTCATTAAGTGGAGTTAAGTAGATAGCCAGACAAAAAAATCAGATTGGATCTAATTCTCCTACCATCTTTTATGCTAAAGTCATATGGATTAAGAGGTGTAATTGTAAGTAATTAACTCACGTAAATACAAAAAGGAAACATGAGGATTTCATCTATAATCTGGGAAGGGGTTAAACTTCCCTGGTTATGGCCCAGAATCCAAAGCCAAAAAAGGAAAATATTGATACACATTATTACATACAATGCAATCAATTGATCAACCCAAGAAAGAAGCAAAAGCTTTTGCATGGCATACAAAAAATAAAACATAAAGGATGACAAAGTGAAAAAGAAACTGAACTCACTTCACAGTCAAAAAGTTAATAGTCCTAGTAAAATAAGAGATTCTGAACAAATAAAGATGAAAAACCCCAGAACTTAGTAGAGACGTGGGCCAGAAAAGAAGTACAATTAATTTTTGGACATATGAAAAGATATTCAACTTTACTCAGAATAAGAGAAATGCCAATTAGGAAAAAAAAATCCAAAAATTGACAGCATACGCTGTTGGGGAGGCTGTAGGGAAAAGGCACTCTTTTTCTGTAGGAAGAAGAATAATCTCATATATTATTCATGGGAATCTGGCAATATCTAGCACACTTCCATGTACATTTATCATCTGACCCGGATATCCCCCTTCTAGAAACATATTCCAAAGGTATGTAGAAAAATACAAGAGACATATGCAGGAAAATATTAATTATTATACTATTTGCGATAGCAACGGAAATATCCTAAATGTGTATCATAACTAGGGCCAGTTGAATAAACCATGCACATCCACACGGTGGAATACTGTGCATCTGTTAAAAGATAAAAAGCATATATATAAACTGTTACGAAGTGATATTCAGGATACGGTAAATGAAAAAAGAAACAAGATAGAGAAAAGTACATACAGCATTCTGCTCTGTGTCTCTGAATATTTGTAAATGTATATGTATTTTCTTCAATTTAAGAGTGTAAAAATAAACCATCAAATCAACCCAATAATTACCTCTAAAGGGAGAAAGGGAACGTGGGAGAAAGGACAGGAATGGAAGAGTGTCTACTCTGAATTTACCCTGTTTGATTGATCTAATTTTCGAACTATATTTTATGTGAATATATGACAAAGTTAAATTAAAATGAAGATAAAAAGGAGTCTTTAAAATTTAAAAGCAAGATTAAACAAATAAACCGAACTGTGTACTGAGCTGATGGCTTAACGAAGACCTAAGAAATTGCTTCAAATAACTTTAAAATTCAGTAACTTGCCTATATATCTTTATCCTTAGTGGAATATATCCTAAGGATATCCCAATCAAAAAATTAAAAAAAAATCTTAAATGGTTGTTAGTAATCTTATGGTTATTGTTATTCTGAAACTATTATGTATGTAACATATAAATCAAGTAAGCACCTTAAGAAAATTTGAATAACAAAAAAAATAAATAAATAAAATAAAAAAAAAAACCCTTTCTGTCCATTAAAAAGACCTGGAAACAATTTCCAGTCTAGAGACGTGAATACCTGGAGCGCTCATATCACAGCCTAAAATGGGCTTCAAAATGGGCTTATTGGACAAATTGCTGATTCCAAGCTGAGCACCGGAAGGCGTAAGGTGAAGCTGAGACAGCTTGAGGTACTAGGAAACAAGGATGCTACCAAAGACAATGGGGGTTGTGTCATAAAAACTCGGGACCTTGGAAGAGGCTTGCAGTAGACAAAAAAGGGACAATTTAAGGTATCAATGAGAATAATAACTACAATAAAACAGCCTCCGTCCTGTGACATTTGAAAATGAAATATTGCCACCTCCCAAAAAAAACCCATCAAACTGAATCAGATCACGTCTCTACCAATTTACAGAAAATTCAAAGGGTCGAGGAATACATTAAGTGACGCTATAGGGATAGAATCAGTAAATTTTAGCATGAACGCAACTCTACAAGACAAAAGACAAAGATTCTCACATTCTTTTTTTAAAAAAATGTTTATTTATTTATTTTGGGGGGAAGGGGCAGAGAGAGAGAGGGGGAGAGAGAATCCTAAGCAGGCTCCACACTGTCAGCACAGCATCCAATAGTGAACTTGATCCCATGAACTCTAAGATCATGACCTGAGTCGAAATCAAGAGTTGGATGCTTAACTGAGCCACTCAGGCACTCCCCAAAGACCAAGATTCTTTAAAAAAAAAAAAAAAAAAAGACGGACATATAGACTAAAATGGACTTAGGAGTACATATCAATTAAATGAAAATTATGGACCTTGTTTGAATTCCAGTTAGAATAGGGAAACTGTGAAAATAATTCATAAGAAGCAAAGTTGGAGGAAGTTCAAACACAGACTGCATATTTAATGTCAATAAGGAATTATTGTTGATTTTTAGGTGTAGATAATGGTATTGCAATTGTTTAAGAAAGTTAATAAAATCTGCAATCTGTATGAATGAAATGATATATCTGACATTTGCTTCAAGATAATCCAGTGAGGGGAGAAACGAAAAGTTACAGGTGAAAGGAGAGTTGATTGCTAGAACTGGGGGAGAGGAACATGGGGATTTATTGTGCTGTTCTCTCTACTTTTGTGCATATATATATATATATATATATATATAGTTTATTTATTTATTTTGAGAGAGAGAAAGTGGGGGGGAGAGGCAAAGAGAGAGAGAGAGAATCCCAAGAAGACTCTGCCCTGTCAGTACAGAGCCAGACGTGGGGCTCAATCCCATGAACCGTGAGATCATGACCTGAGCCAAAGTCAAGAGTCTGAAGCTTAACCAACTGAGTCACCTAGGTGCCCCAACTTTTGTATATATTAAAATCATCCATAATAAAATGTCAAAGAAAGAGAGAAAATGCCATTAAAATGCTCCTCTCCCAATTACTGCCAGATTATATAAGTCTGATGACCATATTTTAGGATTTTCCAAATACCTCAGCAGACAACAAACTAACGAGACGGCCTTCAGCTCAAACTGACTTAGGTGCTACAAAATAATAAGATGGTTCAAATATCTGTGAAGCTTCAAATAATACTGCCTGGGTTTTGTAGAAGTATCTTGAATATCTTATGTGAACCCTGCTTAAATTTTTTTTTTTTACATTTATCTATTTTTGAGAGACAGAGTGAGACAGAGCACAAGCAAGTGAGGGGCAGACAGAGAAGGAGACACAGAATCTGAAGCAGGCTCCAGGCTCTAAGCAAGCATTCAGCACAGAGCCAGACGTGGGGCTCAAACCCGCAAACCGTGAGATCATGACCCGAGCCAAAGTCAGTAACTTAACCAACTGAGCCACCCAGGCGCCCCTAAATGAATCCTGTTTAACATGACAAGTCAGTGTGATAGAATTTATAAGAATTCCCAGTATGTTACTGGGTCTCTGCCATTGAGACAAAGGTGATGAGAGGTGTTCACCCAGAGAGATGAATAATAATAAAAAAATAATAATGCTATTACTTAATTAATTATTGATTCAGGGAAGTGTGTGGTTCTGATGGTGTGGTTAAGAGTAAAGACTTTGGATTTGGACAGACTATCCATGATTTGTCATTCATTATTTCTATTCACTATCTGGGTGAATTTCATTATCAGATTCCTCATCCCAAAATTAGGGCTAATATTGCTTACCTTGTAGGGATGCTATGACAGTTATGGAGCTTACACAGGTCCTGGTATATATGAAGGTGTTCAGTCACTGCAATAATGAATGTCATTGGTTGATGATTATTGTTGGAGAAGCTGAAGCAGAATCCCAAGCTCCAAAAAGGAAAGCAGAGGAAAGTCTAATATTCTCTGTGGAAGATACATAATTTGGGGGTTATCAGTAACAAATGGAGGGCTTTTTTTGTGCCCACCTGGAGAAACTCCAAATTTCTTCTCTTCCAAGAAGCTCATACTTCCCAGGTAGGACATCTTGGAACCTGAGCAAATGACTGTTTGAGGAAGGCATAATTTTGATGAAAATAGACAGCTTGCAGTGCAGCAGGTCTTAAATATTGGCCGTGAAAGACCTAGTCTATTGCCAAACCTCTAACCATGTATTCTTTGATTAAAGATGCCACTACTAAGAAAATCTGACAACCTGGTATTTGTATTAATTCCTTTGCCTTATGCATCTATGTAAGATACATAAGGGCACACAGAACATATTTTAAACATATATAAAGAAGGAGAAGACAATATTATCAGATGTGCTCAGGGCTCATTTCACCCCTGAAGGATCTAGAAGGAGGAGAGTCATGATTATAGTAGTGATTCAGAGAGATTACTGATGGCCATCTGGGTAAAGGATACCTATGAATTCCAAGGGAATAAAATCAGGGAGGCAAATTAGATGTTTACAATATTCCAGAAAAGAGATTTTATGTATTCCTGGTGTGGTAATAGTAGCTGTGGTAAGGCAGTGAGCAATTCAAATTCAGGAGACACTTGGGAGAGAGAACTGATAGGACTTGGATAGAATTCATATAATTATATTGTCTGAAAAATTGTATTTTCCAAAAGTAATATGTATTTTACAGAGACTTAGATTTTTTTCTGCTTTCCTCTTTTGAGGTTGGAGCTCTGCTTCAGTTTCTCAGACCATAATTGGTAAGACTTGAATATAATTCATAAAGATGAAAAAAAACCCTCTAATTTGAAGGGAGTGAACATTTTTCTACTTCTCAAGATGGAGCAGGGGTGGGAAAGCATATACTTTGATAGTAGACATGTTGATTTTGAGGTACACCTATGTTTGTTCTTTATTGCCCTAAGTATCATGACCTCACTCACTGGTAAGTTCGATGTTGAAAACAGAGTGGGGAGGGGTTAGGCTGGAGACTGACCTGTGGCGTCCAGGTGGGGTTAGGGAAAACAAATCAAGAAATTGCAATGAGTGGCACGAAAGGGTGGGATTTGAGATGCACAGGGTGCCATATCCAAGAACACAAATCATAATTACATGGATCAAACATGCCCAATCAGGACTTCAGTAATAAGTATTCTGGGAAAGGCATGGTTTCTATTATTAGGTACAATCTGAATTCATAGAGGGGATCTAGATGAGGAAATTTAAGAGATTCTCAGTAGAGAATCAAGGGAAAGCTAGAGGGAATGCGGCAAATGAGCCAAGGAGGCCCAAGCCTACTTTCTGAAGTTCCTCCTAGTATTCCATTCCCTAGAGATGCCGATGGAAACACTGAGCTCAATGGCTGGAAGACAGGCTAATTTTTACCTGATCTCATTCAAAGGGAGTCAAGTAAAGGCACTATACACACAGAGCACATAAGCACTAGTTCACCGGGCTCACTGTACTAACAATCCCAGTGACACAAGCATGGACTATTTCCCAATCTTGCTAGTTAGTGTGAGTGAACCATGAATATATCCCGCCAGGCTGGGGTCTCACTTGCTTTTATTTTATTATTACTTACAAGGAGTAAGTAACTCAGTGGTTAAAGAGGAGACTTGGAGGAAGGAAGAAATTGGAATCACAAAAGCAAACCGAGGTGGTTTCCAGGTCCTGGAGAATCTCTAATTCCAGTGTGAGGAGCTCTGATGATATATTCTAGTCAATGGGCATTGTTGAAGATTTCGATCATGAGCATTTTACTATTTCTTGGAGCATATGCTTAAGAAATTATTGCTGAAGGAATACGAGGTTGCATATAGGGCTAACAGAAAGTCTCCTAAGAGGATTGTGAACAATGCAGCACACCCGTAGACCATTGAGAGCTCTATGTAGCTGCAAATCAAGGTAGCACAAAAGTTCTGAGCAAAACTGTTTGTAGAGCCAAGGGCAAAATTGCAATCAACGACAAGCCCTGGAAGCAGAGGCCAAGGGGTGGAAATGACTACTGGTTATAGACTGATGTCTGAAGCTCATTGAAAGAAATTGCCTGGAGCCTTTATATGCAACATGACCTTTGGGCATGTACCCTGAGACCGTTTTTTGGTAAAACTACCTTATAAGGAGACCTTTGGGTGTTTAATTACTAGTCTAGGCTTTCAGAGGAATTTTTCAGTAGAGTCAACAGTGTTACAGTGAGGTTCTAGAAATGTGTCTCTTTCAAATAAACAATGTGTACTAACACATCTTTTGCATGTTCTAATGTTGAGAAGACCATGACATTATAGCATGCATCACTGATTGCCTCAGCTCATGAAGAATAGAACAGCTGAAGGTGTAAATAATCCCTAGACCTTGCTAGAACATCAATACTCAGTCATTTAACACAATTTCTGAACTTACCTTCCCTTGGAGGTACTAATAATCAGATAAATGGAGGAAGGAGGAGCCCAAACAAAGAACACAAGCAGTTTAGAAACTAGAGCATTAGCCAAGTGACCGGCACATTGCTCCATAGTGACAACACACAGAAGGAGGTACTTGAACCTGTAACTCATTACAGTCAGATCATTTACTCTTCTGCAGACTTGGCTTCTGTCCATGCAACAATTAAGTCCAAGTATAAAAGTGAGGCAGTAATGAGCAAGAAGATGGGTGCCAGAAACTCTTAGACTGATGATAAGGTCACCCTTTAGACTTCAATGACCAAGCCTCTATATGAAAGTCCTATCGGCCATTGAGATCTAAGTACGTTTTCAGACCACTTAGAGACAAATGGCTCGATGATGAGAATCTCCAACAGGAAAGGTGAGAAGCACATACTGTAAGAAACCATCACAGCGACAATGCAAGGCATTCATCCAATGTTGTGTAACAAACAAAATGCAAGATATTTATAGTTACAAAAATTAGAGAGTTACTGTTCGTGGAGGAAGAACACTATGCAGTCAATAAATAATTGAAACTGTAGTTCCTCTTGGCTTCTACTGACCTTTCAGTCAGGAAAATGAATGTAGTTTAATTAAGCTTAAGATCTTCATCAGTTTGTTTAATTCTTTTGGAAGAGCTATTTGGGACTAATGTGTCTAGAACTACTATTGCCATTGGTGGGAGATCTGCCAGTTTCAGGACAGAAAGAATAGAATACGTAATTAGAGACAATGTATCCTGTTGGAAATCATTTCAAAGGTACTATCATTACCTTAAGGCTTTATATATAATGATAGGCTTTAAATTCAGACTGCCTAGGGGCGCCTGGGGGATCAGTCAGTTAAGCATCTGACTACAGCTCAGGTCATGTTCTCGCGGTTCATGAGTTTAAGCCCTGCATCTGGCTCCGTGCTGACAGCTCAGAGCTTGGAGCGTGCTTCAGATTCTGTGTCTCCCTCTCTCTCTCTGCCTCCCCCTCCCCAGCCCCAACCCCAGCTTATGCTCTGTTTCTGTCTCTGTCTCAAAGCTAAACATTAAAAAAAATTAAATTCATACAGCCTAGAGATACTTGAAGGTATCTCTATTACTCTCTTACTTGATTTTTCAGTGCCTCAGTTAGCTCCTCTGTAAAAAGGGGATGGTGTTTGCCTCTTAGGATACCTGTGATGATTAAATAAGATAATACATGTGACATGCTTAGAACCATTCTGGGCATATGGGGAAGTCTCCATATATGTTAACTATTATTGTTGCATGATAATATTAATTCTAGGTTAGGGTGGGCATGGGTTAGAGAATAGGTGAGAATCACAGATTAGATGTATCCGCTAATGCTATGATACAATGTTGGCCAATGAGCCATTTTTCTCTTGTATGAGTAGCCAAAGAATGACACTCGATTTCATCAAATCCATTTACTTTTTATTTTTTTATTACTTTCTTGTTCTTGTCCTTTCTTCTTGTTCTTGTTCTTGTTCTTGTTCTTGTTCTTCTTTTAAAGAGAGAGAAAGAGCACAAGCAGGGGAGAAGGGCAGAGGGGGAGAGAAAGAGAGAGAGAGAGAGAGAGAGAGAGAGAGAGAGAGAGAGAGAGAGTCTTAAGCAGACTCCATGCTTAGCATGAAGCCAGACACAGGGCTTGATCCCAGGACCCTGGGATCCTGACCTGAGCTGAAATTGAGTTGGATGCTCAAACAACTGAACCACCCAGGCGCCCCCCAAATTCATTAAGTGTAGATTTTCCAGTCTGGTTCACAATAGACATGCAATAATTGATGAATGAATGAATGAATGAATAAATAAATAATCAATAAGTGAGTGAACCAGACATTAAATTTTATGCAAATTCCAATTTATATGAATCCCAGTTGGGATTTTCTTTCTCTTATTCTTGAAATGATAGGGTTGTGCCAATATGCTTTTAGGCCCCACAAGATCTTCATTTATAGTAAATATCTTAAATAAAAAAAATAATAAATTTCCTGAGAATTAAAGTCATTGTATAGAGCAGTGTGTCTCAAATTTTAACATTTCTTTCTTTCTTTCTTTCTTTCTTTCTTTCTTTCTTTCTTTCTTCTCTTTCTTTCTCTCTCTCTTTCTTTCTTTCTTTTTTTAAAGTTTATTTTTTTGAGAGACAGAAACAGCACGAATGGGGTAGGGACAGAGAAAGAGGAAAACAGAGAATCTCAAGCAGGCTCAGGCTAAACATGGCACTCAAATCCACAAAACCATGACCTGAGGCAAAACTGAGGGTCGGATGCTCAACTGAGGGGCACACAAGTGCCCCTCAAACTTTAATATTTCTACAACTTATTGATGATCTTATGAAACACAGATTCTCATTTGGTAGGTCTGGGAGAGACCTGAAATTCTGAGTTTCCATAAAGTTCTCATGTGATGCTGGCTGGTGCTTCAGTTTTGTGGACCACACAAGTCAAAAAGCAAAAGTTTAGATGGTTGTGGTGGATCTCCTCTCTCAGATTATAATAAAGAGGGAAGCATGTCTTTAGACTGATACAAATACATTGCTATTTGGGTTGAGAGGAGATATGGATGATTCATGTTAATTTTTTAAAATATTTATTTATTTTTAGAGGGAGAGAGACAGTGGGGGAGGGGCAGAGGGCGAGGGAGAGAGAATCCCCGGCAGCGCTCCCATCGGGGAGCTTGATCTCACAACCTTGAGATCATGACTTGAGCCAAAGTCAAAAGTCGGCTACTCAACAGACTGGGTCACCCAGGTGCCCCTGATTCGTGTTATTTGAAAGGTTTTGTGAAAGACATGACATTTGGTCTTCAGTGGAAGGGTGGGTAGGATTTGTGACATTATTTAATAATTTGAAAACTATTTTTCACTTCACATTTTAATGATTATTTACAGAGATTTATAGACTCTTTGAAATCTCACAGTAATCCGAAGAAAAGCGGACATGGATTTTGAGCTTCATGTTCCAGAACAGGAAAAAAGACTCAGAGGGACTGGTGATTCTCCTACCTAGTGAATAGCATTTCTGAGGCCAGTATGTAGGGCAGGCCTTCTAAATCATATTCAGTACTCTTGTTTAAGCGTGTCACTTTTCCTCTAAGTACATGAGGGTTAAGACTGTGATATGAACTTGTCACTCATGAAACGTGACGTTGCTTACTAGGACCTGAATAGTGAGGGAGCTCTAATGAACAGCATCAACATATGATACAATGAAGCTATTAGAAAGGAAAGAAAAGAAAAGAAAGAAAAAAGCTATTTATCTTCTCACTTACCAACTATTTTCAATATACAAAGCCTCAGCTCAGAAGTTCTCATTAGGGTTAAAAGGGACAGAATCAACAAGGCTTGAATACATCCATTATTTTCCTATGGAACAGTATCCACAGAAATGTCAAGCAATATATCCAAGATCCGTGCAACCCGGAGTTTGTTAACAGATTTGATCTCCAGTCCTTATTCTATTGGTCTACACTAATACTCAGGCAGCTGTTTTAAAAATTTGAGGAGGTTTTGAACTTCCCTATCATACGTTTTTCCCTCTGAGCATTCATGAAGGTCAAAGGTATAAAGATAAATATGTCTGAGAAAACATCAAACATTAACAACGTATTAGTAAAGCATCATAGCTCAAGTATTTAGACGTTACTTAAATTTTAATAAATGCTTTCTTCAAAACCCTTTGTTCAGCTCTGATTGATCTTAAACAGCTTTGTCCCCGTAGAGACTTACCAGTGGAATGAGTAAAATGTAAATTTATATTTTAATTTTTCCCTGTGGTTCCAGGTAAAATTTTCCTAGAAAGTGAGAACAATGACATTGATTCTTACAGAGGCAAAACAATTCCCACGTCCTTTGCCCACTCCTAATTTGGCTTCATCGAGTTGCCCATAGAAGACATGTCTGAAAACTAGCACGTATACATTAAAAACAGCCGGGGTGGAAGCTGCAAGGTCGGGCGTTCTCGGTGTAGTGGCCTATCCCACTCAGAAATACGTACTCCATCCTAACTTCTAATTGTCTGGTACTTTTCCTTTGTACCAATTCCACTTTTGTGGGCCTGCATGTAAAAAATCATGCAAGCAGCTTCTTCAGAAGTTGAGAAAAATCTCCTCTCCTTACAAATGCTCTCTCAAGCAACAGGGATGGTACCACAGGCTTTGAGACAGATGGTAGCCAATCCAAATTCAGTATGGTAAGCAGGCACCACTCAATAAAACTTTAATTGCTGCATATGGTATCTGCTAACTTGTTTAGAAAATGGATATGCAGCATTAGCTCAAAGCATTTAAATGGCCTCATAGCACTGGACAGCATGTTGGGTTGCCACCTGGAAGACCCGCATTTCATAGCAGATGTAACAGTAGAAGAATAAAGCTGGTGGTTGATAGTCCTGGAATGGAGATGACATAGTCAGCACCCAGCTGTTCCCCCCACCCGCGCTGACTCCCATTGCTTTGGTGTCACTGCCACCAAGTCCTGAAATCACTCATGTATTGTATTCTCCTCCCAAGGAGAGGCAGACAGAGAAAAAAAACAAAAACAAAAACAAAAACATGCACTAAGCTATACCATAAGGCTGAAATGGGAAGGGGTTCATGTCCCTACTACACCCTGGGAAATGTGGAAGATGCTTTAGAATGCAGTTCAGGGAGAAAAAAAAAAAAAAAAAAAAAAAAGGATAAAGATCTGGATGGAGAATGCCCGACATATGTGCAAATTTGTGCCAGAAGATGGGAGCCAAGACAGAAGAGAAGGTTCCTTCTGAGAGTGCTGAAGAGATCTTTGCAATTTATCATTTGCATTTGTCTTGCCTGGCAAACAATAAATAACACTTCACACATGCCAGGGAGGTCAGCTTATCGGTCCCTTGACTTCAGAGCCTGATAAGGAGTGAAACTTACCATTTCTCAAAACAGGGTCTCCTTAATCCCCTCCCAAGTTAGGTAGCGGAAGGAGTATAAGAGAAATAGAATCTCAAGATCTCAGTCTATTTAAAGACAGAGGATATTAAAGGAAGGAACAAAACTCATTGTTTTCCAGAAAGATCACGGAGGAATATTCACTTTTGAACATTAGTGCTTTGCGCTACCCCACCCCAATCTAAATTAAGAAAACCCACAAATGCACTTCTCAGACACGCTATTGATTTCTGACCTGGAAATTCTTCTCCATCAAAAAGGTTTTGGTGCAGACTAGGGGTTTGGAGTAGCCTGGGTACTTCTCAGCTGCAATCTGCATAATGTTTAGTATTCAGTGAGTTAAAGCAGGCAATGAAAGGGAACTGTCAACGCAATCTAGAAGATATAAAGAAATGAAGGGGGGGGGGGAGCCGTATGCTAATAATCCACTCAGTAATTAAGTGAAGATCGCTGCCAAGCGCCACTGCCACTTTCAAAGGGTAATTTGTACAGGAAATCATAGAGTCATTGTCAAATCATTTCAGGATAAAAGGAAAGTCATCAACTGAGATAAGATAAATGCTGGGTGTCTAGCAGCATGTGCCCTAGGAAATGCCTTTGCTTTTTAAATTTTTTTTCCTAAAAAAAAAAAAAAAAGAACCTTGCAGAAGTGGGGCTAGAAAAACTTGACAGGTTGAAATGTACATTTACTATTAATAATAGGGGCAATCTATGCTTGGATGCGTTTTTAAATAGGTTACTTGAACAAAAAATAGTAAAATAAATCAGTTAAGAGGACTTAACTTGTAACTAGTATACTGTGTATGGTTTTTCTCCCCTCTTTCACCATAGAGAAATTTTCAATCGTTTCTCCTTTGCTTCCCTATTTTAGCTAAGTTATAGTATTTCGAAAGTAATATTAAGCATCCTGTTCTCTCAGGAAGACAAAGCTTCAATCTCTGGAAAATTAAAAAAAAAAGTAAGGGAAATTGAAGGATGAAAAAAACATGCTACTCCCATTACTTCCTTTTTATGCTGTTTTGATCTTGCTTTATCTCACAAGAAATATTGCAGAATTGACTCAGGAAGTTTGTTAGGTAGCTGTAGTCCTCTTTCTATATATAAAACAGGTTGTTTTTTAAAATGTTATTCTTATGGAAAAATCTCAACCAAATGAGACATGTATTCTGTTTGTCATTCAAATTTACATGCTCTCTCATTGACTAATTCTGGCTCAGTATTAGTCAAATGTCTATTTGTATTAGACAAACCTGTATTAGACAAATGTCTCCAAATTGATGCATGCATTTGTGGGTAGTTATTTCTACACAGCTAAATTGGTTCCTTGGATGAAATGTTTCACCCAAATATTTCCTTAAAACTGATGTCTTCTGTCTTACTGAAAGAAAAGTTTGTTTGCTCTAGGGAGCAAAATGTCTCAATGTTTGAGACTCACTCTTAATGGACTCCCCATTAGGGCACTGCTCCATCCAAAAAAGCATGGATGGGAAACTCAAAATAACAGAGCTTCATGGAATACCAGAACAAAAGAAATTTGTAAAGTTTGTTCTTTACATAAGAATTATGTAAATCTCTCTGTTTGTTTTGATTGCTTGACAAACCTTTTTCAGATGAAACCATACCTTTTATAATATATGATGAATAAAGTTATCCATTTAACAAACATGTAAAGAGTAACTTCCTTTGTGCCAGGCATTATATTAAGACACTGACCCCACTAACAAAGAGGTTATTTCCAATGAGAGAAGCAAAAAAGTACTGCTGAATTTGCACATTTTCATTCTCGAGACATTGTCTTTACGCATATCACTTTGCATCACAGGATTTGTTATTTGGTTCTTAGAAGGACATTTGGCTAATTTTGTGTAGACTTCTAATGATTCCTTCAGAACAGTTATGAACCTATAAATGTGTCCTTCCTCCCTCTGTCCTTTGTCTTTCTCCCTCTCTCCTTGCTTTCCTTTCTTTCTTTGTCTCTCTCTTCTTGCCATTTATCTACCATCCACCAGCTACTGTTATCCATCTATCTGCCCAATTTTACAGCAACTACTATGTGACAGATGATGTGATATATGTCAGAATATAAAGCATTTGTGCCTTTGAAGTTACAAAGTAATGAATAAGTGGTGGAAAAGAGAATGTAAAACTAAGGAAAACGACAGTCATGAAACAGCATTTTGTTGTGTGCGTTAGACAACTATGCCCTGGGCGGAGTTTATAGAAGTCACTTTGGGGACAAAATTGAAGTTATTGATTTAACAAAACTAATCATTTGATTCTCCTATAAATATTGTCTCTTTCCTTAAATTTCAGTAATTCCAGGAAGCAATTGAGGAGGGAGATTACAATGCAGACATACTAAGAGGGCTGAGCTGATCGTCAGAGTTAAATGTCCATGTATCTATATATGTACCTATATATCCATGTCAATCTATATCTATCTATAGCTTACCTCTTATAGTCAGATATACAGAGATATACTTCAACCATTAAAGCATGGTAGTCTGAGACCTATTAGTCTAAGGGTACCCAATTCTACACAAGGTATTAAGGTTAATTAGGTGACGGGCACCTTGGTGGCTCAGCTGCTTAAGTGACTGATTCTTGATTTCAGCTCAAGTCATGATCTCACGGTTCTCGAGTTCGAGCCCCGCTTCAGGCTCCGTGCGCTGACAGTGAGGAGCCTACTTGGGATTTTTCTCTCATCTTCTCTCTCTGCCCCTCCCTCACTCGTGCTGCTACTGCTCTCTCTCTGTCTCAGAATAAATATATAAACTTAAAAAAATTAAATTTACTAGGAGAACACAAGAACTGATGTTCTTAACAACGACCTTGAGCGGTCACGAACCTCTTAAAATATATAAGGTGTTCATTGATTATTTAGTGTAAGATTACGTTTATTGGGTAACCCAAACTGAAATGTTACTGCCTCTTTTGTAGAGAAAAAAAGCAAAAACCAAACAGGCCTCAAAGTGCATAGACTATCCAGGCATACCTCACTTTAATTCACTTCACCTTAGTGTGTTTCACATGTGATGTAGTTTTTACAAATCGAAGGTTGGCGACAACCCTGTGTAAAGCAAGTCTATAAGCACCATTTGTTTCCCAGCAGCATTTGCTCACTTCCTGTCTCTGTGTCACATTTTGGTGATGCTCACAATATTTCAAACGTTCTCATTATTATGATATTTGTTAGGGTCATCTGTGATTGCTGCTCTTTGATGTTGCTATTACAGTTGCTTTGGGGCACCATGCACTGTGCCCATAGAAGATAGTGAGCTTAATAAATGTTGTGTGGGTCCTGACTGCCCCACCTACCAGCTATTTTCCTGTGTCACTTCTTCTCCTCCCTCTCCTTGGGCCTCCCTATTCCCTAAGGTACAACAATATTGAAAAAAGGCCAAGTAGTAACCATACAATGTCCTCTAAGTATTCAGATAAAAGAAAGATTCTCATATGTCTCATTTTATTTATTTATTTATTTATTTATTTATTTATTTAAATGTTTATTTATTTTTGAGAGAGAGAAAGAGACAACAGGGGAGGGAGAAGGAGGGGGGAGAGAGAAGGAGAACCTGAAGCAGGCTCCAGGCTCTGAGCTGTCCGTGCAGAGCCCGATCTAGGGCTCAAACCCACGAACCATGAGATCATGACCTGAGCCAAAGTTGGATGCTCAACCGACTGAGCCACCCAGGCACCCCATCGTATCTCTCACTTAAATTGAAAGCTGGAGAAAAGTAAGCTTAGTGAGGAAGACATGTGGAAAGCTGAGATAGGCTGAAGGTTAGGCCTCTTACACCGGTTAACCAACTTGTGAATGCAAAGGAAAAGTTCTTGAAGGAAATTAAAAGTGCTGGGGCGCCTGGGTGGCGCAGTCGGTTAAGCGTCCGACTTCAGCCAGGTCACGATCTCACGGTCCATGAGTTCGAGCCCCGCGTCAGGCTCTGGGCTGATGGCTCGGAGCCTGGAGCCTGTTTCCGATTCTGTGTCTCCCTCTCTCTCTGTCCCTCCCCCGTTCATGCTCTGTCTCTCTCTGTCCCAAAAATAAATAAATGTTGAAAAAAAATTAAAAAAAAAAAAAAAAGTGCTACTCAGTGAACACATAAATGATAAGAAAATGAAACGGACTATTCGCCAATATGGAGACAGTTTGAGTGGTCTGGATAGAAGATCAAACCATCTACAACATTCCCTTAAGCCAAAGCCTAATCCAGAGCAGGGACCTAACTCCCTTCAATTCTCTGAAGGCTGAGAGAGGTGCAGAAGCTGAAGAAGAAAAGTTTGAAGCTAGTGGAGGTTAATTCATGAGGTTTCAGGAAAGAAGCCATCTCCATAACATAAAAGTACAAGGTGAAGCAGCAAGTGCTGTTGTAGAAGCTGCAGCAAGTTCTCCAGAAGAAGTAGCCAAGGTCGTTAATGAAGATGACGACCCTAAACAACAGATTTTCCATATATTGGAAGAAGATGTCATCTAAGACTTTCATAGCTAAAGGGAAGTCATGCCTGGCTTCAAAGTGTCTAAGGACAGACTGACTCTCTTGTTAGGGTTTAGTGCAGCTGGTGATTTGAACTTGAAGCCAATGCTCATTGACCAGTCCAACAAATCTTAGGGCCCTTAAGGATTATGCTAAATCTACTCTGCATATACTCTATGAATGGAACAACAAAGCCTGGATGACAGCACATCTGTTTATGACATGGTTTGCTGAATATTTTAAGCCTATTGTTCAGACCTACTGCTCAGAAAAAAAGACTCCTTTCAAAATATGGTTGCTCACGGACAATGTACCTGGTCACACAAGAGCTCTGATCGAGTTGTATAATGAAGTTAATGTTGTTTTCATGCCTGCTAACATAGCATCCATTCTGCAGCCCACGGATCAAGGAGCAATTTTGACTTTCAAGTATTATTGTTTAAGAGATACATTTTGTAAGGCTATCACTGCCTTACTGTGTATAGTGATTCCTCTGATGGATCTGGACAAAGTAAATAAAAACCTTCTGGAAAGGCTTCATCATTCTACATGCCAGTAAGAGCATTCATGATTCATGGGGAGAAGGTCAATATATCGACATAGACCAGAATTGGGAAGAAGTTGGTTCCAACCCTCATAGATGACTTTGAGAGGTTCAAGACTTCAGTGGAGGAAGCAGACATAGTGGAAATAGCAGGAGAATGAGAATCAGAAGCAGAGCCTGATGGTGTGAATGAATTGCCTCCATCTCATGATGCAACTTTAATGGATGAGGACTTGCTTCTCATGGATGAGCAAAGAAAGTGGTTTCTCGAGTTACAATCTAGTCCTCGTACAGATGCCGTGAAGTTCGTTGAAATGACAACAAAGGATTTAGACTATTATATAAACTTAGTTGATAAAGCAGTGGCAGGGTTTGAGAGGATTGACTCCAATTTTGAAAGAGGTTCTACAGTGGGTCAGATTCTATCAGATAGCATCACAGGCTACAGAGCAATGGTTCATGAAAGGAAAAGTCAATCTATGTGGCAAACTTCATTGTTGTCTTATTTTAAGAACCTGCACCGGCCACTCCAACCTTCACCAACCACCACCCTAATTAGTCAGCAGCCATCAACCTCGAAGCAAGACCCTCCACCAGTAAAAATGTTATGACTTACTGGAAGCACAGATGATGGTTAGCATTTTTTAGCCATGAAGTTTTTAATTAAAGTATGTACACTTCTTAGACATAATGCTATTGCACACTTCATAGACTAAGTATAGTGTAAACATAACATTTATATGTACCGAGAAACCAGAAAATTCATTTGACTCCCTTTATTGTGATATTTGCTTTATTGTGGTGGTCTGGAGCTAAACCCCACAATATCTCTGAAGTAATATCTCCCTGTAGAGCTGGTTGATTATTTTCAGTCTCGTGATTCAATCTGACTATGATGTTTTAAGATTTTAGTAGAGTTTGTGGTAATGCTAAATTAAAAAAAAATAAGGGAAATGTCCTAATTTTCAGAAAATATTTAGACCCTTTAATATACATTATAGTTCTCTATGAGACAATTAGGAGTATATAATATTTCCCAAATATGTTTGATCATAGTACCCCCTTTTAAAAATTTTTTTTTTCAACGTTTTCTTTTTTATTTATTTTTGGGACAGAGAGAGACAGAGCATGAACGGGGGAGGGTCAGAGAGAGGGAGACACAGAATCGGAAACAGGCTCCAGGCTCCGAGCCATCAGCCCAGAGCCTGACGCGGGGCTCGAACCCACGGACCGCGAGATCGTGACCTGGCTGAAGTCGGACGCTTAACCGACTGCGCCACCCAGGCGCCCCAGTACCCCCTTTTAAAGGAGCATTTTGGGGGGCTTGTGATCATTGTCACATCTATTCCAATGAAAAAGAAAATTTATCAAAGGTCCTATTTTATTGAGGCTTAGGAAAGTTGAAACAATCCTTTTTTTTTTTTTTTACATCCACATATTTGACAAGCAAACCAACTAAAAATAGGTCATTTTTTCAAAACTCTTGACTTGAAAGAGTTTAATATTAAAAGCTACCATTCAGTGAGGGTTATATCCCCTGCCTGAACTAAGAATTTCACATATACCGCCTTTTTAATCCTTCCTACATCCCTGCGTAGTAGGTGGTAAAAGGAGGATTTAAACCTGAGTTAGTCTGGTGCCAAGGAAATACTCTCTTCTGTGGCTTCATGCATTTTAAGAAGCACCAAAAATTGTTTCCGAGGACAATCTGAAAACAAGCCATTTATTTATTTATTTATTTATTTATTTATTTATTTATTTATGAGAGACTGAGAGACAGAATGTGAGTGGGGGAGGAACAGAGAGAGAAGGAGACACAGAATCCGAAGCAGGCTCCAGGTTCTGAGCTGTCAGCACAGAGCCCGACGCAGGGCTCGAATCCACGAGCCGTGAGATCATGACCTGAGCCGAAGTCAGCCGCTTAACTGACTGAGTCCCCCAGGTGCACCACGAATCATTTATTTATCAATGTATTTAGAAATGAATTTTCACCTAATCTGTATAAAAGGTTTTGAGACTCCATTGAATAGGCCTAATGCTGGAGTAATAACTTTTAAATCTTTGTATTTTTGATAAATAACGAGAACAGGCGGAGGCCAAGTACGTTTTTAAGAAACAAAGGCACTCTGGTCTTATCAACCCACACAATGTGCAGTCTTAGAGAATAATGTGTTTTGCAACATGAAACATCTTGTAAAGTTGCTAATAAAAAAATCATTAAGAAATGTAGACAGATACGTATAAAGGGACTAAAATTTACTATACAAAGCAAATATTTTTTATTTAGTTCACTGTTCTCTATGATGGTAACTAGTGAAATTAAGGAAATCAGTTACATTTTGTATGCTTGAAATATTTTCTCATCTTGATCAAATAAACAAATGGTTTCTTAGGAGGTGTGGAGATACTTTCTAAAGATGTCTTCCATTAATTTGTCCCCTTGCCCCCCAAATGTGCAGCCCACTCTACTTATTTGGGTAGACTCTGTTTCTCCTCCTCTTGAACCAGGGATGGTCTTTAGACTTGCTTTGCTGAGCAGAATGTAGCAAGGGGATAGATAATGTGGCAGGTCTGAGTCTAACCTTTAAGAGGACTGACAACTTCTTTCTAGGTAATTCGGCCACCATGATATAAAGAAAGTTGAGCAAGACTTCTGAGTGAGGAAACATCACATGGAGAGAGGGGGGTGATGGCAAGTAAATGAGCAATGAAATGCCAGACTTGTGATTGAAGCCTGTTTGGACGTTTCAACTCAGGCCAGTGGCAGCTAAAAGGCAGCTGAGTGAGTGACCTCAGTTAATGGCAGATAGAGCAGAAGAACCATCCGAGTCCTGCCCAAATTCTGAACCCACAGAATCACAAGAAATAATACACTGTTGTTGTTTAAAGCCTCTAGGTTTTGGTATGAATTACAATGTCATAGGTAAATGGGGGAAAAAAAGTCGAAGTTAAAAAAATTAAAGAATATAGAGTAATTTAAATTATCAACTACATTCTGCAGATACACATATTTAAGGTCTTCAAAGAGATTAAAATACAATTAATAAAAATTCAGGTTGCCGGAGGTGTTACCTGCTTTCTCAAGTTTTTTTTTTTTCTTTTTTTATTCCTGCTCTGGGAAAAAATGGGAAGTTTAGATAAAAGGAATTTATAGAAAAAGAATTTGGACTTTGATAGAAAGTAAGAGTGGATTCTGAGAAAACATTAGAAATACTTTTCAAAATGTTAATGTTTTTTTGCAGCATTTAAAAAATAAACTATGAAAGTCGACTTCCCAACTGACTTTGATGTCCAGGGCAAAACAATCTGGTTTTAGATTCAGTTTACAAAGTGTTATCCTTAGTATAAATATGTTTAGTTCATGATTCATTAAGAGAATTTCGATTAGAAAAAAATCTCTGCACTATTTTATGCCTAAAAGATTTTCAAAAAGTCTTACAGGAGGAAATTTAATTTGAATTTATTACGACCCATTTGCTTATTCAACAACTAAATGGGTAAGTAGTCAGCTCTTTGAAGCATGGATGTTTGGAGAATGACAAGCATATTTGAGAAGAGTGATTTTTAGAAACCAAAAAATCCTAAGTAACTGTGCTATTGAGAGCCCATTGTCACAGTGTTCCTGGGCAATAACCAGTTTTCCCAGCAGAGAATTTTACTTAGTATGGATGGTTTGCAATAGCTGAAAGGTCAACTTGCAATGTGACTTGCATTTTTTCATAGGCAGGTCATGACCCAAATCACTGAAGAAAAAAAACAAAAAAACAAAACACAACCCTCTATTTTTCTAAACTTCCCGAGACTCCCAGACTTCTTAATACATGGAAATAGCTTGGCGAGCCTGACTGTATGAGTGGTCCAATCACAGCCCTTCTCATCTTCTCCTTTGGAAATGAAGGTGATATTCGCAACCCCTACTGGAAATTCTCGAACACTCGCTAGTCCCAAACATATTAGAAAATATGAGTGAGTCCAGCACTTTCCTTTGTTTAAGTAATAATTGGGGAAAATTATTTTGCTTAACACTAATTAATATTAAATAGGAGTGTGTTTAAAATAGCACCTTTTCTTCCTCAAGGTATCACAGAAGAGATTTACAAAGTAATGAGTTAAAATACAGGAAGCAGCGTGACCCTGCTGGCAAATGGATCAGCTATTATGTGCTCAACAATAGCTCACACACGTATAAGTAATTAATGTCCTTCAGATGTACTTTATCATACTTACTTTTCACAGTGTTAAATTATTACCCTAATTTTTATTCCAAAGACTTTCCTATTTATCTGGTATTGAATTATTTTATTGAGCGTATTACCATTTATTTTAAAAAATCACTATCATTTCTATTATTCTTGAAGGAGCTTTCTAGTTCATTGCTCTGTGTAGAATCTCGTGTGCCACTTCTTGGGTATTATAAAAAATTTAAAATAAGAATGGTGTAAAAATTAAAAACCCAACTAGAATGAAACCTACTGATTGCTTTGTTTCTCTCTGTGTAGCTACAAAGGTAAAGTAAATAGATCTCTCTTTTCAAGTTTGTTTAGTGCAAATGTGTATTTTTGCGTGTGTGGATGTGAAATATATTTGTGGCTATTTCTCCTATTCTCTTATTCAGAAAGATCTATTTTATTATATTAACTATTAGCTATACAGTATTTTGCAAAAGATATGTAAGTTGAATAATTTGTTCTGTTCAAGTATTTTTCATGAATGAAATTATCAGACGAGTTTGGAGGTAAGCCACTGATGTTAATGATTCATCTTTCAAAATGAATGCAATAGTTTTATGCAATCAGTGAACGGCCAAGATTTCACAAAGGGTGATCACTGAATGCACAAAGTTGAAAACAAACCCCAATACACAGAACAATAAATGCTGTGGCAATGAATAATTATTGGTCTTACAAATCCTAATCGTTTTATGGTTTATCTTAATAGCAGTTAAATATGTTCTTTGAATTCCTTTATCTGTAACAATATTTAGAGTTTTTTTTTCAGGCTTCTGTTGGTGATATTTTCCAAATCAAGTGAAGGAAAAGAAAACTCAGTCATTATAAAACATAAAGCAATCTGTAAAATTATAAAGCTTTTTTCCTTCCTCTCCCCCACTCTCCTTCCCACATCAAATGTAGACCATATGCCAAGGCTACTCCTTAACTATAACTGACTGTTGTTACTGTAGTAATCAGTCTCTGTCAGAGCAATTACTTAAAATCATCCGTCCTGGTTGTTTTTCACAATCCACAGCACACTGAGCAGAACAATGCAGCTGACAATCCCAATGGCACAGATGGAATTATCATACCTCACACCCCGCCTGACTGACAGTTACCTGCAGGAAGGGGGAAGGACCCTATCATCTGGAGGGGCAGCTTTCTTGTTGCCAGAGAGGGAGAGAGAAAGCCCTTGCTGCACCTTTGTCATCTAGGAAATCAGCAGAGACTTCCTCCTGGCATGTGCAAAACAAACAATGACATTATTCTTCTGGATAGGCAGCGGGGCGGGCATTCTCCGTGTGGAGGCGCTGGTTTTAAGATATTAAACAGGTTAATCAATAGGTGTTCCAGCCTTCGCAAGACCCTAATTAGCAGACCATATGGATTGAAATTCATTAGCCTCTCCTGCCTTTTGCCAGATCAATATTTCCGGGAACTGTCCCAAAGTACATTGTTTAGAAATATGTTTGTTTTTTACATCTCCTAACCAATAGCTGTTGGGGTGTTTGCGGGGTGTGTGTGTGTGTGTGTGTGCGCGCGCGCGTGCGCGCACGCGTGTGTGACAAAGACAGTTGCAGAAGTTGATCGAGTCTGACCCAGTTGTATCAAATGGTACAACCACATGTTGTATTTGGAGGAGCAAGTGTTTGAACAAACGTCCTTTTAACTAAGCAAATAGTATCCTATCTCATCCTGCCCTTTATTCAAAAACAAACACACAGACCAAAAGATAAAAAGGAAAGTCTTCTGGCGGGGGCGGAGGGCGGGGAGACAGGATCCTACTAGAGTAGAAAAGTGAATCGAACAAAACAGCATTTTTCCTGAACTGCTGATCCCAAAAAGACCTGCCTCTCTCCAAGTGGTGCCGGCTTCAAACAGTCGGCTTGGAACCTGCCGAGTCAAGCCGCTAGGGCGACAGCGTCTGCTTTAATGAAATCCCCTGCAAGCTTTAGGTGCTTCCATAATACTAAAAGCTAGAAATGTATTCATATTCATTCCCAGTGAATTCAGCTCCAAATAATTAGAGGAAGGAAGAGTTCCCATCTTTTAGTCTTAAACTATCTATGCCAAATGCAGCGCAGGGGCACATGAGCGTAACGGGGGTGCATTTACAGCATGTAGACATTAAGAATGTACCTGCACCTATACGCATGTATATTCTTTTCATAAAATCTTTTGACTGGTAAGATTCAAAACACAACCAGGGAAGGAATTCATTTGCTTCCGTCAGGAAAAATAGAAGAGCCGGATTCTTAGGGCATGCTGATGATTAAACCTGCATTAATCATAAACATCGATGGGCCACCAGCGGGCTTTGTTGAATCATTTTTAACCCATCGTGTGACTCTCCAACTCCCCTTCTGCTAGACTTCTTGAAAGTATTTCCTTATTTGGAGTTGGAATATTAAAGTTACAGGATACTCTTGGGTAATCAGAATTTATTGCATTGCTATTTAGAAAATTGCCCAAGATAGAGGTTGCTAAAGAGGCACCACCAAATACAGGCCTTCTGGCAGTATTTGCTTCTTGGACGTCAGGGGATTTTAATGTGAGGCAAGTACCGCTATTTTAATTTTGCGTTCAGTTAAATTTGGGCAGTGCGGTCTGGGAAGCGCTTGGGAACGGAGACCTGGGAAGCCTTGGGAGACCCCGTTCTGCAAAGGCAGGGTGCTATTCTCTGTCTGCATGTTTGGGAAAGGGATACGCAATATAAAAGACTCCCCACATTGGCTTGGAGTCAGTGGCCTGTTGGGAACTGAAGGAAAGGGGAGGATGTGGTATGAACTCCTAGTTTCCACCTGAGCCCGACAAGGCAGTGGCCACTAGCTACACGTGGCTGGTGAGCACTTAAAACGTGGCACTCCCGAACTGAGAAATACCGTAATTGTAAGGTACACACCAGATTTTGAAAACTGAAATAGACAAAAAGAATACAAAATATGTCATTAGTAATTTTTGGTATTGATGACGTGTTGAAATGATAGCATTTTTTGATATATTGGGTTAAATACACTGCGTTATTAAAATTATTGTTACCTACTTCTTTTTACCTTTTTGGTTTTAGTGTGGCTACTAGATAATTTAAAATGATACGTGTGGCTCACGTTCTATTTCTTTTGGACAGCATGGACCTACATGATCCCTACCCTATGCCAGTCACTTCACATGTATTCTGTCTTTTAAAAAAATTTTTTTTAACATTTATTCATTTTTTGAGAGGCAGAGAGAGAGCACGAGCAGGTGAGGGGCAGAGAGAGGGGGAGACACAGAATCTGAAGCAGGCTCCAGGCTCTGAGCTGTCAGCACAGAGCCCCCTGTGGGGCTCGAACCCACGAACTGTGAGATCATGACCTGAGTCAAAGTCGGACGCTTAACCAACTGAGCCACCCAGGCACCCCCACATGTGTTCTTTCTTTAAATCTTTATAGCAACCTGATGAAGGAGTTATGACTATTCCCTGTTTATTGACAGGAGCCAAGTGTCAGGGCCGTCAGGGAACTTGCTTAAAACATGTGGTTACTAGTAGATAAACTGTACACAGAGCAGATTGGTTTCATTCCAAAGGCCTTCTTCTTTCCAGAAGGTCTTACTTCTTCCATGTCCTATTGCTAACCCCTACGAGTTGGAATGAGAATAAGCCTTTTGACTTGTAATGTATATGTTGTCACCTTTGCCTAATCTAGCGTTTCTCGATGGCAATGCTATCATCGTTACGATGGGGAAAATTCTAGGTTATATGGGACTTCCCCAAGATCTGCACAGGATCTTCAGTATCCTTGGCCAGAATCTAGTAAATGCCCAAGAGTTTTTTTCTGAGCTCCCATGACTGTGATCATCAAAAGAGCTCCCCCTCCGTTTTCAAATAACCCCTAGGGGGATGGTACCAGCCTGCGCTTGGAGATATTAATCTAGACTAGGAGGTCTGCAAATTACAGCCGCAAAGTCACATCCTGTTTTTTGTAAATAAAGCTTTCTGGTAACATAGCCATGCCCATTTGTTTCCATATTGTTCAGGCTGCTTTTGCACTGCAAAAACAGAGATGAGCAGTTAAGACAGAGACCGTACGGGGTGCCAAGCTGAAAATATTTACAATCTTTTGTAAAAAGACCTTACCGAAAAAGACCCTAGGCCCATCTAGATCCTTCTCCATATATTATTCTGCCTATCAATTAACACTCTTGCTTTAGGGCTTGTTTCTTCCCGATTCAGATTCCTTGCATTTCCTACCTCTTAGGTGTGCTATTCCCACGTCTGCCATAGACCTAAATTTCTAAAATTGTGTTTGCTACCTCCAGCTCTTTCCATAGTGGTCTTGTGGTTAGAAAGCCCATTCTGGGTACTGCCACTTAACTAGTTGTGTGTCCGTGAGCTAGCCTGCCCTTACCTTTTCTGAGGTTCGCTTTGCCTACCTGTTACGGATGGCAAAGAAATCTTCTCTCTTAAGAACTGGGTTGGCTAGGAAAGGATCTAATGATATTAGAGCACCTAAAATAATACCTGGCCCATAACAGGTCCCTCTTCTCTCCCTAAGCTGGGCCCAAGACCTCCTGATTCTCTTCTTGTCCTCACGGATGAACATACCCCCGTAGCTGTTCTCCTCTGTCCCCCTCATGGGTTCTAGTGTTACTTCGAGTGTTACTTCTGTAGCCCTCAACACTCTTCTGGTGAGAGTATTTCTCTCACTAACATTTGTTTTTTAATCAGGCCGGTCCATGACCACTAATATAAGTGATCTAATGAGAAGGGTCACTGAAATAGACTGCTCAAGCAAGGAAGAGGGCATTGAATTCAATTTGTAGTTGACCAGATGCTTAGAAATCAAAGAGGTATCATGTTGTCTTATTGCTTAAAGCAAGTAAATAACCTTGCAAAGAAGTTCAGAATTAATTGGAGTTGAAATAATTATAGACGATGATAAGCCAACTACTAGAGAAATGCAATAGTCAAGCTGTGTGGTAACAAATGCATTGATTAACATATGTCAGGACAGCCCTGAATGTAGCTGAGAAACACAGAATTATGAAGGTGAAAAAAATTACCGGCTTAACAACAGTTTTTAGTTATAACTCACTTCTCTATTTCTGAGATCACAGAGACCCCTTCTTTAAAAAAAAAAAAAAAAAATCCACTCCAGCGAGAGAGAATATTAGTCTGAAAGGCCAGCATGCCATATGACTAGCAAAACCATTGATGTAGAATAAACAAATATATGATAACATTCATAGAGATATCCTTTGATTTTGTGAACAACCGATTAGTGGATCGTCCCCAGATCCTGCAGTTTGAACAAGGTTCGTAAGGGTCATCTCCCTGCAAACGAGGACCTCTGTGCTGCTCAAAGCAAAAAGTGACCTATTAAAGCTGAAATGCCTTCAGCTGGAGAACTTCAGAGAAACCACTTCACCTAAAACGGGCCTGGTGAGTACAAAAGAACTGGCGTATGACCCATTTATAGCCCGAAACTGAAAAGGAATCCTGGAATAACACATATTTGTGTGGTTCTGGAATTTTCAAAGCACTTTTATGTCCCTTAACTCCTATGTGAAATGACCAGGTCGATTAACTTATTGAGAGAAAACAAGATTGCTCTTTGCAGATATAAACCTCCTCCCACCCTCCTGATTTTTTTCACAGAATTTAGGACATGACTCAGTTTCTTAACACATTGGGGGAAAATTTCTTCAAAGAATGGAGTGATGTGTGAAATTAAGAAACAGAAGGAGCATAAGGAAGACAATATGGTAACACACAGTTAAGTTTCCAAGACTTGAGAATATATCTCTTGCAAAATATCCCTGTATGCTAAAGTGCATTCTGTTTATTCTAGCTCAGTGGCTCAGCTGGTCATGTAATATGTTAGCAAATGGCAGACTGAAAATGCAGAGCAAGGTTGGACTATCAAGAGGAAACTCTCGGCCTTGGTGTTAGTTTGTAGAGTCTAGGGGGGCATCAGAGAATGACTAAAAATGCTTGCTGGGAGAAAAAGAAACAGAACATGAAGAGAACGAAGTAATCTCTCAGACTTAATCCATGGTTAGCATCCATAGCCCCTCACAGACTCTTCCATATCAGTAAAACCTAAATATAACCTCAGAGGATTTCAGCTTAATTGGGACTCTTATTATCGTAGCCAATGCGGGCTCACCCTAGAAGAAAAGTGTCCGAGTAATTGAACATTCATTTGGTTTTGGACTCTGCTCATTGAAGGGAAGATATTGTTCAACACACAGTGCATTCAGGGAAGGGAATACCTCTTGGCCTGAGCAGTTTCTAAAGAACTGAGCAAGCCACATAATTTTATAGCGGGTGAGTTCTTGCTAGGGAAATGATTGCCAACATTTTATATTTTGCAAAAAGCCTTATAAGCATTTGATTGGATGTGCCCTCATCACTCTCCTGCTGTTTTTACCTTCATTTGTAGATTAGGAAACTGAGGTTCAGTGGCTTGGAGAGACTTTCTAGGGTCACAGAGTAATTCTAACAGCAAAGTTTCATAATATCCCACAATCACAGTAATAGAAGTATTTAAAAATAGGCTTTCAATTCATTTACAGAATAAATTATACCTACAGGCTTTTTTTTTTTTTTTGGCTTGAAAAATAGATATGTCTCCCTACCTCCTTTATGCTGATCTCTTTATACTTTAAGATAATAGACTTTTCAGGAAAAACATATTTCACATTACTCACGAAAAGAAAATTCCACTACAAAACCCCATAAAGATAAGCAAAGCATATTGTATATATTTTAATTAATATTCTTATGTCCGTAATTATCCTAATTTCTTTTTCTGTTTAGGTACGTTGGCCAGTGTTTATTTTCAGAGTTGTCATGAAAGGTCACATCTACCTATCAGGTCCTCTGTATTAGAAAAAGACACTTGATTGCTAATTGTTTCCTTCAGATCTGCAAAGACAGATGCTCCATGGTCTCTCCTGGAACTATCTCTCCATTGGTTGCATCAATTTTTCAAATTTCCCAAGGATATCTGGAAACTCAATCAACCTCCAACATCTTAGCATCGTGGGTCATCTGCTAACCAAACGGTCAACTCTGTTTAACCAAAAACTCCTAGAAAGCACTCCTACAACTCTACGAGTTGTACACTCACTGTATTTGTGCCAATAACCACTGGACCACAATGAGATATTGTCAGATATATTGTTGGATATTAAGATATCTATTGTTAGATACCTGAATTCTCAAATTACATATATCAAGATACTTGTGTTCTTATTCTTTCTTGGTAGAATAGGGGCTACAGGTTTAGATGAAAAGTTTAGCAAGTTTTCAGAGCTCTACTCTCAACAAAGACATTACAATTTAAGACCAAACTCAACCGACTAGACCAGGCAAGGTTATTTCTATGTTACAGTTCGCAGAGAAAAGAATTACTAGAAAGGAAGAGTATGAATTGCCAGATCTCTACTAGTATGAACTTTCCTAGAATTTGGTGAGAGGGGGAGATTTTAATAGCCTCATGATTAAGTTTTTAATTTTATTTTTATCCCCAATATTTCCCAATATAAATCATCTTGAAAATTAGTGATGGAGTAATCTCCTTCTCATTTTACTCTCATTTGTCCTTCTCAGAAACTTCAATAGTTCCCAGGTGCTTACAGGCAATCAAATTTCTGAGGAGGTTACTACTTAAGACCCTCCACTTTCTGGTTCCTTCCTAGAAGAACCATTTTTGTGATAGCCTAACTGTTCCCAGGATTGTTCCCAGAATCTATCAACAGCTTCTCAACATATCTTTTGTGTAAAATGCTCTTCCAGTCTTCTGCCAAGTCCTCTCTTCTTCAAAGTACTGTTTAGGTCCCACCTTGTCTGTGAGACCACTCACAGAACACTGCACTTTAATAATTGCTTCCTCCATGGCAGTCCTGTAATTTCTTTTACTTGTAACATTTATTTAGCACCGAATGCATGCCACACCGTATTATCATATACATTAATCATTGTACTTTCATGTTCTGTTTATGTCACGAGCATTGTGTCCCTAGAATCCCGTACTTTGTAATGTTTGGTGGCATTGATGATGCTTTCTTCTTTTTAAAATTTTTTTTTTTTAACATTTATTTATTTTTGAGACAGAGAGACAGAGCATGAACGGGGGAGGGGCAGAGAGAGAGGGAGACACAGAATCCGAAGCAGGCTCCAGGCTCTGAGCTGTCAGCCCAGAGCCCGACGCGGGACTCGAACTCACTGACCGCGAGATTGTGACCTGAGCTGAAGTCGGACACTTAACTGACTGAGCCACCCAGGCGCCCCATTGATGATGCTTTCTAGCACTGAATACGATGTGCCAGATAAACACAGTGCTCCAAGCACCTTACAAGTATTAAGTCACTTAGTTCTCACAGTAATCTAAGAGGTAGGTGACATTATTATATCTGTTTAAAAGGTGACAAAACTGAGGTGGAGAGCAGGTAGGTGACTTGCCTTATGCCACCCAGCTGGTAAATGTTGGCTTTGAGATTTGAACCCAGGTGGTTTAATTTGACTCCCATCCACTTAAGTAATACACTATTCTGGTGATTATTGAAGAAAAAGGCATGGAATTTCGTAATTATAAGCTAATATTTTTCATAGCATGAGAAGAGGAATCATTCTAAAATAGGTCGTATTTAAGTCAAAAAGGTATTTTTTCATAGAATAAAATTTTAGGGATGAGCATCATTTTGTTTTCTTAAAAGAATAAAGAGGCATCTATATGTGTAAAAGTGTGTTAGGACTTGAATAAATATTCAAATGATTTAGATACCTAAACATCACTGCTTAACTTAGCCTCTTGCTTCTCTAAAGAAGCATACTCTTGTTCTGTCCTCTGGGTTTAGGTCCGTGCTGCCTGAGGAGAAACACAAGAAAACTTGAAGTTTAAAAAAAAAAATCTCGAAACAATTGACATAATATTGGATATGTCTAACACGTCTCTTCAAAGCAATAAGCATGGCTTCATAAAAATACAATAGTCTAATGATGAGAAGTGGCAAGACTTTTTTCTTTATTTTTTCCTAATTTCTCAAGAGACTCTAAGCAACCAACTTGTGTATCAGACATATTGTGTCAACTTGGGCCATGCATGGGTATGAGATCTCTTGCTTAAAATGAAAGCTCTCCCTCATGAGGTATTTCATGGGGATGCAAACTGGATGAATATTTGAAATGTTCTGCAAATTTGTTATCTATGGGTTCCTTAATGCACAAACTACTAAATGACATCTGTTAATGTTTACCATTTTTTCATTCGTATAGATTTTATAATCAATATTTTCATTAAAATTTAATTGTGCAAATTAGTAGCTACCACTGTTTGTTTGAGAAGCCTTAAAACATTTATACCTTATGACCATGAATTCCACTTATAGGAATCTATCATTAGGAAATAATAACAAATGCAAAAGAAAAAATTGGAAGCAAGATTGTTTATTGAAGCATTGCTTCTGCAATGAAAAAAATCAAATCTCCTTAAATATCCTGAATTGGAGGAAATAAATTATGGTACAGTTGCACAATAGAATATTTATGTAGTAATTAAAAATGACGAGTGCTTTAATGACATGAAAATGCTTTTAATAATCAGTACCGTTAAGCAACATGCAGCACACAAGATTATGTATACAGCATGATTATAAATATTAAGAGAAGAATAGATAGGAGAGAAATCAGAAGATATGCTGCCATATAAATAGCAAAAGAAGAAAACAGAAGAAACCTGTAGAAAAAAGACAGCAAGTAATTATGAAACAATGTAAGGATGTCACTGTGCAATGTCATTAAGGGTGAGCCATTATTTTCTTCTTCATGCATTTCTATAATTCACACATTTTTAATGTTTACTACTTTTATTATTAGAAAACAACCTAACAATTTTATTATTAGTAGTAAGTTTACTACTTTTATTCTTAGAAAACAACCTTTGGTTTAAAAAAAGTGAACTGCAGTTTCAATAGAAGGAGATGATAAGATATGAGTTCTGACATTTCATTTTTGGAAATGATTATTGATGTTATTGATGGTCACACAATAGTATTCAGATATATGGCCAAGCAAAAGCCTGAAAGGCTTATCCATTGAATGGAAAATACTAGCTATATGTAGGTAACCTCTGGATGTTTTGGGCTACTTGCTTAATATTTCCTTCAAAGAGATTTTTAGTATATGTTTGTTAACAATTAGGAATTGTATAAAAGTTCTTTCTTCAAATATAGTTATTACTTTGAGCAACTGTTTTGTGAATAGACATCATCAGATTGTTTGTGAATATTAACTAAAAAGCAGGGATGTACTTTAACCACTTATAAAAAAGTACACTAGAGCCTCTGTAGTATTTGCTTCTAGCCTAACTTAATTTACTCAGGCAATTTATTCAGTGGAGATATACATATACATATATGTGTGTGTGTGTATATATATATATATATATATATATATATTCAGAAATACTTTCACATAGCTGTAGAATCCAATACATTTGTTGGTGGGGCGGGGGCTCAATGATTTTGCTCATAACACATTTCATTCAAAAATATTATTTTTTGAACCAAGACTTTTTGTCATCTCTAAAAATCCAGAGAGAATAAAATGGACAAGGGAATAGGCTGGATTATATCTTTTGGGCATCTCAGTGAAGCACAAGGCTTGAGAGAAAAATATGTCTTACATGTGATGGGTCCACCTCTGAATAACTTTTATACTAGGAAATCTATTTGTAATTCACCCTGTCATTTTTCCATTTCTAATATGTTACTAATGATATTCATTCCAAAGAGAAGTAGTGAAAAGATTTTTCCATAAGACTTTGTAACTGCCCCTTGCGCCTGTATGGGACCATATGGAAATGCAAAATAAAAATTTGTGGGGAAGATGTTCTTTGCCTTATTGTTTATAAGATTTAAAAAGGAGAATCATTCTACTTAAAATTTTTTAAAGTTTATTTTTGAGAGAGAGAGAGAGAGTCAGAGCATGAGCAAAGAGGGGCAAAGAGAGTGAGACACATAATACAAACCAGGCTCCAGACTCTGAGCTGTCAGCACAGAGTCCGACGTGAGGTTCAAACTCTTGAGCCGTGAGATCCTGACCTGAGCTGAAGTCGGACACTTAACCGACTGAGTCACCCAGGTGCCCCAAAGGAGATTCGTTCTGAATACTCAGAGTTGGAAAATGGAAAGTCCATAAAGACATTAAATCATCATTAAAAAATATGATGAAGGAGTTTTATTGAAATGAGAAAGCAATTTTACTAAGTAGGGAGGTAAAGACCCAAACCAGCATATAAAATTATGGGTAGTGGTTAATTAATAAGTGAATTCTCAGATCTCTCAGTCCCTAATTATTCTTTAATAGAAAAGCAGAATTAACTCTGTTTAAAGGAAACAGTCTTAACTCTGGTAGTACTCCAAAGTCTTAATGGCTGATATGTTTCAAGCTACATTTCTCAATACTTAAATGACCCAAAGTAATAATCCTTTAGAATAATTTGTTGCAGATCAAAATTATAGTTCCAACTGAGGCTAACTAAAAATCCTTATATAGAGCTCTGTAGCATTTAGAAAGTATAGGGAATTTTTGACTGTCTAACTCCTTTTACAGACGAGGAAACAATCTTAGCTCCTTAAAAATTGAGCTTAAAAGAGAAACAGCTTTCGCCTTAATCCCAGTGTTCAGAGCTCCTTCTCTGAGAGAACCCAGTCTTTCTTTTTTGGAAAAATCTGTGTAACATTTTTCAAACTGAGAGTATTCCTTTAAATTCACAATTCCTCCAACCCTGGATTAAAAACAAGAACATGCGGCACCTGGGCGGCTCAATAGGTTGAGCGTCTGACTTCGGCTCAGGTCATGATCTCGCGGTTTGTTGAGTTCGAGCCCTGTGTCGGGTTCTGTGCTAACAGCTCAGAGCCTGGAGCCTGCTTCGGATTCTGTGTCTCCTTCTCTCTCTGCCCCTTCCCAACTCATGCTCTGTTTCTCTCTGTCTCTCAAAAATGAATAAACGTTAAAAAAAAATTAACAAGAACAAAACAAAATGAAACTGAACCCCAAACACCATGTAAAGGGAAATTACAAATGTAACGTTTGATTGTTTTGATTTATTTTTAATTATCCTTTCTACCTTTTGTCTTAATTGGACAAATTTGCTCTATGCAATTAAGAGTAGTTATGTGCAAAGAAAATGGAGTCCTATTTTAAGTCTTATTTGAACTGGCTCATAGTTCAGTGTGTTGCATGAAAATTAGAACAAGTATAATATTTAAAAAGCTAATGAGTTTTAGTAAAAATATCCTCACAGAATGAAGTGCTGGGAAATTTTATACATTGAATTGGGATTCTAAGCATTTTTTTCCCCCTTCCACACAAAGCAGAGTTTGGGAAAAGATTAGAGTATTTTGAATTCAAAACCCTTTGAGCTGTCATCTCAAAGATTTACTTAAAAAAAAAAATCTATGGTAGAATTCCACAGAGCTTTTCTTAGAAGGAACTAAAAGCACATTAGAAGCACTATGACAATAGCACTTTTCCAGGAACTCAGAGAAATCAGGTCATGCTTAATGAAATCAGGCGGCAACACTGAAGTCAACTGGAATGTTCTGGCTCCTTTTTCTTATTTAGTTTTTGTGGGAGTCAGAGTTTTTGAGATTCCTCTGAGTGTTTTTCTTCTAAGCTTCTGGTTTCTAATCCAAAATATATTATGAGCGGTGGAAATACATACAACAGAAAGGAAAGGAAACTAACATATATTCAGCACCTGTCTTATGGACCCAATTTGTGCTGGGCGTTTACATTTACAGTGCAAATGTAAAACAATAAGCTCAATGTTGGCGGCCAGGGAAATAGCTCCTGGATCCTCCTCTGTGTCTCTTGGTTATGTGATGATCCCATTTGAAAGGCTAGAGCTAATTCTATGTATATAAACTACATATTTGCCGTGTGAATTTGGGACAGGGTGGGAAGAGAACCAGTATGTAATAGGCAACCCATTTTCATTTATTCAATGGATATCTATTGAGCACTAACTCTGTGCCAGGCACTGTTGTCGGCATTAGGGATAGAGTAGTGGAAAAAAAACAAAGTCATTGTTCTTTCAGAGATTACAGTCCGCTCGGATGAGGCAGGTATTATATGGATAAGTCAGCAAACAATAAATAGTAACTAATAAATAGACATAAACGCTCAGCAAAGACTTGAACCAAAATGATGTACATAGAATGGCTAGCCATCTACTGTAGACGGGATGGGTAGGGATGGTTTCCCTGTGGAGATGACAGTGTACAACATTTTATTTTATCTTTGCTACAACCCCAGAGGTAATGAGAACCTTATTTTACAAAGCTATGCGAGGTTAAGCGCCTGTCGAAGGTCACATAGCTGTTACTTTTTCTTTCCCAAATTCATGTTGGACTTCAAAATTTTTTAGTACACTTTGATAGTGGAGATTTCTCTTTTTCTTTTAAAGATTCTGAGGTTTTAAAGAAACCATAGCTTATGGAGAGCAAGGTGGGACTCCCCCTATAATCCCAGGAAAATGCCAGGACTGGGTGGTGGGCTTTCTCTTTTAATCTAACAAAATAATTAATGGGGGGAAATGACGCTTATCACCACTCTCAAACTTTTCCGCAGACATCTTCCCTGTGGTAAACACTTAAAACAAAGATCCATTTTCTGGCTGGCTGATTTGTTTGTTTGTTTTGAAAAATCTTTGCCTCTCTGGAAAGCATGTTTGTCCTAGAATGTAGTATTTTTGCCAAAGTCCCACACTGAGGACTGCTCCTCAGGATGGCCTCGTACAGAATGTGTGAATTTCCATCATCAGCTAAAATGTGAACTTGAACAATAGACAGTTGGCTCCCCTCCAGTCCTAAATAAAGCTGTGTGAGAGCTATGTAGAATTCTCCCTGCATCCATGGGGGGAGGCGGGGCAGACAGCTTACAGTTATTCCGATGCTATTTAGAGACTCCCTTCTTAAGAAAAATTCACCCCTTTCACCTGCACTGAAGAACTCTATTCCCAAAGTGACCTCTACTCACACTGTACTTGTGGGTCCCAGGCAACCATGTGGCAAATGGGATGCGTTCCCTGTGGGCCCAGATGTAGACTCTACACTTGTAAGTTTCAATTTCCACCGGGAATTCCTATCCACTTGGTTCTTTTCTAAAATGAGCTCAGCCTAATTTTGTGAAATGTCTAGACTACTCTGTGATTGTTCCTTTGGTTTTCTTTTTCTTTCTACTTCTACCAAGTACCGTCACATTCCACAGTTCTGGACTTTTCCTCCTGCTCTCCTCCTTCAAAGCAAACACCAGCTGGTGGAAGGATTACTTTTGATTCACGTCGCTGTCATTTATTGTAGAGTTTCAGCTACTGTGCTTGGGGCGGGGTTTATTTAAGGTGAACCAGATCAGATGTCTGCCCTATCTTACGATCCCTAACATCTTCCTGATTTTCCAGCCTGACCTTTCAACTGCAGCAGGACCTCTCCATCTCGAGGTCCTAGAATTTTCTCATGTTCCAATTCCTCACCCATTCCCTAAGCTGATTCTTTCCGATGGTTTTCCAGTTCTGTGTCAGGGATGCCACCATCCTTTCAGTCACCCGTCCCTGTTGGCAAATCTTTAAGCTTGGCCTTAGTCCTTTCGTGACATATGCAGCTGTCTTGCCACTCCTTGTCATCTATCCAAAGCACCTTGTCATCTATCACGGGACTCTTAAGAAAACTCTGGCTGCCCGTTAGGTTGGCTTTCAAGGTCCCCCACATTCAGACTACCTAACCTCTACAGCTTCCTGCCCAATCACCCTGCACTGATGTCCCATGCCAGCTGATTGACTTTATGCATACTTTCACTTGTTCTTTTTCTCTTCATGATCTACCCTCCCCCCACCTCCAGTCGTTTGCTCTTTCACTCCTGTTCACATAGCTTAGTTTGTTCTTAGAAAGCTCGGCTCAAGTCTGACTTGTTGTCTGAAACCTTCCCAACTATGTCAGCTCTCTGTGATTCCTCTCTCACCTAGACCCGTCAGCATTTGCCTTCATTTGGATTGCTACGTGTTACCGACTGGGTGTCTCTGTCCGCCCCCCAAATTCATACTCTGAAGACCCAGCTTCAGTGTGATGGTACTTGGAGAAGGGTCTTTGCGAGGCAGTTGTGCTTAGGTTAAGTCCTAAAAATGAGTTCACAAAGGGATTAATGCCCTTATAAGGAGAAAGAGAGGGAAGAGGAGGAGAGAGAGAGAGAGACAGAGAGAGAGAAAGAGAATGAGAGAGATCTTTTTCTCTCCACATGTGTGCATGGAGGAAAGGCCATGGGAGGACACAGAGAGAAGTGGTTGTCAACCAGCCAGGAAGCGGGCTGTGCCCGGGAACTGAATTGGCCTACCCCTCCATCTTGAACTTCCAGCCTCCAGAACGGTGCGAAGTAAGTGTCTGTTGTTTAAGCCACCCAGTCTATGGCATGTTGTTAGAGCCACCAGAGCTGACTAAGCCACTACAGTTATAGTCATTTGACTACCGATTCTACCACCTACTTCTTTGCTCACCTTTTCCAGCCGCCCTGGCGTCCTGGTTGTTGATGGAACACATTCAGCAAGTTTCTGCAGGAGGGAGGGCTTTTGTGCTCACGGTTCCCTCTGCCCGGGACACTCCTCCTCAGGGTACGCATATGGTTCGCTCCCACACTTCCTTTAGGTTTCTGCCCAACTTTCATCCCTCACCATTTTTGCTAAAATAGCAAACACTATTAATATCTCTCCCCGTATATTGCTATCCTTTTCTTTACAGTGTTTTCAGCACTTGGCAGTAGATTATTAGTTATTTGCTCCTCTATTGAGTATCTCCCTCACTGGAACGGGGACTCCATGCGGGCAAGGATTTTGCCTACTTTGCTTGTTATTCTCTTCCCCGTGCTTGATTAACGTCTGGCACGTAGCGACGCTCAATAAATATTTGTTGAACAAGTGAATGACTCTTCAGGCCTGCCGCGTTTCTCCAGAGTCAGAAAACCTCTTAAGAACACGGATATCTTACTACTCTTTCTACAGCCAGCACCAAGGAGGGATCCTGTTATGTTGGTTGTCACTGTCCACGCAACTGAAACCACTGCCACTAAGGTCCCCATGGTGGAAGAGATCCATCCTAATCCCGTTTTCCGGCCTTATCGTACCATTTTTAGACCTATACATTTTTGAGCACATTCTGCTTCTCAAGTCTCTTCCCTTCCTTGGTCTCTCAGACAGTGGTATTTTCCCCTTTCTATCTGTTCCTGGGCATTCGCCACCTCGTCCCCCTTCCTGTCCTCTGGGGTTCTCTGCTTATACCTCTGGCTCTCTTATCCTCTTGAATGATTTGTAGTACAGTTGATTATTCATTGATTTCATATTTACCAATTCACCTTCTTGCTAAAATTTATTTACAACCCCCAAACCCAGGGTTTGCCCTCGGGGTTAGGGTTAGGGTTGGGTTGCCTTTAGGGTGAATCACAGACATGCACAGTAGAGTGGCAAAAAATCTGAGTCACCCTCATGCCTGCCCATGTGTCAGCTGAGGCTGAACAAGGCAACGCTCTGTCTTCTTCTTTCAGTTTTCATACCATATGCAAGTTTCCTTTCTACAGTCTATTTAGTGCCATGCTTTTTGTATTTTTGTGCTTTTTGTTGCCAATTCCTCTGTTTATAATGGCCCAAGCATAGTGTTGAGTGCTGAAGTTTTGTCTAGTATTTCTAGCACAAAAAGACTGTGATATGCCGTATAGAGAAAAAACATGCGTTAGATAAGCTTATTTCAAGCATGAGTTACAGTGCCATTGGCCGTTCATTGTTAATAAATCATCAGTATATATTAAATAAGGCGTCTTTAACAGAAACACATGAAACAAGGTTATGTATTGATTGGTTGACAAAAATGGTATGACAAGGGGCTTGAAGAAACCTAACCATGTGTTTCCCCTAGGAGTAACGTCTCAGTGTTTGCTAATTTAGTGTCCACGGTGACTTTATAGACCACAATAAATAACCACAGAAAATGACAAGCACCTTCTTTATTTACCCATTCCGTGACAACTCCCAAAGGCATATCTTCTGTCAGAGTAGTTTTTCAATCTTCTATTTCTACCTGCTTCCTCATTTCTGTCTTTTCTTCACCTCATTCTGGCACCAGGTTGTATCTCTGAAAAAACGCAGCTGAACGTGTCACCTCTCTGTTTTAACCTTCGTGTGGCTCTGTTTTGCCTTGGACCGTCCAACCATCATGGCATAGAACGTGACCTCCAGGTGACTCATGCTAATCTTCCAGAACCCCCCAACACCTTTGCTCCAAACAGACTTCTTGCCTCAAACACCAGGTTCCTCTGTGTGTCCACACCTTTTTTTCATTACCTTTTCTATTTTTGAAGAGCCTTTGACTTTTCTTATGGTGTAAACCCTTTAATCACCCATCAAGAAGCCATTCAGGCATTACCTCCTGCGTGACGTTTTCCCTATTGCGTAGGCAGGTGGTTGTTTCCACTTCTGGCGTCTGACTCTTGGTTGTAGGACTTACAGGTGGGTGTCCTACTTTTCTCACATATTTGTCTCTTGGTCTGGTCGAGGATGTTTTCCAATACCAGCAAGTGATTCTCCGCAGACACTGATTGGGTGCCCTACAATTTGGCTCAAATCTGACACTGTCTCCCGGCAGAAAAGAGTCAGATCCCACAGAGAAGGGCTCAGTCCAACAAGACGACCCCTTCTCCCCATTACATTAATTGAATGAGGCCATTAGACCGATGTGGCTGTAATGCTGTGGTGGCCTGTGTAAGCAAATCAACATCGAAGCCTGTACATGCCTCAAGGTTATGAAATTGAGACCTAAGGACAACCAACCACCAGGAGCCAACTAAGCTTTAAGCTATAGCAAATCAAATGATTTTATAAAAGGATAAAATGATTATAAAAAGATATAACTCGGGGATGGCAGATGGAAGAGATGTGTAGGACAAGGTATGTGGGAAGGGGCATAGGGTTGCCATGCCCTCTCTGGGTGCACTACTTTCCTAGGACCTCCATGTCCACCAACCCCAAAGCTCTCCAAATCCCTTCCTTTGGGGATTTTAATGGAAGCCCCATTACATAGGTACAATTAATGAAATCAATGGTCATTGGCAATTGATTTGATCTCCAGCTCCTCTTCCCTTCTCTGAATTGGGAGGGCTGAGAAGAGTTGAGTGGTGGGAGGGTATGGGGGTTGGGGTGGGACTGAGAGTCCCAATCTTCTAACCGTGGTGGGTTCCCCTGGCAACCAGCTCCCATCCTTAAGAGATTTCCAAAAGTCACCTTATTAACATAAACTCAGGTGTGTTTGAAAGGGGCTCCGTGTGGATAACGAGACACTTTTCACCTTGATGGCTCTGCAGCTATTTCGGGAACTGATGACAGAAGACCAGATATTATAACAAAAGATGCCCTTAAGGTTCTTATATAAGAAATTACTAGGGTTTTAGGAGCTATGTGCCAGCCACAGTAGATGAAGAGCCAATCTGTGTTTGTTATTATCATAATTCAACGCCCCAAATCCTCATAGACAGGGCCAGATGATTCTTTTTCTCATGTGGTCATCGACAACCAGCATCAAACACCTGTTAAGCACTTAACAATGCTTTTGTTTTTAAATTTTTTTAATGTTTATTTTTGAAAGAGAGAGAGAGAGAGAGAGAGAGAGAGAACAAGAGGGGGAGGGGCAGAGAGAGAAGGAGACACAGAATCCGAAGCAGGCTTCAGGCTCCGAGCTGTCAGCACAGAGCCCGATGTGGGGTTCAAACCCCGCGAGATCATGACCTGAGCCGAAGTTGGACGCTTAACTGACTGAGCCACCCAGGCACCCCAGCAATGCTTACTGAATGAACTGAAAGAAATAGTGTTTGTGAGTGATGCTGCGATGTATACCTGCTCTAATAAGACATTTCCTTGGATCTTGGCAAGAAAATTTTATTTCTAAGTTATCATTAAATGATGTAATTGCTATCATTTCTCTTCATCTTTGCCCTCAAAATTGGTCACACATAAAATACTCTGAGAATTCACATAATGCGATTACAGCTATCAGAAAGCCTCACCGTGAAATTTGATTCTGTTAACATTATTCTAGAGAATATGTTTGTTGAATGGACGTATGAATAAAAAACAAATGATTGAAAGAGTGTTGTGTGGTTTCAATTTAAAAATGGTGAATCGTGTGTTTGGATTTAGAATAGCTTAATTATAGAATTGTTCACTTAACCTCCCTAGACCTCAGTTTCTTCAACACTGAAATGGGATAAGAATGCCCAATCTGAGGGTTAGAGTGAGAATTTAATGATGCAGGGCTTCAGAACTCTCTCTGTGAACAGCAATAACAAACCAGAAATCATTATTTCCGCATGTAGGTTTATTCATAAAGAACATTTCTACCCTTGGTGCGATCAAGATACCTATCTCCACCCTATTATCGTGGTAGCTGCTTCACAACTTGGCTGAGACAAACAATTCCACCAAAAAGGCATAGTCTGTGTTTGGTTTTGCAGACATCTCTATAAGCAGAACGTTTCATAGATGTTTTACACAATGACAAATAGTTATTCACAGGCAGATGCTGGCCATGTGTTTTCCAAGATCAATGAAAAATGCCAGCAAATGGGAAATTGGAGGGAGGGCAGAACAGAGATTTCCTGAAGCAGCACACCTCCCAGTTGGAAACCTCAGAATCTTTGTGAGTTTCTACAGCAGGGCTGTGGAGCATGCCAAGGCTGTGGGTGTGGTTCCGTGCAGCTGACTGCGGCATAACTCAATTAGGGAATTCTCAGTGGCTGGGCATCTGGGTTCTAAAATGGTTGTTTATGTTCTCCAGATGGTCATGGACAGCAGAAAGGATACATTTAAAAGGAAGGAATACAGAGGGGGATAAAAAAAAAAAAAAGAGTCAGAAAAGTAGCTAAGCTGCTTTTGTCTTTTCTTTATTATAATCTGGTTTTGTGGGTAGGGTAATACAGCAACTGTTACAGAGAAACATGCTTTTCGCTCATTTAGAGGTGCCGAAACATCTTGAATCGTTTCCTGGTCACAAAGGAAGCTCTCCTTGCACAGACACCTGCCACCTGAAGAGGATGTACAGGCACCCTGCGCCTGTTAGAGTGACAAAAGGCTTGGGGTGCAAAATTGGGTAAGTCAACGTGTATCTTAATATTGATGAGAAGAAAAAAAAATACTGATGAGAAGAACAATCTAAGGAGAGAGGATTGTAATTAAAGATCGTGGAGGCATTGCTGGAGGCTACATGGAACAAAACTAAACAACAAAACACCACGATACAGGGGGACATGTTTGAGATGGCAGGTTCGTGCCCTGTTCATTATAGCCTCACCACCTATCACCCTGGAAGGCACAGGACCTCAAAGTCGGAATGTTTGAGCGGAGGAGGTATTCTACGATAGGGCAAGGTGCTTTTCTGCAGATAACCAGGGCGATTCTTGGAGGAAATTGATTCCCCCCCAAATGGTGTTGACCTAAGATGCCGTATGAAACGGTAGCAGCTAACCTATGTCCACGGAAGTGGCCAGTCCCCAGATAAATGTTGCTCCTTTTGAAACGATCGTTCATCCATTCATTCAGCAAATATTCACTGCCCTCCGGCTATGTGCCAGGCACTGTTCTAGGTCCTGGAGAACCAAAAGACACCCTTCTCAATCTCAGGGGAACTTTCATTCCAGTGTAACTAGAGTGAAAACAGCACCCCCACACTGAATGCTTACTCGACTCCAAGGCGTCTTCACAGATTTTTCTCTTTTAAAACTCTCTCAAGGCAGGAGCTATTATTACCCTTCTCAAGTTGAGAAAATGAGCAAAAGGAGCTTAAATGACTCTCCCATGGTAATGCAGGTCTGTCTTGCTTCGAAGCTGTCTTCCTTCCCATATAGTCTACTACCCTAGAGAAATCCAGGGCATTTCTTCACATATTGCGGTTTTTAATATTCTGATGATATGATGATGATGGGCAGGACCCATCATGCTGCTAACTGTTACGATGACATTGCTGCCAACCAACGTGAGTAGGACGACTTCTTACCTCTTCATTAAAGCTGCTATTTCTACAGCCTCGGAAACTGGCAGAGGGTAACGGAGCGGTTCAGCTCTATTCAGCGGTTCTGATTGTTCCGAGAGGAGATGGACACAACTGTGCCTGGTCCTGTGAATTTTCCCTCCAAGGAATTCATTTCTTCGGATGCAGGCCTCTCTAGAAAGGGACTATGACTTGTCCTGCTTTTCATTTTCCATAAATGAAAGGCCTGCTTCCTGCCAGTCACTGTGCTGGGTGCTTGAAATACAATGGTGATTAAGCCAGACATTTAATGATTTAAAATATTTTCATCAGCATAATATATCCACATGGTTTGAAAAGCTAAATAAATAATACAGGGCACCTGGGTGGCTTAGTTGGTTAAATGTCTGACTCGATTTTGGCTCAGGTCATGACCTCACGGTTTGTGAGTTCGAGGCCCATGTTCTGCTCTGCACTGAAACATGGTGCCTGCTTGGGATTCTCTCTCTCCCTCTCTCTCTCTGCCCCTCCACCCCCCAAATAAATAAACATTACAAAAACTAAATAATACTACAAAGTTACCAATACAATACAGTGATTTCCCACGCATCCTGCCTCATTGCCACCCAGACCCCTTCCAGCTAGTTGGGTTTTTTCCAGCTGTTTCTTTTGGCATCTACACACTCTTGTATTTCCAAGCAATGTGTGTCCCTTACTGTTTTTGTTTTACATGTTTTCTACTGAATCGTCGACTTAATCTTCTCAGACTAGCCACCCTACTTCCCATCCTCCCAATATAGTAATCTTATACATTTGATTACATCATTATTCATTGTTTATTATTCATTGTTATGTCTATGCAAATATTATTCACAAATGAGCACGGTCACACGATTATGTTTCCTTTCTTATTTTTTATTGTTACTCAGGCTAATAATTTCTCTATTTGCAATTATTCTTCCCATACTTTTTATTAGCCTCTAAGCATCATTTCCTTTAATGTTAGCACGCTTATAGTCACATTTTTTTTTTTTTTTTTTTTTTTTTTAAGAGAAATCCTTTGAGAGATTCTGTCATCTGAGCTTCCCAGGTCATATTTTGAATTTTTTCTTTTATACTTTTAAAAATATTTTTCTCTTACACTTTTATACTTTTCTTTAATACTTTTATTTGATACTTATAATTCCCTTTACCTGCCTTCTGAGTTTCTTTGCCTGTTTCTTAGACTCATGCCTTTCACCTTGTTGGTTTTACTCTCTGTTCAAAAGAGCACATCATTCAGTACTTTAGTCGGATTGAAAAGATAGCAAGATGATAAAGGAAGGTGTGGTGATGCCCCCAAATCCTGTCTCCTGAACTGCGCTACAGCAGGTATGAATGAGTGGTTTCTGCGGCTTCTCTCTTCGCTAAAGATACCCTTTCTTTCTATCCAGTTTTGGACTCTCTCTGTTTTTGATTTCTTTTTATTCCCATATTCTGGTGACAGTGTTCCCTCTTCACAAAGGATGGAATTTTCCATATTGCATGTCTAAAAATGCCTTTCGTCTGCCCTGGTACTTGATTAGTTGACCAGGCATAGAACTTTATGTTAGAAATTATTTTATTTCAGGCTTTAAAAGGTATTACGCTCATGTTTTATTACTTCCAGTATTCCAGATTACTATCCCTTTAAATGTGTCTGGAATTTTCTTTTGATCACCTTGTAGAACTTTTTTTTTTTTTTTTTTTTTGCTCTCAAAGTTCTGAAATTTCACGATGACTTGCCTTGGTATGGATATATTTTCATTGTATATTTCTGGGCCCTCCATAGGCCTTTCCAATCTGGAAATCTATGGTTTGCAGTTGTGAGAAAATGTTCCTGCATTTTTCTTTGATATTTCTCATCAATTTTCTTTGCACTTTGTTCTGAAAGCCAATTATTTAAGAATAATAAATAATTATTTATTATTTAAATAATGAATGCTAGACCTCTTGAAATAATATTCATAGCTGTTGTCTCCTGTTTTCAATGTCTTTGAAGTTTTTAATTTGCTTTTCCGACAATTGTTCCGTTTTCTTTCAGCCATCTATTGAAGTTTTTGTCTTTTTTTTTCCTATGCTATTGCTACATTCTAACAGTTTTTCCCCCTCCGTTCTTTCTTATAGCATCCACTTCTTGTTTCAAGATTAAAATACATTCTCTTATCTCTCAAAAGGTATTTAGAATAGTTATTGTTAGTGTTAATGTTGACACTTTTCTCCCTACATAGTTTCTGTTTTCTCCAAGTTGCTTTTTTGTTTGTTTACTTTTCTTTATGTTTGTTTCAGTCTCTAGACTCCAAGTTAGAAATTTCTTTCAGGTAACTGGTAATTCTTGACTGTCTGCTCATGATTAAGACTGGAGCATTAAGGAGCTGTCTGGAAGCCCTGAGGACACGAGGAAAGCTATGTGGCTTTAGCTTTATTGCCAGATAAAGTGGGTGAGACATTGCTTAAAGAATTCAGTGTCAGTATCTTTAGGTCCTTCCGTGGGGTGGAAGGGGAGTCAATTAGAACTTCGAGAGAAGTAACCTTCTCTTTCCTGCTTAGAGAGTAAAAGTCTAGATGCAAAGGATCTAGAAACAGGGGCTGAGGACTTTTAAGTATTCAGCACTTATATGGATAATTTCTCTCTTTTCAGAATGACACCCATCTGTTCCCCTCTGCCAGAGACTTTCTACTCTCGCCAGAGAGTGAAATTCTGGTCTCTCGGTGGGATGACCATCGTGTAAGAGTGAGGTAAAGAAGGAGCTAACCATTTCTCTAAAGCTTTTGGCAGTCTTCGGTCTTTCTGGCTCCCTTTCCTTCCTCTTTCTGGGCCCGGGCAGGGAGCTCTGGTCCAACGGGACTGAGTCAGCTAACTAAAGAAGAGGGAGCCTGCAGGCTGCTTCAGCGTGAGTATGGAAGGGGCAAGCTACACTCCAGGGCCAGGGTATGTCTTTGTCTCATAGAAAAAGAGATACCTTCTTCATCAGTCACACCTATGATTATGTGTGTTTATGACCCATCTGGAAGATCAATGGGAACTTGGAGGATCTTATATATGCTGGCTTGCTCTACGTTCCCCACCGTCAGTCCAAGATTTGGCCGTCTGTCTTCTAGGTCACTTACTGCTGGTTTACATTCTTTCTGGCTTCTGACACTGTACTTCTCATACCTTCTCTCTAGGTCTCTGCATTTTTATGACTTAAGTCGGTTTATAGAGAAAGCTCTTTGCTATGGTTCGACTGAGAGTGAAGGCATATATTTCAAACTGCCTTCACAACCCAGAACTCGGCATTTTCCCCTATCAGCCTGGCATCTCCAGTACCCAGCACGGTGTGTGGCACATAGTTGGTGCTCAGTAAAGGTTTTGCTGACCCCAACCCACGTTACGTTGTAATACTAACACTATCACCACTTATCCTAGCCATCTACCCAGAATTGTTATCAGCCTCACACGCAGTGAAATACTATATCTCAAAGTGCCGTAACTTGGATACACAATTAACGATGAAGCTGGAAGGGATGGCAACACTTCTTCTCTCTTCTTTCTCTTCCTGACTAGAACTCATGTGCCTGGTTCTATGCTTTTTGCTTTCTGTACATTATCTCGAATACTCGTTACAAATTTGTACTGTTCCCAATTTCTTTTTCCCCTCATTCTCTATTTCCATCGTCTCGCTTGCCAATCTCAAGTACAAGCTTTGTTTTGGTGTGTTTCTGTTTTTCAAGGAGCAAGCCACATAAAAGTCTTGATTTTTTTTTTCTTCTAAGACACATAACTTTACCATGTGTAGATGCGGGTATGGAGGTAGAGCCAGCTGCTAAATAACTAGAGTTACACACACTCTGATTGTATTTCTTCACTTCACTTGTACGCCTGAAGCATTTAAAAAACCGCTTGAAGCAAGGAGCTCAATATGAAGCAGGAGATATAAATCAAAATTTTAAGTTCTCCTTTGGGACACAAATACACACTGATTCAACTTCTATTTTATTTTATTTTATTTTATTTTATTTTATTTTATTTTTTTAAATTTTTTTAACGGTTTTTATTTATTTTTGAGACAGAGAGAGACAGAGCATGAACGGGGGAGGGGCAGAGAGAGAGGGAGACACAGAATCTGAAACAGTCTCCAGGCTCTGAGCCATCAGCCCAGAGCCCGATGCGGGGCTTGAACCCACGGACCGCGAGATCATGACCTGAGCTGAAGTCGGACGCCCAACTGACGGAGTCACCCAGGCGCCCCTCAACTTCTATTTTAAAATAAAGCTAGCCCTGGGGCACCTGGGTGGCTCAGTGGGTTAAGCGTCTGACTTCTACTGAGGTCATGATCTCGCGGTTCGTGGTTTCGAGTCTGTGTTGGGCTCTGTGCTGACAGCTCAGAGCCTGGAGCCTGCTTCGGATTCTGTGTGTGTGTCTCTCTCTGCCCCTCCCCCTCTCCTTCTCTCTCTCTCTCTCAAAAATAAATAATAAAAACGTTTAAAAAATTTAAAATAAAACTAGTCCTAAACCCAACGTTATTTGCAGAGAATGCATAGATACTTGCAGGGTTTCTGGTGGACTCAGTAGGTAAAAGTGGAAAGGCGAACACTGAGTTCACAAAAGCCTACACTATAAAATAAAGCACCATGTGCTTCCATGTGGAGCAACTTTGGGGTTCTAGAACAGTGCAAACTGCACACCACTTCCCTATGCTGCCTGGGTTGACTATAGCTGATGGAGGCAGAATTCTGGACTCGGGGAGAAAGTGTCTGCACGGATTGGAAGTGCTGCCCCCGCCCTCCCCCCCCCGCCAAAGCAACTGCATTAGCATTCATTTCTCAAGTTCCCAGGTGAATAGTGTCGTGGTAATTACATTTTTGTGTAATCTTAGCAAAACTGAAAGAGCAATATACTCCGTTCAGATACAATGGGAAAACGCTACGCTTTGTGATAGCGCAGGTCTTTGTTCCTCTTCAGAGGCACTTTCATCCCCCGCATCAGAAGAGGGAGGTGAGATCCCAGCACAGTACATCTGCTGCTCCTAGAGGTGTTTGAGAAGGGGTCATGCTCTTACTGTATGAGTCCCTCTTCAAACCCAAGCAATGGCACCTCCACGCTTCCTTCATGCACCATTCCTAAATTACTCTGCTCAGGTTGTCCAGATGGATATTGTTGTGTGGCTCCCGTAAGATCAAAGGGAAGCTCAGACCAACCCAAGCAGGTTGCCTTTGCCCTTTAATATGTAAAAAGCAAAACCCAACAAAACAGGTGCCTGTGTTAATTGCTACTCCCAAGGGGGTGAACTGGGGGCAAGAAAATGAGCAGAGCTTTAAAACTGTAGTCAGAGCAAAGACCTTGAGAGACAAGGTTAGCCAAGAAAGAAAGGGGAAAAAAAAATCATCAAGTTAAAAACCTCACCAGTTGAATGGGATGACAGATGAATGATGGATGCAGGTGGGAAAATGGGATTCCCTTCAAAGAAAAGAGTGTGATATGCAAGGCAATGAGGAAACTCGAGGTCCTGGTGCATGTGCGCAGGGAGCAGATAATGCCTGTCTTGTGCGCTCATTGTATTGTCAGAAGCTGCTGGAATGAATCCTCTGGGGAGCTGCTATAAAAAAGGCAAAACCAAGAGCAGTTTCCCACTTTGGTATAAAGTTAGAGAAATTGTAATTGCAATTATGCTTAAGGTCAAGTTTTTCTGAAAGGAAGAACAGAATAGGGAAAGCTCTGAAGAACATGGTCTTTTGAGCCAGGTATGTTAAGACTCTGCACCAACGTTAACTAGCTATAGAGTGAATTTTAATCTCACCGAGCCTCAATATTTAAATCCGTAAAATGGGAATAATAATAATCCTTCTTTTTTTTAATTGTTAGAAGGAGTAATGATACTGGGTTTAAAGTACCTGGTCGCTAGAACAGTCAGGAACAGAATAGGCTTCCAGGAATAGCAGATATCATTTGGGTCCTAGAAATAACAACGAAAGTATGAAATCTTGGATTAAGATGAAAATCTTCAAAACATGTCTTACCTTGAACAGCCAAAGACTCAAATGAGTTCTATTGATCTTTGAGATGAAAGGATGAGTCTTTGTACACGGATAGGGGAACATCATCGCTCATACCTGAAAAACAGAGAAACTAATAAACCAAAATGAAAGCCAGCATCAAAACAAATAAACACGCAAATGCTCTTGCTGATTTAAGCAATAAAATATATGGGAATTACGAAGGTAGTGGAACAGCGCCTGGCTGGCTGAGTTGGTAAAGCATCCGACACTGGAATTTGACCCAGGCCGTGATCTCACAGTTCTGAGTTCGAGCCCTGCATCAGGCTCTGTGCTGACAGTGTGGAGACTGCTTGGGATTCTCAGTCTCCCCCCACCCCTACCCCATAAATCAATAAATAAACTATAAAAAATAAATACAAAGAGGAAGGTAGTAGAGCCATTCTTCTGGTTCAAATGTTCACTCTTTCAAACCAAATTACTTAAATAGCCTCCTGATCTAATACTTAATGGAGTGCTTGGCACTCCATATATTTGTGAATGAATGAATGAATGAATGGATATGTGAATGAACGAATGGACTCCAACAAATCCTCATGCTGCCACTTTCACTTCCTGAATGATTATTACCGCACGACCACACCCGTGCTCCAGAACCACGTGCCATCTCTCTCCAGGGACTCGCTAGGGTCCCCTATAGCCACAGCCATGACACCTTGGAGCAGAGTGAAAGAACAGTCTCCGGTTTGAGAGAAACATCTCAAAACATTTAGAAAAGAGGTCAAACTGCGCCATTAGCATCATTTTTTTCCCCTTTTTTCTTTGTTATCCTTGTTACATCAAATGGTTTCTAAATTTACAGCCCTGCCCTTTCTAACCACTCGGCTGCTGGCTGGGTTTTCTCCCCTCGAGCTGGTACTTTGTCCTCCTTCTCCTTAATGTGCAAACTTGAGTGTCAGGAGAACCAGCTGAATAAGAAGCTGTCAGGAAATTTCCACAAATAATTAAAGCAGAAAAATAAATAATAAATGACTAGTGTGAGAGAATGTTCCTTTTCTTTCTGTAATACACTCGGTGAAGAAACAATAGTAGAGACCCAAGATAATCAAAGTCCACTGCTGGTTTTCACATTTACATTGCTGCTGCTGCTTCTTCTTCTTCTTTTTTTCTGCTGAAGCATTTATTGTCTTAAAAACAGTAACATTTTTATTTCACCAGTGTATCTGTAGAGACACTGTAGTTTGATTGATTTCCTTTAAAGGAAGAATGAGGCATATATGCTAAAGTAATTAAAATTCACTTTTAGAATTAAAAAAAAATCTATGCTGTGAATATTCTGGCTCAACTCTGGACAGCTTGTCTCCCTTTCTCTCTGTCATTCTTCCTGTTTCTCTCAGAAACATTTTTCCATCATTCTCTCCTGTTTTACATGTATTTGTTGTTCACAAAAATAGGGGAAAAATACATGGAATGGAAAAGGTAGGATGAGGTAGCATTAGCTTAGCTTCCAAATAGAACTTTGAAGCTGTATGCTCGATTTCATTGTCCTTTCTAGCTCTGAGCTCCAGGCTGGGGTGCATAATATCTTTGGGGAGTTCCCCTCTGGTTGCTAGTACAGATATTCCCACGGAAGGAATGAAGTTGTATTAACTTCGAGAGGAACAAAACAGCTCCCCGACAAAAACAAAACCTAGTAATTGATTCAGGAATACATTTTGTTTGCTCGTTTGCTTGTCTGGATCTCCCATCCTGGAAGTTTCATCAGGTAGCAATCATATTTGCTTTGTTCACTGACGTGTTCCTAATGCCTATCAAGTAAAAGGTACTTAGTGTATGTTTGCTGGGTGAATGATGACAGCGAACACTTCTCGATCAATTATTTTGTGCTGGGCATAGTTGTAAAAACTTTGCACACATTAGCCTGTCCAGTCCTTGCGTCGTTACCATTGCAGCTGTGCACACTTTCAGCGGGAGATGAGGTACAGAGGTGGATGATTTACTGAGCTCACTGGCTGGTAAAGGGTGGAGTTGCGATTTGTGCTCGGGCAGGCTGGCTCCAGAGTCCGTTAATAAATATCTGTTGGCTGATTAAGATATTACGATCATATATAAGTGGAGAGTTATTTCCTATATCCTGGGTAGTTAAGCAGGGAAGGAGGTAGGACCTCTTGGTTTTTATGTTCCCTTGACGGAGTCAGCAATCTAGATCAACCCATAGTTCAGATCACAGGGGGTAATATTTGGTCCCGAAGGGACTAAGTCTGTTTCATGCTACCTACCTGAGATTTGTTTAATCAAATCTTTGGAATTCTTTCCCAAGTATTGAAGCTATGCTCTGAACTATGCGCTGATGGACCCATTAGACTGTAAATACCTTGAGGATATAATAATGAATGAGTTAGTTCACTTAATTTTTATTGGGTACCTACTGTACTCCAAGTACATTTCTAGTCACAGGAAATGTGTATTATGCATCTTTATTTCTTCAATAGTCAGGCAAAGTACTCTGAGAATATACTTCAAGTATAGCACTCAGTGAGTTTATTAATGAACAAATCCAGTGTAGGAGGGTGCACAGAAAGAGGGAGAAGGTTGGAGGCGGAAGATAATGAGTTCATATTGTACAAAGTCAAAATCTGAGGCTCAAAAAATTTAAGGAGGGGTAGAGGAGTCTGAGAAAAAAAAAAAACAACGACTGGAATAGTAGGAAGAGCACCAAGGAAGTCTGATATTTTATAAGCACAATGTTTTAATTTGCATTTCTCTGATTACCATTGATAATCAGCCTCTTTACACGTGTTTATTAACTATAGTATATTCCTTTGTGTTTACAGAGTTTAATAAATGGTGGAGTGGTTAGTGGTCAATGGCATCAATTTTTGTAGATCTTTGTAAGAAATATCTCTTGCTTTATTTTTGTCTTATACTTAAACAAATGTGCAACACGACAGGCACACAGAAATGTACATGTATCATGTACAGTCTGATAAAGTGTTATATAGTGAACAGCCACGTAGACGGCACGCTGGTCAGCTACGGGCACACCAATGGTATCTCAGAAGGCCCTTGTGCAGCTCTTCCCGTCACATCGCACACCCTCTCCTCCTGGATGCATCCCCTATCCCGATGTTTATGATAATTGCTTCCTTGCCTTTCTTCGCGTTGCTTGTATGCCAACATATGTATCTGTAAACTCTAGTTTTGCTCAGTTTTAAACCTTCCAGAAAAAGAATATTGTGGTCTTATGTGTCTGGCTTCTCCTATTCACTGTCAGGTTTATGAGATCACCCATGTTGTTGTATATTGCTGTAGTCAATTTCCTGTGCTGGGTAGTATTCCACTGCATGAACTTAGCACCAATATGGCACCATTGCGTTGCTGATGGACATTTAGCTATTATGAACAATCCTGCACGAACATTTTTGTAGACACCTCTAGGTACATATGGGCACACGCTTCTTTAGGTAACTACCGAGGGTAAAACCACTGGTTCCTGAGGCTTGGGTGTATTCAACTTTTGCAGCTAATGTCAAACTCTTTTCCAAACCAGGTATAGTTAGAGCAACATACACTTCCACCTGTAATGTATAACGTCTCCTTGGGGCTGCAGGTTTTCTCCAACACTTTTTATGATTAGGTTTTTTTTTTTTTTTTTTGTTTTTTTTTTTTTATTCAGTGTTAGCTTCCTTGGTGGCTCTATCATGGTATCTCATGGTGTTTTGTTTGCATTTCAATGATTATGAGTGAAGTTCGCTATCTTCACATATTTTGATCAACTCTATAGATTTCCAGTCTCCTGTTTGTCATCAAACAGACATGCCTTTTTCTTTTAAAAAAACGATTTAAAGAAAATCTTAATTTTTTTTACCAAGTTGCTTGTGAAACTTTTACATTGCAGATACCTACTTCCACTCTTCAGTTTGCCTTTCCAGTCTCTCAGATGACACTTTAGATGAAGAGACATTTTTACTTCATTGTCATCACACCTACCAATTTTTGTAGTTATAATTTTTTAAGTTTATTTATTTATTTTTAGAGAGAGAGAGAAAGAAAGTGTGAGTGGGGGAGGGGCGGAGAGAGGGAGAGAGAGAGGATCTCAAGCTGGCTCTGCACTCTCAGTGCAGAACCCGATGCAGGGCTTGAACTCATGAACCATGAGATTGTGACCTGAGCCAAATCTGGGCCACCCAGATGCCGCTTTACAGTTAAAAATGTTTAAAAATTCCCTGATCTGGGGCATCTGGGTGGCTTAGTCGGTTAAGCGTCTGACTCTTGGTCTTGGCTCTGGTCATGATCTCATGGTTGGTGTGTTTGAGTCCCACATCAGTCTCTGTGCGGACAGCACGGAGTTTGTTTGCAATTCTTTCTCTCTCTCTCTCTCTCTCTCTCTGCCCCTCCCTTGCTCCTTCTCTCTGTCTCTGTCTCTGTCTGTCTCTCTCTCAAAAAAAAAAGTTTCTGATCCTGAAATCATAAAAATATTCTTTTATGCTCTTTCACAAACTTTCTTGATTTGCTTTTTCACATTTAGATCTAATCCTCTTGGAGTTAAACTTAAAGTATGTTCAATTTCATCTTTTCCATATGAGTATGAAATTATCCAGTATCATTTATTAGGAAAAAAAGAAAACAACAGTGACTGTCTTTTTTTCCATGACTCTACAGTGGCATTTCATCATAAGTCAAATGTTTGTTCCTCAGATATCTGTTCTTTTCAATTGGTAAATAAAGGATACACACACACACACACACACACACACACACATCTTAAATATTATAGCTTTATAATAAGTTGATATTTGTTAGAGAAAGTCCTCCTATCTTTTTATTCTTTTTCTAAAATATCTTAGTTATTCTTTGTCCTTTGCATTTTCTTCTTTATTTATTTGTTTGTTTGTTTGTTTTATCTATTTTTGAGAGAGAGAAAGAGAGAGTGTGCGAGTTGGGGAGAGGTCCAGAGAGAGAGAGAGAGAGGGAATCCCAAGCAGGCTCCACACTCAGTGTGGAGTCTGGTGTGGGGCTTGATCCCATGACCCTGGGATTATGACCTAAGCTGAAATCAAGAGGGAGATGCTCAACCAACTGAGTCACCCAGGCGCCCCTTCTTGTATATTTTAGAAACAGCTTATTGGGTTCCAAAAAGAAACAAACCTATTGGGATTCTTTGGGATTATATATCTATTTATCAAACTGGGGGGATTTGACATTTTCCCAATATCGAGTTCAGTCTCTGAATATGATGTTCTCTTTTCACTAATTTAAATGTCTTAAATTAGTTTCAATAATGCTTTGTGGGCTGTTCCAACTCAAGATGGTGACATAGAAAGGTCCTAAACTCACTTCCCATGGACACACTGAATCTGTAGCTACATATGGAACAATTTTCTGTTTAGAAAACCTAAGTGACATTTTGTTAGGGATTGCATTGAATGTGTAAATTGTTTGGGATAGATAGACATTTTAACAATATTTGTTCTTCTAATCCATGAGTATGGAATGTTTCTCCATTTCTTTGTGTCTTCTTCAATTTGTTTCATAAACTTTCTATAGTTTTCAGCATACAGATCTTTTACCTCTTTGGTTAGGTTTATTCCTAGGTATCTCATGGTTTTTGGTGCAATTGTTAATTGGGATAGATTCCTTGATTTCTCTCTCTCTGCTGCTTCATTATTGGTATATAGAAATACAACCGATTTCTGTGTGTTGATTTCATATCCTGTGACTTTGCTGAATTCATGGATCAGTGCTAAGCAGTGTTTTGGTGGAATCTTTAGGGTTTTCCACATAGAGTATCATGTCATCTGCAAAGAGTGAAAGTTTGACTTCTTCCTTGCCAATTTGGATTCCTTTCATTTCTTTTTCTTGTCTGATTGCTGAGGCTAGGACTTCTAGTACTACATTGAACAACAGTGGTGAGAGTGAATATCCCTGTCGTGTTCCTGACCTTAGGGGGAAAGCTCTCAGTTTTTCCCCATTGAGGATGATATTAGCTGTGGGTCTTTCATATACGGCCTTTATGATGTTGAGGTCTATTCCTTTTATGCCTACTTTCTTGAAGGCTTTTATCAAACAACAATGCTGTATTTTGTCAGATGCTTTTTCTGCATCTATCAAGAGGATCTTATGGTTCTTATCCTTTCTTTGATTAATGTGATGTATTACGTTGGTTGATTTGTGAATATTGAGCCAGCCCTGCAGCCCAAGTATAAATCCCACTTGATCATGGTGAATAATTCTTTTAATGGACTGTTGAATTTGATTTGCTAGTATCTTGTTGAGAATTTTTGCATCCAGGTTCATCAAGGATATTGACCTGTTGATTTGAAGGGGCACATGCACCCCAATGTCTATAGCAGTTCTATCAACAAAAGTTAAATTATGGAAAGAGCTCAAATGTCCATCAACTGATGAATGGATAAAGAAGATGTGGTATATATATATATATATATATATACACACACACACACAGACAGTGGAATATTACTCAGCGATCAAAAAGAATGAAAGACAAATGCCATATGATTTCATTCATATGTGGTATTTAAGAAACACAACAGATGAACATAGGGGAAGGAAAGGAAAAATAAGATAAAAGCAGAGAGGGAGGAAAATCATAAGAAACTCATAAATACACAGAACAAACTGAGGGTTGCTGGAGGGGATTTGGGATGGGGGTATGGGCTAAATGGGTGATAGGCATTAAAAAGGGAATTTGTTGGGATGAGCACTGGGTGTTATATGTAAATGATGAATCACTAAATTTTACTCCTAAAACCAATATTACACTGTATTTAACTAACTTGAATTTAAATTGAAAAAACAAAAACCTAAGTGACAACTACACATTTATCAAATGAGAAAAAAAAAAAAAACCACATCAAAGTGAGTAAAAGAGGGCATAATATCACCGTAAAGTCTGCCCCTGGTACGGCATCCCACAACCAGGCAGGAGCTTAAAACCCTGAGCTTCTTCCTGAGTATCAAAGTTTTTGAAATCCCACACTGGGCTTGAAATCCCCAATTTCCATACATATGTTTGAGAGATGAGTCTCCATAACATCTAACTTTGGAGACCAATGGGTCTCATGTCCCAAGACCCACAAGACTGTCTTGATCTGATAAACCACTTATAATGGCTTGTGAGTTAAGATGAACCTGCCTCAGGGCCCAACTCAAAGGCAGCTGATCATGCCTGGACTTAAAGTGAAAGAGGCTCTCATGCTTCTATTAAGTGTGGGCCTGAGGGACAGGCACCTAATTTAATATACACATATGGGAGCCTGCTGGAACACTCGTCCGAGAACAGACACTGGCAGGTGCCATTTTTGAACTCTTTCTGGTACTCCAGAGCACCAGTATCTCCCAGAAGGGACCTTTTCTCCCATGTGGTGCCTGTTTTTTGTGGCTGCCACCTGGGAGAGGCTTCTTGATCAGCTGGCTCTGGAGACCAGGAGAATTTGCAATCCTGGTCCCAAGGGACTATAACAATCAGTGTCACCAAGAAAGGAGCACATACCCCTGTCTGGCACCTCAATTTTGCAGTTGCTGCCAGGGGACATCTCTACAGTGCCTGGATCTGGGTCAGTAAGATTTTACTGGGTCAGTAAAATCAGCACATTTTTCAGCATGAACTTTGTAGACCAGAAAAGAGTGGTGCAATACATTCTAAGTGCTGGAGAAAACAATTGCCACCATGAATACTCTATTCAGCGAAGTTCTTATTCAGAAATGAAGGAGACATAAAGCGTTTTCCCAACAAGCAGAAACTAAAGGATTTCATCGCCACTAAACGAGCCTTCCCAGAAATGTTAAAGGGACTGTTTTTTAGCTGAAAAGAAAAGGCAATAATTAATAACAACAACACATATGAAAGAATAAATCTCACTGGAAAGGTAAACATGGTAAAACTATTGGATTGATTACTTATAAAGCTATATGAAGGGTAAAAGATGAAAGTAGTAAAAATAAGTATGATTGCAACAATTATTTAAGAGATACACAAGATAAAAAGATGTAAAACCTGACATCAAAAACATAAAACATGGTGGGGAGAGAGTGATAATGTCGAGCTTTACAATGCAATCAAACTTAAATTGTTACCAACTTAAAATAGACTGTTATATATATGTTACTATATGTAACATATATGTAAGCCTCATGGTAACCACAAATCAAAAATCTATATATAGTAAATACACAAAAGATAAACAGAAAGGAATATAAGCATACCACTGAAGAAAATTATCAAACCACAAAGGAAGAGAGCAAGAGAAGAAAGGAACAGAGAAGAATTACAAAACCAGTCAGAAAATAACAGAATGGCAATAAGCATATAGCTGTTAATGGTTATTTTAATGTGAATGGACTAAATTCTCCAATTGAAAGACAGAGAGTGACTATATGGTTAAAAAAAAAAAACCAAAAAACAAGATCCATCTATATGCTGCCTGCAAGAGACTCATTTTAGATGGAAGGACACACACAGACTAAAAGTGAAAATATGGAAAAAGATATTTCATGCAAATGGAAACAAACAAACAAAAAAACCTGAAGTGGCTATGCTTGCATCAGACAAAATAAACTTTAAAACAAAGACTAGTAAAAGAGTGTTACATAATAATAAAAAAGTTAACCTAACCTAAGATACAGCATTTGTAAATATTTATGCACCCAACATAGAAACAACAAAATATATAAAGCAAATATTAACAGACCTAATGAGAGAAATAGAAATATAATAATAATAGGAGAATTTAATACCCCACTTACATCAATGGATAGATCATCCAGACAGAAAATCAATAAGGAAGCATTGGTCTTAAATGACATGACGAGATAGATTTAAGAGATATTTACAGAACATTTCATCCAAAAGCAACAGAATGCACATTCCTCTCAAGGGTACATAGAATATTTTCCAAGATAGATTATATGTTAAGCCTCTGCACAAACCTTAATAAATTTAAGAGGATTTGATTGATGTCAAGCATCTTTTCTGACCAAAGTGGTGTGAAACTAGAAGCTAATTGCACAAAGAAAACTGGAAAATTCAAAAAATATATAAAGATTAAACAATATGCTACTGGACAACCAACAGGTCAGAGAAGAAATAAAAATACCTGGAAAAAAATGAAGATAGAAATATAATATACCAAAACTTATGGAGTGAGAAAAAGCAGTTCTTAGGGGGAAGTTCATGGTGATACATGTCTGACTCAAGAAACAAGAAAATTCTCAAATAAACAACCAAACTTTAACACTGAAGGAACTAGAAAAAGAAAAATAAATGAAACCCATTGTTAGTAGAAGGAAGGAAATATCACAAATTAGGGCAGAAATCAATGAAATAGTAAAAAGACAATAGAATAGATCAATGAAACTAAGAGCTAATTCTTTGAAAACGTAAACAAAATTGACACATCCTTAGCTAGATTTACCAAAAGAAAAAGAGAGAGGACTCAAATAATAAAATCAGAAATGAGGGACGAGATGTTACAACACATACCACAGAAACACAAAGAATTATAAGAGACTACTATGAGTAATTATATGCTAACAAATTGGACAATTTAGAATAAATGGAGACATTCTTAGAAACCTACAACCTACCAAGACTGAATCGTGATGGACTAGAAAATCTGAATAGACTGAGAACTAGTAAGGAATCAGTAATCAAAAACCTTCCAACCAACAAAAATCTTGGACCAGCTGTCTTCAAACTGGTGAATGCTACCAAACGTTCAAAGAATTCCTCTTAAACTCTTCCAAAAAAAATAAAAGAGGAAGGCACTCTTCCAAATTCATTTTATGAGGCCAGCATTACCCCGATACCAAAACCAGACACAAATGTCATAGGAACAGAAAATTCCAGGCTAATATCACTGATGAACATAGATACAAAAACCCTCAACAAAATATTAGCAAATGAAATTTCACAAAAGGACCATACATTACAATCAAATGGGATGTATTCTAGAGCTGCAGAAATCATTCAACATCAGCAGATCAGTCAAGGTAATACACCACATTAATAAAATGAAGGATAAAAATCATGATCATCTCAAGGTGCATAAAAAGGCTTTGACAAGATTCAACATCCATTTATGATAAAAACTCTCAACAGAGTGGGTATAGAGGGGACATATGTCAACATAATAAAGGCTATATATGACAAGGTGACAGCTAACATCATACTCACTGGTAATAGTTGAAAGTTTTTTTCCCTAAGATCAAGAGCAAGACAAGGATGCCCACTTTCACCACTTTTATTCAAAATAGTATTGGAAGTCCTCGCCAGAGAAATCAGGCAAGAACAAGAAGTAAAGTCACACAAAATGGAAAGGAAGAAGCAAAACCATCACTATTTGCAGGTAACATAATATGATAATATAGAAAACCCTAAAGGTCCCATCAAAAACCGTTAGAACTCAAAAAATGAGTTCAGTAAAGTTGCAGAATACAAAAACAATACTAAAAATTTTGTTGTGTTTCTGTACATTAATAATGAACTATCAGAAAGAGAAATTAAAAAAAAACAATCCTACTTATAATTGCACCAAAAAGAATAAAATACCTGGAAATAAATTTAACCAAGGAGGTGAAAACCTTGTATATTGGAAATTACAAGGCATTAATGAAAGGAACCGAAGAAGACACAAATAAATGGAAAGCTATTTTATGTTCATGAATTGGAAGAATTAATATTATTACAATGTCCATACTATCCAAAGCAGTATACAGATTCAATGCCATCCCTGTCCAAATTCCAATGGCACTTTTCACAGAAGTAGAACAAACAATCCTAAAGTTTATATGGACCCTGAATCGTTGAAAAGACCCTGAATAGCCAAAGCAATCTTCAGAAAGAACAAGCTGAAGAATCATGGTCCTTGATTTCAAACCTTGATTACAGAGAGGTAGTAATTAAAATAATATGGTATTGGCATAAAAATAGAGAGATGGGTCAGTGAAACAGAATAGAGATCTGAGAAATAAACCCACACATATTATCAATTACTTTACAACAAAGAAGACAAGAAAGTACAATGGGAGAAAAAAATCTTTTCAATAAATGATGCTGAAAAAATTGGATAGCCACATGTAAAAGAATGAAAGTGGATCACCATCTTATAGGATCCACAAAAATTAACTCGAAATGGATTAAAGACTTGAATATAAGACCTGAAACCACAAAACTCCTAGAAGAAAACATAGGTGTTAAGCTCCTTAACATAGGTCTTGGTGATAATTTTCTGAATCTGACATCTAAAGCAAAGCCAATAAAAGTAAGAATAAGCAATGGGATTACATCAAACAAGAAAAACTTCTGCACAGCAAAGAAAATCATCTACAAAGTAAAAAGGCAAACTACTAAATGGGAGAAGGTATTTGCCGTCATATGTCTGATAAGGAGCCAATATACAAAATATACAAAGAAGTCATACAACTCAATAGAAAAAAAAATAAACAATCGATTAAAAAATGGACAGAAGATCTGAATAGATATTTTCCCAAAGAGGGCATACAGATGGCCAATGGGCACATGAAAAGATGCTCCAGATTATTAATCATCAGGGAAATGTAAATTAAAACCACAGTGAGCTATGACCTCATACCTGGTAGCGTGGCTATTCAAAAAGTCAGGAAAGAACGAGTGCTGGGGACAATGTGGAGAAAAGGGAGCTTTTCTGCACTGTTGATGTGAATGTAAATTGGTGCAGCCACTTTGGAAATGGAGGTTTCTCAAAAAATTAGAATAGGACAACCATATGATCCAGCCATCCCACTTCTAGGTATTTATTTGAAGAAAATGAAAACACTAACTCAACAAGATATATGTACCCTCATGTTTATTGCAGCATTATTTACAGTAGCCAAAGATATGGAAACAACCTAAGTATACACTGATGAAATTGTGAGATACATATATTATTTGGCCATAAAACATAGTGAAATCTTGCCATTGTGACAGCATGGGTGGACCTTGAAGGCCTCATGCTAAGTGAAGTAAGTCAGAGAAAGACAAACACAGTATGATCTCTCTTGTATGTGGAATGTATGTATATGTATACATACATATGTATACATATACATACATATACATATACATATGTATATGTATGTACATATATATAACCAAGCTCATAGATGCAGAGAACAGATTGGTGGTTGCCAAAAGCAGGCAGTGGGGGGGTGAGAGCGGGACCAGAGAAATAGGTGAAATGTTTTTGGTTTTGTTTAAGTAAATTGAATAAATTTTAAAATAGGTAAAAAGAAACAATGTTTTAAATGTTGTGGGTTTTTTCCCCCAAATCTTTTAGTGGATTCATTCATTGGTATTTGGTATTTGACATTGTTGGTGATTTTTAATTTATAATTAAAAAAAAATCTCATATTCTAACCTTCTTGGATAGTATATAGAAATAGTATTGATTTTTTACACTACACTGTGTCTAATAATTTTGCTAAGTTCAGACCCAATTTATCTGTAAATTCTTTTATATTTTTCTGTATACAAACTGCCTCTCCTTCCTTTGTCACATACAAGGGGAATGACAGTAAAGCCAGACTATATGCTTTTTAAATATCCTCTAGAAACCAATCTTTGTCACACACACAGAATGTCACTGTAGTCCAATTTATGCCATGTGTTCAATACCTAATAATAAATATTAAATATAATGGGACATCCAGGTGGCTCAGTTGATTGAGCATCGGACTCTTGATATCGGCTCAGGTCGTGATCTCATGGCCGTTAGATCAAGCCCTGTGTGGGGCTCTGTGCTGGTCATGGAGCCAGCTTGAGATTTTCTCTCTCCCCTCTGCCCCTCCCGTGCCACTCTCTCCCTCAAAACAACAACAACAACAACAACAACAACAACAATGACAACACATTCCTGGGTCTCACCTGCTTCCATAGGTTTGGACTAGGGCTAGAGCATATATATTCTGAAAAATTCCCCGAATCATTCTGATGTAAAAACCTGGTTTGAACCAGGTTCTACGCCAATGAAATGATGTGAAATACAAATCAAGTTTCTGATCTGATCTTGACATCAAGCCCTAAATATATTTTGCTCGTAACTGTCTGAGTAACTGAGGCAAAAACATTCATTGTTTGCTTTGATTTCCTTTTACCCTTGGTTTGATAAGGGTATGCTCTAAAAAAAAAACAAAAAAAAAACAATAAATAGAAATTTAAACTTGAGGTTCCTTTGTAGGAAGAAATAGAACTTTAAAGGTGAGATCCTTTGGATTTTTTAAAAGGATCATGGTGGAGCAAACTAAGAAGTTAGATGTCTGGAGGAGAGGGGGCTGAATGTTTTCTCACTCGGCCAAAATCTCAACAAACAACAAGCTACAATGAGTAAATCATTTTTAAATGGATGAGACTAGGAATCCAGATGTTTGGAAGCAAGATACTAGCTGGTAATGTGCTGTAGCCCGTCATCCAGGCCCTTCCTGAGGGAAATGATAGCAAAGCCAGACTCTCTGCTTTCTAAATATCCTCTGGAAACCAATCTTGTTGTCACCAGCATTACAACTTTGTTTCAGCTGGCAATTTACCAACATCTGCTTGGCGAAGACTTTTTTCCCCTTCAGCTCTCAAATATATATTTTCCCATTTGGAAGAGCTGAACCCAACACACAGCAAGAAAAGAGTATTGAAAAATCACAAAAGCTATCTTGCAATCCGTTTTCAGGAAAATCTTCAATCTTCTTATTTAAAGTATTATTTTTACTTGCAGAATCTTGGCAGCATAAATTAGTGAGGACATCCCTGGTTGGAGTAACGCAGAGGAATGAAAACGACGTGACACGTAGAGCTACGCCGGTAGTCTTCATAGTTACTTGGGGTTTTGTAAAGAAAAGGAGTCAGATGCAGCCGTTTTAAATTATCAAAAGCTGCATTTGAAGCCCAAGGGTTTATGAATTTTAAAAATGAAATGGTTGGCAGAGGGAAGATTTCCTAAATGTACAAAATCATCAATAACATCCATTACATTCTGGCTGGAACAAGGTCAAGCACACCTTTTTGGGTTTTTTTTTTTTTTGACCCCTTTAGTGATCGCTAAAATCATCTGATCGTTTGTTGAGTGCATACGTTGTGTTTATTAGGAGAAGAGACAGAGCGTTTCTTTGGCTGCTCAGAGGCCAAGTTGGACAGATAGAGCACTTCAGCATTGCACAAGCCAGCTGAGAGATAATTAAGTCATTTGAATGTGAGGTTTCCTGGCTTCTCTTTCCCATTTTTCCCCTTGTCTTTTCTTGGAAGTGAAAACCATGGCTCTTGTCCCGTGTCCTTCCCCCAACCCTTTTTAACATTCCCTCCTCCTGCTTGCGGTAAGGGCAGAATTCTCTTCCTATCGAGGCAAAAGTATTGAGAAAACTTATTAGCAAAGATTCATCCAAGAGATCTTAGATTCCTATAGAGCCTTGTGAATATGTTTCCCTGAGCCGCATATTATCTAAAAATGATCCATTTGTGTATCACTTCCCCTTTAGACTATCAATTCCTCCAGGACCAGGCTGTGTCTTATTCATCTTTGTTCCTCGAGCACCTAATCTAGCAAGTGATAAAGAAGTGCTCCTCAAACCCAAGGAGAATACTTGACCCCACTTCTTTATTTTCTGGAGAAGGAAACAGACCCAGAAGGTAAAGTGATTTGCCCAAGTTTCCGAGACAGTCAGTGGTAATGTCCTTCTCTGCAGAAGAGTTTAAAAAAAAAAAACAAAACAGCTTTTATTTTTTTCTACCAGACTATTTGCTCACTCGGTGCTGTGCAGACTCAGCCAGAGAGGAATACATTAAACATATGAGGCCACTTGGAGATATCATAAGAGATTTTGGGCAGTGGGACCATCATTTGGCTGGTGATCCTTGGCTCTCCAGATTTCGTTCTCCTAGTCCCAGATGGTAGCATGATTTCACACGCCCAGTGCCTGGCTACATGATTTTGTCCAAACTCAGTATCACGAAGATAAAGTGATGCAATTTGGGTGGGACAAATAATTTGGAGCCTACCACATAAATAATCTGGGCTCCTTTAATTGATGAAATACATTTGTACCTTACTATACAAAGGCTAAATGCAGATCAACTTTATCTTTTTGTATTTTCAAATCTAAGTAACTTTTAACAATTTAAAACCTGTGAGTATTTAACAGTATTTAAAACCTTTTTTCTTTGTCCAACGAAATTTCTGTCCCTTCCCCATTTGTACCTAGTACCTACCTACATACAAAAAGATTGTTTTAATAATGTTAAGTGTCTTAACATCAATGTTGCTATTTAGAGGTTTCTCATACGTGTATTAGAATGTCACTATTTTGTTAATCTAAGTCTTAGAAGTGACACCAGCTTCTAAGAAATTATTTCGGGGTATTTCGTTACAAGTTTATTCCCCTTGAATATGTAAAATGGTTTGGCCTACATAACTAGAGGTTTGACTTACTTTCTATAAAAATAGGGTGTATTATTCGAAATAAAAGACGTTGGTTGTTTTCCAAAAAAATTGGTATCAACTCTTTAGTTCACATCCAAGCTGTAATACGGCATTGTTCCTGTTTTGACTGCTGTTTGACTTAAACAGAATCATTCCCTATTCAATGGCCAACAAATGTTGAATTTGGAGATAGAATTACATACATTGGATTAAATGCAGTATACAAATAAATACAGTATGCTGCTGTTTAAGGACTGCTGGTGCAATCTGCTGCCAATTCTTGAAACATTAAATCCTACTACTCCTCTACTAAATAATAATATAGGCTGGAGGTGCACTGGAGAATCGGAGGTGATGCAGCTATTGAAATCAACAGAATCAACCATCCAGTCGCCAATTTGGGCTGGAGACTTGCCAAGGTAGATTTTATTTTATTTATTTTTTTAACTACTGTTAAAGCTGCAGAATTAACATGTATGCAAGCCCACTCATACACCCTACAAACAGGGACAAAATGAATACCCGTCAGGGGTTACGGACTCTGGCAGTCCACTTTCTTCTCATATAATCCATCCTAAATTACTATCTAGATCATTTCTTTGTCTTGATATCAAGACACCTATTTGAATGGAGTGGAAGTACTTTTAAAGATTTTATGCAATGTTTCTTTTTCTGGCTAAAGGCCAATATATATATATATATATATATATATATACACACACACACACACATACACACACACACACACACACACACGTTCAGGTCTATATTGTAGTTTCCCAGTTGGTAAAGCTCAACTTCAAATGTGAGTGACTTAAAACCAAGAGAAATCTTTATAGAAATAAAAAAAAATGTTGCGAAAATATGTCCATGTTTTTCCCCTTAATAAGCAGGATATAATAGATTCAAAATGTATATCACCTTGGTACTTTGTGGTATTCGAGTAGGATTTAGCAAAAACAGAAATTCTTGGCATTTCCATGAGCTTTTATTTCTATTATCTCCAATACTTTCAGATTTCAAAGACAGTTTTGGTGCTAATTACCAGATTTTGACTTTTATGAAAACCCCACACCACATGTCCTGATTTTATAGTTGCATGTGGAATCTGAAATGTGGTTTTATCAAAATAAACTCACACTTTGGTGTGTGGAATTTCACTTGTAAAGTAGAGATCATAATTTCAAAAACAAACACAATTTGCACTTGGTTTTGCTTGAAAAAATAAAACGCTTGGCTGTGATCAGATGAAAAATGTTTTACTCAAGTACTGGCTTTTCTCTGAAAAGCATCTCCAGTCAGAGCCAAGTGGTCGTGAAAGGCATCTTCCATGCAAGCACCTTGGCATCTCCCTCTTTAATCAGTATTTTAAAATGGAAGGGTTTTTTCCCCCTCCTCCTTAGCATTATTTTATTCTTTTTCAGAAATTTAAACATCCATTATAACACTTTCTACTTGTTTGGGTCAAGAGCAGTGTTTGTAAGAACCCATCCTGGGAAGTAAAGAAGCATATTAAGTTATTAATTAAGTCAAAGAGAAGAATTGAATACACTATTGTCTAATGCGGAAATGCCCAGCTTTTTCCCTGGGAGGCAGTTGGTATCGTGGAAAGACAAATCCACATTTGAATTCTAGATCTGCCACTTTGCTAGCTCTTTTACCTTGAGCGAGTTGCATAACCCTTCCGTGCTCAAGCGTCCTTACCTGGTAAGTGGCAATAATTAAAACGATAGTTTTGAAAATGAAATGAGAACTGAGACCTGAGGACTCTCTGGTTGAGTCCCTGGAATAGCGGATGCTCAGGGCAGCTGGGCCGCTTGTGATCGCAGTCGAAGTTCATGGAAAAAGAACACAAAACATATGTCATAGAAACACTTGAGTTACTTAGATTTCCACGTTTGTATCTGCGAAATCTGAAGACTGTGCCTGTTGGACCTGTTTTCGACTCTACAGATTCTTGACTGTGTATGTACTAAAGCTGTTCTTAAAGAGTGAACCTTCGAGATCAGGCACGCCCACGCCCACGCCCACGAAGAGATTAATGCAAGAAAAATTCCTACAAGAAAGGGACATGCATTGGGGATTTGTCTTGTAGTTTGTGAGGTACACATGGCACCCCCCGGAGGCCTCTGAGGGGGAGTGTAGAGAGCAGAGAGGTAGAGCGTGGGGTCCTGTGGTCACCAGGTTTGGGTTGAAAGCCACGTCTAACACTCTGCTGTAAGTGACCAACTTTCAGCAGACCAACTAACCTCCCAAAAATGAACAATATCATTTATCTCAAAGAGTTATTTTGAGAATCAAATGAGATAATGCATGTGAATTCTTAGCAAGATCCCCGGCAGGTGATAAACACTCAAAACATGGTTTAACTCTCGACATGATTATTAGCCCTTCTTTCCTTTATAAGGCGCTTTCCTGGACAACTTCCGTCTACTTACCTTTCTGGAGAGTACACAAATGGAGTAGAAAACACAATTATGCTTTTAAAGTTTCTGTTTCTATCCAAGACCTTCATCATTTTACATTGATACTGTTCTAGGGAGCTGATGGCTATACGGAGAGCTACCACCCATTTCAAGAGGAATTATTGGGTGTTAGCTCATCAAATTATTTGAATGCCATAATCAGCCTTCAGTTTCTTTGTATTTCTTCATCTTGGACACCCTAGAGCGGCGTGCACTAGTAGCTGTAGGCCTTTGGACTTCATCATGAACAACCTTTTTATGAGTCTGTTGTTAAACTCTTTATCTTTATGAGATTTATCAAAGCGAGTAACACTGCTAGTTCTATAAGAGTCTCTTACTCCATGAATGATTTATAACAAAGAGGAGCTACTTTATTAAAAGGTTCTTGTGCTCCAGAGGCTCTTGTGAGCTCCAAGAGCTCAGAGTTGCCATTATTGCATTAGAAGAAATACATGTTTATTCATGAGAAACAAAGAAGCCATGGGAAGTTTGTCAATTGGTTGGGTAGCCCCAGGTTCTCTTCCTTTGTATCTTTTCCCTAAGCGCTTTCATTGATTCATTCAACAATTATTTCCTGAATGTTATAATGTCCTCGGCCTTGCTGGAGAGGTGAATCGAACCGGTAGATTCACCGCTTCAACATGGTATAAATGGTTCTCAAAGTGAGCCGCGCATTTGCATCATTGGGGATTTGTTTATAAAAAGACCCACACCTGGCAGTTATAGTAGAGTCATCTGAGTAGAGGTGGAGACCCTGATGCAGAAGGAGCTGACTACTTTGGAGGGTCTGAACAGGAGGTCAGTAGGTTGGACTATAATGGTCAAGAGGGAGAGGGTAAGAGACGGGTGTGGTAGAGAAGCGGGAGCCTGATTTCAAGCCAGTTTTCCCACGCTCAGAACAGTTACTTAAAATAAAACTGAGTTTAACAAGGCATTTATTCAGATTATCGAGTGCAATCCTCTTTCAATTTTATAATGAGTGGGATATTAAAAAGAGATTTTTGAAGGACTCGTGCCTCATTGCGAATAAATGCTACAATTTGAAATTTGCATAATGTGGTCTTCACATTAATTTTTCAACGTAGGGAAAAGGGGTCTCACATATCCAGAGTGAAATTTCCTTAATCGCTTGAACTACAGATGCCAATCCTTTTATCGCCCTCGCCTTGAAACATCTTGCTAGTAGGATATTTCTGATATCCAAATGCCATCAATTATTAACTGAGGGCTGTGAGCACACACTTCCTTTTTACTTGGCTCTTTATACATAGTTTTCCAAGTCCATTGGTTAATTTATCATGTGGCCTCAATGTCATCACTTAGTTACTATGAAGATAAGATGATAAAGTCGAGTAACATGACTGTACTAAAAGAGTGGGATGTGGGGGATGGATCAGTGTCATTTTGCTATGTACATTTCTTGAATGTTACTTAAAATTATATCTGGATAAAATTATGAGTTGTGATGCTTTTAATCTGCAGCTATGATGTGGATCTGACTTTATTTGATTATATGTTTAGAAGGATGGATGCATGCATGAAAAAGTCATCTAATGGTCTATTAGAACATTGATTTGCTTGATTCATTAATACATAATGAAATCTACATTACAAGGAACTACTGAAAACATATTTCTTTGGCTATCATTCAAGAATGCTTATACGATTGGAAGGATTATTTTTTCCAGGAGAATAAAGTTTAATAGTAATCAGATGTTCATTCTGGAAGCACAGGGTTAGCAATAATATTGTTGGAAATGATATTTAAGTGTTTACCCTAACCTGTTGTTTTTGCTGGTGCAGAACCACACCACTGTCCAGAATATTTAGAAGAGCAAATCTTATTTTTCTGTGTCTTTCTAATGAAACTTCTTCCTGGGATCTGAGAAGCCAGAGTAATATTCAATAAAGAAGCCCAAGGAAGTTATGAAAATACCTAACTACTGTCCCAGCAACCTGAACCCAAGTGTGGTTCCATTATACAGCTCCACTGGGCGTGTTTGAATGATGTCCCCATTTGTGGCACATAGCAGCATCACTTAAGCAAAAGCATTTGATTTCAGTAATATATTCCAGTCTGTGAGATTTTCACACTACTGATGAGAGGATTTTAATGTATTTTTAAATGTTGTACTGTAGTCAGTTGGTGATCAGGTAAATCTATGAGCCATATTTCCTCCATTTAACTGAAGGAAGTGTAAAACAGATACACTCAATGGTAAGTTTTAGAAAAATAAACAGAAAAGAAAATGAAGGGAAAAAATGTCCTATGCTGGAAATTGACAGCAGGAAGAAGAATGAATTCAGTCTTGTCAATTCTGTCTCCTTAAATCTCTTGATTCTGTTTCTTCTCATACCTCCTTGCTGCCACTGCTTTAGTTCTTTCATATTTTTAATCAATTGCATAATTGTTCTTGCAATCTCCAGTGTTAAATCAATCTTATTTACCAACCCCCTTCTGCTTCCAGAGTGATCCTCCAGGATAAAATCCACACACATTAGGGGTTCACTGAGGTTCCTTTATGATCTGGGTCTGGCTACCTTTACAGCTTCTTTTGCTCCTGGTATTCTATGCCTCAGGAGTACTTACTTAGACTTTTACCTAACACGCATGCTCCTCCTTCCTCCCAGTCCTTTGCAGACTCTGCACCCTTAGGTAATATGACTAGAACTTCAGGACTTGGTTTTGACATCACTTCCTCTAGGAAGTGTTCCCTGACAACTCCCTCACCTCCAATAAGAGCTCTGTACAACCTTACAGTAGCATTTGCTAAAGGACATCTTCATCTTTTGACTGATGTGTCATACCTTACTAGATTTAATCTCCTGAAGTCTTAGATTGTGTGTGTGTTTTTTTTTTCATCTTGTATTACCAAAATCTCACATAGAACTTGACATCTGTTAATTGCATAGAAGTCATTTGTAGAATGAATGAGCAGGTGAGCAAATAAACAAATAAATAAATAGATAATTGAAGGAGCAATACAGAAATAGGAAGGTTTTGGAAAGCTAGAGACAAGGAGAAAGAGACAGCGTGCACAAGGGAAAGAGAATAGAATTATTTTAAAATTAAGTTTTTCTCTCAATTCCTTAGTTTGGAATTTCTTAATATTTTCAATGTTTTTAAATGTTTATTCATTTTTGAGAGAGAGGGAGAGACAGAGCACGAACAGGGGAGGAGCAGAGAGCTAGGGAGACGGAATCAGAAGCAGGCTCCAGGCTCTGAGCTGTCAGCATAGAGCCCGACACGGGGCTTGAACTCACAAGCCGCGAGATCATGACCTGAGCTGAAGTTGGACGCTTAACCGACTGAGCCGCCCAGGCACCCCAGGAACTTCTTAATATTTTTATTCTGCCCTGCCAATTATAATATCTTCCTCCTTGTCACAAGCTGGTAAAAAACATGTAGGCTAGATAAAGCCTATATACACATTATATATATATAAATATTTATACATATATAAATATAAATTTATATATATATAAATTCTCTGTTATCAGAGACTTATTCCATAAGCACAATAATAGTTGCACTGATTCCATTGTTTTCTTCTGAAATAATTTTTCTAGGACTTCTGTTATTTCTTAGCTCAGGAAGAATATTCGAGTTTCCAGATTACTTCAAAACAGAAAATACAGGAGCTTCTAATAAACCAGTATGCCCCAATGTCATGTTTGGGGTCGGCTAATCTAGACATAGGCCCCAAACTATCATTGGGGTAATTGAAGAAGTGGCAGTCAGTATCCTTTATTATTATCTTGTCCCGTCAGAATCCTGCGATATTTATGCATCATTTTTTTTTTTTGGTCTACATGAACCTTAGTATAGGAGTATTGTTCAAATTATTAATTATTTACTGGTAAAATTATACTAGGGGGTCAGCAGCCTGTGGAAAGATAGACAGTGGTGCCAAAAATGATGAGAGGCATCACTGAACTATAAGTCACAGTGCCATCCCCATGGTCAGCAAAGATTGCTCTTTACAAAATAGACTATTGAAAAGCTAAAATCAAGAAAGATCCTGCTCATAAGAACAGGCAACCGATCCATTTCTTGGAAGCTGCTGTTTGAATATGCTTGTGATGTACTATGAAAGCCCACAAAGGGCAGATTTGTGCATCTGAATACAACCGTGACTATGGATTCTACCCTGATGAGGGTCATCTGGCTGTTTGGTTGTGATATTTTGCATGTGCTAGACAGAGCATAAAGGACAGTCCTAATATGGAGGTTGGCAAGAGTAGACTCAGACTCAGACAAACATCGTTTTTACTTCAATTTTCTGCTGGAATGGTAAACAAGCAGATTGAGGGGGGGAAAAAGGTACGTGAGAATGGTCATAGCTTTTCAGTGGTCGCCTAGTTCCTCTCCTCTTGGAGAAACACCTAAAATTCAGTCATCAGTGTATTTAGCAGAGAGGAATTTGCTATGGAGATTGGGATCAAAGATGGCTGACTTTACTTTCTGTAGGCTGGGGGGTGCAGCCATCTTTGGGCTCAACTTACTACTTTATAAGACGATTCTTACTGCATGCAGTTATAGACTTCTGGGATCCAGTTTTTGCTGTGTCACTAGTGCTGGGGTAGATTTAACTATGGTTATACACCTGTCCAGGTATTTCATTAATATATTTTATGGCTCAGAAACTATCCCTGGGTCAGTGAAGAAGACAGATCAACAGAAATTGGCTTGAGATCTTCAGATGAAACTAGCCAAAGGGAACTATACCCATTATATTTTTATTTCAACTGGGTTTTTCTGGTTACCTAGTATCCTTCTTAGTTTTTATTGCAGTATCTTGCTTGCCCCCAGTCTTGCTCCTGGCTCTGTGATGATTGCTTTCAAAAGGAGTCTGTGATGCTGTGTGACCGGTAGGACATTAAGACTCGGTCTCAGAACTTTCATTGATGCAATTTTGCTCATTCTTTCTTGCTGGCCTTGAACAGAGGGTGATGTGAGGCTGGTCAACTTATCAAGAGGATGGGGCCTTTTGGGGATTAAAGCGAACACTTTGGAAGAAAAGTCCAATGGTGGAGACAGAAGAACTGTACCTCTGTGACATCATTTAAGTTTTGATCTAGCCAGTTCTACTCCTGTGCTTGTACTTACCTGGGTTGATAAGTCTTATTGAGTTTAGAAAGTTTGGGTTGAGTTTTTGTCCCAAGGACTCTCCTTGTAGAGTCCTACTGTACCCTGATAGGTACAGAATACCCAACTGAAAGACAATCAGTGGGTCTGCTTCTTGCACAAAAGTATTGTATGTGTGCACTAAGTATCTGCTGTCTTATCTGTGACCTTCTCCACGTTCCTCCCCTCAGGCGGTGATTGTGTACCCCCACCGATCATAATCATATATATGAACTTTCCAAACGAATGTGTTTCATGGACTTTGTGACTCATCAGTCTTGCTGGTCTGCTGGTCAGCAGCTTGCTTGCTGCTGCTGTAAGTTTTCAGAGCTTTAGGTGGTTTTACTTCTTATTAGCGCTTCCATGGCCAGCAACCAAGGCCTCGGATACCCCACTGCAGAGCAGACGTAAGTACTAGTGTGCAAAAACTCTAGCTATCATCTTCCGCGAGAGCCGGAGATGATCCGAGTCATCTGAACAGTCCTCTAGTGCATCTGTCTCATATGCTGCATATGATTTGTGAGAAGTATCCCTCCAGTTTTCCTATAAAACTAACATCAGTGTTTACCTATAAACAGACACAGAAGTCACTGCCGACTGTACTCTGCTTTGTATACAATCCTATTATATAAAGAGCTCAAGCAGCATGTCTGTCTGCCTAGATGTGTGTGTTCTCCTTCTCCAGCTGCCAACCACCTAAATTATTCAGCAAGCCCTGATCATGCCAAGTTTTTAGTCAACAATGGAGATCCTGCCAAAGAGCTAATAATGTTAAAAAAAAAAAAAAAAGCAATGTTTGTGACAATTAACAGAGCCTGCAGCCTGCAATGCGCGTTGGACTCATTTGTAAAGGAAAATTTAAATGATATGCTTCATTATAAATGGTCCCATGCAGCACATTGCTAATCAACCAAAGCAGCTTCTTCTCCCCCGCCCCACCCCCGCCCTTCTTTCCTATCTGATAAAACCCAAATGGCAGCACTATGTCAAGGCTCTTGGCCACTGCTTGCTGCAGCTATAAACGTGGTGTGGTTATCTATCAGTATTCTAATCAGCTTAGATCAAACTGAGTAATTAGCTCTAACGTGGATGAATAGAGCACCAGCCTCTTATCTTGTCTATTAATAATCACAAGTATAACTTCACAGCCAAATCAAGAGGTATGTTACTGTTCCCCTGAGAGCCTGTTTGGGTAAAACCCCCTGTGACTGCACCAATCTAAGTAGTGCAGATGGGACAGTGAGCCCATAATGACGGGCTGACAGCTGCCAAACCGAGCAATTCCTCCCCCATTCTTGGCAGAGGGAGAGAGAGAGAAAGAGATTGATTGGGGAAGTGGGGCTGATTCTCCATGCTAAATAACTATTATTTCCCAAATAATGGTGTGAGATAAAGAGAGAGGAAAAGGGAGGAGAGGGGGCAGAAGACTGTTGCTAGATCTCCAAATTCCAGATTCAGTGAATGGAATGAAAGTCCACAGCCCAGCCCACCTCCTGCCCAGCACATAAGCACCACGTGCCTTTGTTTTTACAGCACGCCTCGGTTCCTGCTGCTAAGGTACCTCACATCACGAGGTTTTTCAGGCCATGAGGATGTTTCATTTATAGACGTGATCCCTCTGGAAGTTTGCCTTTTTAACATAAAGGGTCAAGAGAGTTTATGAAGAAAGAACACAATATTTTTAGTATCTTTCGCCTTTAAAAACAAGTTCTTGTGTTGACTCTGGTACCTCTCCGTCCTTCCTTTAATTCGTAGATGTCAATTTGTTGAAAGCTGATAGGCTTTGTGCTCAGAAAAATAATGCTTATATATAAATTTATACAAAAGTTTGTATAAGAATTCTTGGGGGTGTTCACAGTCTTAAGACCATCTGTGAATTTTTAAGGGGTCTCTAGGCACCAGCTTAAGAACACCTGGCTTAAGCATAGAAACTTAACAGCAACGAGTTCAAGAATAGAAGTAGGGACACTTGGTGTGCTCAGTCAGTTAAGCATCTGACTCTTGATTTCGGGTGAGGTCATGGATCTCCTGGTTCATGAGATCAAACCCCGCATCAGATTCTGTGCTGGCAGTGTGGAGCCTGCTTGGGATTCTTCTCTCCCTCTCTCTCTCTGCCTCTCTCCTACTCGTACTCTCTCTCTCTTTCTCTTTCTCTACAAAAATAAATAACTAAACATTAAGAAAAAGAAGTAGAGGGGCACCTGGGCAGCTCCGTCGGTTAAGTGTATGACTTCAGCTCAGGTCATGATCTCATGGCTCATGGGGTTCGAGCCCTGCGTCAGGCTCTGTGCTGACAGCTCAGAGCCTGGAGCCTGGTTTGGATTCTGTGTCTCCTTCTCTCTCTGCCCCTCTTCCGCTTGTTCTCTCTCTCTCCTTCTCTCTCTCTCTCTGTCTCTCTCTCTCTCTCTCTTTCTCTCACAAAAAGAAATAAACATTAAAAAATGGCTTGGTAGGAGAAAAACCTGATTTATGTGGGTTGAAGAGAGAAAGGGGATAAGAAAGTAATTGTAGATGGGGAAAAGGACTGTGTTCTAATGATGGTGAGATGAGACAACAGAAAGGGAAAAATGATGATGCAGGAAAATAATCTATTTGTAGGTGTACAAACCTTGAAGATAAAGGGGGCAGGGCTGGAATCTAGTGTGAGAACATAGGGATTGGTTTTACATGGGGCGTGTACGTATATTTTCCCCATTCCTTATAACTAATGGGAAAAATCCTGTCTGGAATTATAGATGATAGAAATGGAGAGAGAAAAACAAAGCATGACAAGAAGTCCATCTAGAACTGCAGGTGACTCTGACTTCCCCAGGGTCTGGCTAGCCCTTCAAACTCCCATGGTAGGTCCTGTCCACTCCTGGGGCCTCCCTCAGGCCAGGACAGTCACCAGCAGTTGCTGAGATGATATACTTGCTCTGAAAACCTAAAGGCACGGTATCATGCACTTCCTGGTTGAAGTACATTGTGGAGAAACCAAAGGCTGATCTGAATTTATACCCCTATAGATGATTTGATCTTCTAGAAGATGCTTAAGGAGGTCTTCCTTTATATTTGAGGTCTGGTAGCTTTACCAGACAATGACCATTTGTATCATTATTTTCCCTTTTTTCCGGGAAAATTTTCTTTCATTAAGCTTTTGACATTTCTTTTTCTATTTCATTTGTTCAGATTTTAATTTTTAGGAACATCAATTATTCATATATTGAATCCCCTTTGTCATATTTCATATCTATTATTATCTCTTTAATAATTTTAAAAGCCAAGTTCATGTCCACTTACTTTGGTTCAATTTTCTCATTTCTGATTTCTATATATCCAACTGTATTATCCTCAGTGTTTATTTTTTCGTGAGTTGCTTATCATGTGACTGTTGGTTCTAGTTCTCTGTTCCCTTTCTTATCCTAGCCTTTGTTGCATTGTTTATAGACCCCTCAAGTATTATTTTATACTATCTTTCCTAAGTTCTCCTACTGAGTTCATGGCAATGTATTTAGTTATGATTTTTATCTGTTCAATGGTAAATATGTATGTATAATAATATATATATTATACATAATATATATATAATCTTACCCTGACTGTTCTTTATCTCTTTGTAGTATTTTTATATAGGTACTGTTCTGATCATTTTGGATAGATAGGCATTTTTTAATTATAAGAATTCTACCTGAAGCTTTATTTACAGGAGCATGATGAAGGGGGTGAATTTACGGGGTGTTCTGGGCTAATGTTCTTGGCTTGTGCTGAGGATTCTTGTGTGTATGTGTGTGTGTGTTGGGAGTAGCGGGTGTCTTATACTTTATTCCCAGCCAACACAAATGTGTGACTCTAGGACTGCGTGATTTAGACTCTAATCCTCTAGGAAGAGTCATGTATAGACTGCCCCCTGGAAAAATAGGCAGACCGTGCCTTTTTCACTCTGCACACCTAGATAATTTGGGCACTGCCCGCAGGATGTTAGCAGGGTACCGATTGCAATCCATGCACCCTGTATTGCTGGTCCCACAGGTACTTTTGCTTCCTTGTGTTCATCTTCAGGGTACGCTGACTGTTTTGGAGAACTGGGCTCCCCTTGTTTTCATTTGAAATCAGTGGTTGTCAGCATCTCTCGGTACCTCTCCATGAGCTTTACCTTTCCCACTTACTATATGTGGGGACAACACATGACAGTGTTGTTGAAGGTAGGTTTTGTCTACCTTCCAGAGAACCTTAATCTTACAGAAATAAAAATGTCTTTTTACATACACATTCTTCAAAATCCTTCTAATTGTTTAGGAGGATTTCCAAGAGGGGAAGAAGGTAACATCGTCAAGCCAGAAGTCAGAAATCCTTTCCCAATACTTGTTTATTGTAGGAGATATTTATAGTTGAATTGGAATCTTGAGTTTTCCCAGTATCGTGGAAAATGGAGGGAGGAAGATATTTGGGCCAGTGGCGCTTTTAATCCTTTTACCTTGACATCTGGCAGAGAGTATTAATTAGATTTATTCATCCATTGGCTATACTGTATTGTTCAGAATTTGTTTTGCTGAAAGAGAGAGAAACCCAAGTCAAAATATTTTACACAAAATGAGGGATTTGTTGCCTCATATGACCAGATTCTGAGGAGATCAGGAGTGGGGTTGGCTTTGTGAATAAATGGAACTGGAGACTTGAATGCCGCTGGACTTTCTTTTTCTTCCTCTATCATCCTTGCTCCTTTACGTATCAGTTTCAATTTCCCAGACCAGCCAAAACCACGGTGAGGGGATTCAGTTATTGGTAGTCCAAACTTGCATCTTCATAGTGTCTTGAACATGAAAAAAAAAAAAAAAGGCTATATATATATTTTTTTTTCTCTGTCAACACCAGTATGAAAAATCCCCTTGGGGAACCGTCCTGATCAAGCTGGATGGATACTGGTGCCTGTCTCTTGAGCTTTTATTGTGTCCAGGTTTTGCCTTGTCTATATGTGCAACCTATATTCAAGAGCAGCAGTGGAAGGTAGTGGGGAGGAAAGGCCGAAAAGGCCACACACAACAGCCCCGGCATAAATCTCATTATGGTTATAAGGCGCTGCAGAGGTTTGGGTTTGGGGGTTTTTTTCATGCTGCGTTTCCAAGAAGCATGTCGTATTACTTACAAAATGTCATAGCCAGGCTTCCTCTGCGTACTTAGGCAAACAAACACTTGCAGGAGCACCCACTTCCCTTATCTCACACAAATGTGACAAAGCTATTTTACTTTGAGCTAATAGAAAAAGCATAAACACATAAATATGCATTCATTTGACTACTTCGTTATTCGCTTAAAAACCACTTAGGTTCGTGTCTGGCTGGACTGACCCTTCATTACTTGAGCCAAACGCTGAAGGGGCCCCTCTGAAAGGGCTGCTTGATCCCTAGAAACTTAGAGAAGGCTTTTATTAAATACACACGCTTTAGTTTCTCTTAGTAGATAAGAACTGAGCAGGAATAAGATGGTTATACCACTGCAGGGGGGAAAGCACTAATGCAAAAACCCACTCTGATGAATTATCCAGGATGGCTGCATTTCGCTGAGAGATCAGAGTGTGCCTTTACTTTTTATACTATTAAAGCAAAAGATGACCCATGGAATTGACAAACCACCTTATCTTTCTAAAATCTCTTTAAATACATTTCCAAAGTATTGATGCTTACATGAAATACTGTAATTTCAAAGTGTGTGACAAATCAGCTGCCCAGAGAAGGCGAGATGATTGCTAGCTCTCAAAAGAAAGAAATATTTGAATTTTATTTTATATTGCTCCTTTGAATAGCAATGTAACTTCTTCCCAATCAGTCATGGAATGGTTTCATTCTATTTATCAGTATAATGGAAGTCTCAAAATTTCTTCTTTCAGGGAAAAGCAGCTGGAAAGAAGTAAAGTGAGCAATGTTTTCTTGTTCTTTTGTGAATTTTATAGAGATAGTAACTTGGCACAGGCCCATGTTTCCAACATCTTACCCCTAAGGAGCTAGTTAGTGTAAAAAAAAAGAGAAAAAGAAGAAGAAAAAAAACCCACTTGGGCAAATGCAAGCACCAATTCCCTCTCTCAAAAACAAGGCAAGAGGAAAAATAATCCATTTTTTATGGTATATTACCTACAAGTGCAGACATGACTTTGGTAATCACGCTTTTGTTGCACACAGACTGTAAAATATTTATGGAGACAATGTGATTTGGGTCAAGACATTAAATAAAGTAAAAGTTGCTTTATTCAATATGTGATGAACAGTATCCATATTAAAAACCATTGGGAAAAGTGTTCAAATGAAAAAATATGCTTAAAACAAATTCATCTGTTCAATGTTCATAAATGTTTTAAGAAATGCAGACAAACAAGTCTTGAAATCTATATTTACTGTACACAGTTGAGAAACTAATAGTATTTATTTAATCCAGAGGGGGAAGTGACTCAAAATTTGGCTTTTAATGATCAACAGGAAATACTTTTCCTAAGAAATTACCAAAGTGTTTGTTGTCAACCGAGCTACAATAGGGTTATCACTCTTCTCTTGGCAAATTGCTAACGCTATTAGACTAGCATTGATTTACAAAGGAAAGGTTTCTTCCAGACCTGCAGAAAATCTTAAGTCCTGACTGAAAATACTGTCTAGATAGAAGGCATGTGTGTGTGAGGAATGCAAAGCTGAGTGTTTGAGATTTGGGTATTGCTTCACGGCCATTGTGCAGCAAATTAAGTAACATATTCACTCAGGGATATTATCTGGCCCTGATTAGGGTCAAACTGCAGGGTCTTGTTCTGCTGGGTCATTCTCTATGTGTGTTCAGGATGAAAAAAAAAAAAAAACCAGCTTGATAATTTAAAGAGAGAAGTAAAACACAGCTACCCAGTTTACCTGTCTATGAAATCTGCCCTCTGGAGCCTGAGCTCTGGGTTAGCGGGTGAATTTATGGTCAAGTTGATTGTGACAGTTTCATTCACTCATTCAATGTTTGCCTATTATTTATAAATTCCTTCCTGGAGAAAAAACAGCCATCCATTTCTACCAAAGCAAACTTCACATAGGTGTGAATCCAAAGTCAGCCTTAAGCATTATGCAAATTGGTGCATGCTTTACTTTCTTGTTTGTGTGAATAAACAAAATATCTGGAAAAGCCAATATGACCTGGTTCAGGGAAGCTTGAGTCAAACTTTGAGAAATCATTCAATAGTACTAGCCAACATTTATTAGTAGCCAATAATATAGTACCTGTTGGGCCCATCCTACGTGTGGGCCATTGTTCTAGGTGCTTTCTTTAAGTTATCAGATTGGTTCAAATAATTTTTGCTTTGAGTGAATCGTAAAATATAACATAACAAAGAAATCTTTTGTTGTTGATTCTGCTCTTTAAGAGCACAAAGCTTTGTGAGACATTACCAACTAATCACAGGTATGACGCCTGTCTGTGAGAGGGTTTCATGGAAGACTAAGGTAAAAAGAAGAGTAAAGAATATACGCAAAAATAATTAAAATTATTGGCAGTCAAAGGAAATCTAAATATTAACTCCTAGCAATTGTGCCCTAGCACTCAGGACAATAAAACAGGCAAATTGAACACCGTAAGGATCTGAGGCTGAAAAGTGAAGAGACGGAAAATTTTTATATTCTGCTTAAGAAATATTTCCTGTTCCAGATCTCCATGTGCCTATGGTTCACCCAGAATAATTAGAACAAAGAGAACAAAAAATACACTAATATCTTTAATTTTCCTCTTTGGCATTTTGTTTTCTATCCTGGGGGTTGACAAGCTATTAGGGTTCATGAACCAAATCCAGCCTGATGCCTGCTTTGTTTTGGTACAGCCTGTGAGCTAACTGGGGTTTAATTTTTTTTTAATTGAAAAAATGGTTGGGAAAAAATTGAAGAAAAATAGTATTTCGTTACATGTGAAATTATAGAAAATTCAAGTCATTATCCATTAATAAAGTTTTATGGGAACACAGCCATGATTAGTCACTTATGTATTTTCTATATAATATAGACTTTTGTGCTATCACAGCAGAGTTAAGCAATAGCAAAAGAGAATGTAAGGCCTGCACAACCTAAAATATTTTACTCTGTGGCCCTTTCAGAAAACATGGGCCAATCACCATTTTAACCCACTCAAGCGATAGGTTCATTACAAACTTGTACTAAATCCAATTAGTTGTTTGGAACGCATCCTCAATGCCACACATCTGGTTGTCTAGAACTGTGAAGTCTGATATTTTACTCCACTTGTAAACTCATAAGTCTACCTGACATATTTCATTAATGTAGGTAGAAGCCATGAAACTTCTGGGTCAGGAACAAAAGACAGTTTATTCCTCACAGCGTTAGCAGTAGCCAGAGTATCAGCATTTCTGAGCTGGTTCCCGGAGCTCCAAAGGGTCTGCATGCACAGTGGGTGGGTTGCGTTGCAGGGAAAGGACTCTGAGCTTAGGAATCACAATCTATTATAATTGGTAGTAAGCACGCCTGAGTTGTACTTCAGAGAAGGATGATATTTCTCTCTTCCAAGGCTGTTCACTCCAACCATCCCTGAAAACAAAGAAACAAAGGGAAGCCATTGCCTTACCTGCCAGACATGGAGAAATACAAGAGAGCTATTCGGAATCATTTCCAACACTGATTATTTTTGTTATCTTTAGTGATAAGATCAAATAAATATTGCCAAACTGTTTAGGAAAATAATTTAAAAATTAGAATTGTACTTGACATATTTTCACAATGCAAATACTTTTAATTTTTTTCTATAAATGTTTACTACCTACATAGTAGGTAAAGCAAAGTGGGAAATGGAGGTTTTTATCACTATAATTTGGGAATACACATTCAGGCCAATAGCACTCAAAAATCAAATGCCTTGCTGTTTCTAATAGGTGGTGAGCTTTACAGTTTACGTTATAGCGGAATTGTTTACCCCGCCCCCGCCCCCGCCCTCGCCCCCTCCCCCACCATGGTTTTGTTTTCAGAATGGAATTTTTTATTATTTCATAACATTTAGCAGTCTTCGAAAAAAATGCAGATTACTCATACTATTGCGTTACCCTGAAGCTATTAGAATCCTCATAGAAATGTTTCAATCCCTTATCTCCAAAGTAGAAATTCATGGTTAGCTCATTGTTTACCAGTATGCAAGGGCACTAAACTACACCCCCAGACTGGCATCCTGGGGTAGGGGAGTCAGGCTGGCCAGGAGGCTGCCTCAGAATGAGAAAATTACAGGAGACCTGTCTTTCCAAAGTACCAAATACCCCCCTTCGCAAACACCACCTTCTGTCTTAAAAGGAAAATAATCTTAAAACCAGATAGGTAAATGATATTAAGGGTTTGACAAATGAAACAGTTCTGGAGATTCAAGTCCATTTAAGAGAAGTAATTATTATTTCCTAAATATGTTGAAAAATTATTTATTAATTTAATGTATAATAGAATGTGACTTTGTTAAACATGACTTTGCTATAATATAATAGAATGTGACTTTACTAAACATGTTACCTGCTTATTAAGAAGTAGTCCTTCCTAGAAGAAATAGCCAATATATTTTGTTCCTTTCTATCGAGCCATCCTAAGACTCTGAAAGACTGACTGCCTTTGGGTTTGCTGCTTCTTTTTTTTTTTTTTTTTCAATTTTTTAAATGTTTATTTATTTTTGAGAGAGACAGAGCATGAGCAGAGGAGGGGCCGAGAAAGAGGGAGACACAGAATCAGAAGCAGGCTTCAGGCTCTGAGCTGTGAACACAGAGCCCAATGTGGGGTTTGAACCCAAGGACAGCGGACCACGAGATCATGACCTCAGCTGAAGTCAGACGTTTAACTGACTGAGCCACCCAGAAGCCCCTGCTTTTCTTGAATAGATGTCATTAGGGTACAGCCCCAAACTTTTTGTATATATTTTCTTCTTTGTCTTCTTTTTTAACCAGCATTTTCTTTTCCAGTTAATTATTACTAAAAGTAAATAAAACAATTTTTAAGACAAGTTAATCCCAGTGATGAATAGCTTACTTCTCAAATGGTCCTTCCTTTTAAAATGGTTGTTTTATTTTATCTTTACTGCAAGTTTAAAAAAAAAATGTTAAGAACTGAAACTGCCTGAAGTCCTATAACTGGTGATACAAATGTATTTTCTTTCTTATCACTCTTACCTGATATAAGGCAAGTTTTGAGATGCTTTAAATTACGAAGCATTTAAGATATGCTGAATTAAATTTTGGGTCACCTTGGTGACAGTGCTCTGAAAGGAGTTCTATATCATTAGTTCTAAGAAATTTAGTGTTAGGAATGGCTTCTGATCAGTTCTTTGGAACACTGACAGGTGAGGGTTGGAAGTGAGACAACTAGGGCAACATAGAATCTTTGGGGGGTAATTTTCTTAATCTTGAAGTTGAAGAAGGTCACTTTTACATAACGTCTTGTTATTTTGTGGTAATGAGAATTTGTGGTAGTATTTTCCAGTCAAATACATTGACCTCCTTCAACTCCCAGCAAGCCTGCTTCATTGGACTGATAGATATCAGAAGTTGGATGGATATCAGAATACAGTTTCATGTATTTCACCTTCCAAAAGATACAGGCTATTCTACCTGAGGCTTGATGACAGCATCTGAAACTTCTTGCTCACCTATGTTTTATTGGACGGATGCCACTTTGAAGTTCGTGGTAATAAGGAGAAGGTCTTAGCAATGTTATGGGATTAGAGTTGTTTTGATAACTCATTTTGGCTTGAGTGCTAAATAGTACACATTGTTTTTACACAGAAGACATTACACTGGTAGAGTGTGATATATGGGAGTTTAAACATTCCAAATGGATTCCATTCTAGTCTTAAAAATCCTGCTATTGATTGAAGTTTTAAAATGACTTACAGTCTGGGGTGCCTGTGTAGCTCGGTCGGTTGAGTGTCTGATTCTTGATTTTGACTCAAGGCGTGATCTCATGGACGTGAGGTCAAGCCCCGTGTCAGGCTCCACAGTCATGCTCTCTCTTTCTCTCTCCAAAAATAAATAAATAAATAAATAAATAAATAAATTGACTTACAGTCTCAGTTTTCAGCTCCACATAGAGAACTCTAAGATAAACAATGATTTAAAAATATTTCGAGTTTATAGAGATAAAGACAACATTTTCTTAATAAAATATGAGATGGTGAAATTCTCTTCCCTTCCATTCTTAGCTAAATTTTCAAAAGAAATCAAGCTACCTTGTAAGACAGAGTTAAAACTGTGTAATTATCTTTGTAATATTCCAGAGCCAGAGATTTGACAGAGAGATGTTTGAGAATCGAGACTAGAAAGAGAAAAGGAAATAGTAAGCAAATATATTAAAGAATTATGCTTCTTTTAACTCTTGATTTCTTCTGATTTCATATGGCTGATCTTACTACTCAGTCCTATTGAACTGAATGTTAAAATATTGGTTTTTAACTGACCATTTATTACTACTGTGTGACTAATTTCTGCAACACAAGCATTAATCAGAAATGACCCTTGCCATTGATGGCCTTAGAGTCTAGAAGAGTAGACAGATACACAGATGAATAATTGTAATGTACTAAATTTGTGCATTAGCAGATGAATTCCTTTTTTCTATATTTTCAATAAAATAGCAGGCACTCCAAAACAGTTGTTGAGGGACTCTTTGGGAACTTGCAAAATACATTGCCTAATTTGACATGGGGAAGGGACTGCAGCCCAAAAAGTCTTCATAGAGGAAGTGCTGATTGAGGTTACTCTTGAAAACTGGGTACAAGCTGGAAAATATATAGATGCTGATGGGGTGTGGGCTGGGAGAGCCCTGCAGGTGAAGAGGAAAGCAAAGAAAGAGGCAAAAAGTTGGAAATAATCGTGCCAATCCATCCAGAAGTTTAGTACAGTTAGAGTGCAGAGTATGTGTGTGAGAGAGAAAGAAGGCCTGAAAGGCAGCCAGAGACAATCAGTTAAAAGGCCTTGTATCCCATTTAAACCTTTGGACTTAATCTTGAATGAAAAAGGGAAACATTGAATTGTTTTCAGTTGAGAAGACATATGATCAGCTTTACATTTTAGAAAGTGTAATCATGCTGTTGTCATGTGAGGGACAGACTGGAGTGGCAAACCGAAGAGCTAAAAACTGACTGGGAGGGATTTGTGAAAACTCTGGCATGAACCAAGGTAGCACCAGCTACAATGGAGTGTGTAACTCATATGAAGGTATTTAGGAGCTAGAGTGAATGGGGAGAGGGTGGGGTTCCATGATTGATTCGATGTGGGTATGATACAGAAGGACTGAGATAAATCCTAGGGCAGTAGCACCATTAACAAATTTGGAGAACCAGAAGATGATCAATTTTGAGGGGAAAATTGTATTATACTTTGTGTAAATCAAAGCGCAGATATCCAGGCTGAAAATAAAATTGGAATTGGGACAGTATTAGACAGTTTAGGTTATGCTGCAGTAACAAACATCCCTGAAATCTTCATGACTTAAAAACAGTTAAATTTTCTGCTCATGTTACATATTCCTTTAGTCCTCACTCCAAGATATCAGATGAAAGAGTCTTCATCAACTGGGAAATGGCTGGTCCTTGAGGGGGTGAGAGCTTTATAAAATCGCATCCTGTCTTTTAAAGACTTCTTTCTAGAAGTCACACATGTCTCTTTTGGCTAAAGTTCTACTGGCCAAAACAAGTCCCACAGGTAGATTTAGCTTCAAAGGAATGAAAACACAATCCCATTCAGATACATAGATGCCTAGAAGAAAAGAGCAGAGCCGCAACATAGATGAACAGTGACATAAATTGGAAACCATCAATCCTAGTAAGTGTTATTTGAAGATATTAAGGTAGGTAAAAAAACCTCAGGAATTATATATACTGTGAAAATGAAGCCAAAAACAGAATTTGGGGGTACATGGACACTTAAGTACAAGAAGAATCCTTAGTAAAGGTGAATAAAAAGGAGACACCAGAGAGCTGGGTGAAAAATCCGCCACAAAAACTCAAGTAAGACCGTCAATTAGAATCGACAAAGCAATTTTATGTACAATATCATTTTTAAATCCCCATTATGTAGTTTGAAACTCTAAGAGGCTGAATAATTAAGTTTTATTCTATGGAACTGAACTTGTGCACTTTGATATTCAAAAGAGTGACTAATTCTTTCAGAAGACTGTGATAAGTAGGTATCATTAGGAGGGCAATGAAGCTTTTTTGTGTGTGTTTCCTCAAAGTATAAAGGGCAGGTTTATCAGAGGTCGGAATGCATTACTGAATGTATCCAAAACAAACAAACAAACAACACTCCAAGTAAATAAAGAAATGTGCACAAGAAGGGATAGGCTCTGCCGTCTTGTCCCTTATATATCATTTGTTCTCAAGAGTGGCCAGTGCAGGGCAGACTCTTAGGGGTCGCTTCGTGGCTATATAGGCAGAATCTTACAAAGGTACTAATCTTCCAGCACTATTTCCTTCAGATAACTTCCCAGAAGTGAAATTACATAGGGTAAAAGAATTGTGCATTTTTAATACACTTGATATCTATATTTGTGAAACCTCCCGAAAGATTATATTCATCTATGCTTATGTTAGTGGTGTATGGAATTGCCTATTCTTGAATTGTTGTAACACTGATTTTCATGTTTTAGAAATATAAATAATGGTGTATAATGTTTTGCATGATATTTTACTTGGCCTTTCTGGTGAGATGGGACATTTATATATATGCTTTTGTCTGCCAATATTTCTTTTTTTTATGAATGAAATTGCCTGTTCATATTCTTCTCTGATTTTCTTTTGGGTTTCTTCTTATTGATTTTTAAAAACTTTGATAAATATTTAGTATATGAGACAAATATTATATATATATATATATGTTATATATATGAACACTATCTATATGCCTAATAATAGGGAATATTAAAAATTAATATGGTATACATTTTCATACATTTAAACAAAATATGTTTGGTCCACAGATTTCTAGATATTGGGAATATAGTGGTGAACAAAACAGACATAACCCCTGTTCTCATTGATATGATGGCCAAGAAGGATAGATAGATAAGAAGCAAATGAGCAATTAAGTGGATTGATTGCTATTGTAACAAGTGCTAAAGAGAGAAATAATAAAGCATCTGAGGATGAAAATAACTAAGGGGTTGAGGGACTCTTCTGTAGATAATATGGTTAAGAAAGCTTTTTTGAATAAAGGATATTTAAAATCTGAGCTGTAGGATGAACAGTAGCATACAAAGAACATTCCAGGCTGTAAGAACACCCTGTTCAAAGGCTCTAAAATGGGAAAGAGATGTTTTAAAAAGGTCAGTGTGACTGCAATGCGGTACGCCAGGGAGAAGAGCCAAGAAATACGGCTGGACACGTGGCAGGAGTCAGATATCTAGGGTTTATAGGCCATGTTGAGTTAATTGAATTTTATTCCCAAACAATGAGGAAGCCATAGAAATGTTTTACACAGGAAAATAACATGATTTGATTTCCACTTTAATCAGATCACTCTGGTTGATAGGTATAAAATGATAGAATAGTCAAAAATAAATTTATGGGCGCCTGGGTGGCTCGGTTGGGAGTCGGACTTCGGCTCAGGTCGTGATCTCCTGGTTCTTGGGTTCCAGCCCCATGTAGGGCTCTGTGCGGAGAGCTCAGAGCCTGGAGCCTGCTTTGATTCTGTGTCTCCCTCTCTCTCTGCCCCTCCCCCACTTGCACTCTGTCTCTCCCTGTCTCTCGAAAATAAATAAACGTTAAAAAATTTTGATAAAAAGAATAAATTTAACAGGCATATGCCTGTGTGTGTATGTCTCCATTACAGATGTTGTGTCAGTTTCCTATTGGTACATAATATGCTACCTCAAAATCTATTTGCTTAAAACAACAACCGTCTCTCAAAGTCTATAAAGAAGTCTGCTGGAGGGGCGCCTGGATGGCTCAGTCGGTTAGGCGCCCGACTTCAGCTCAGGTCACGATCTCATACTCCGTGAGTTCGAGTCCTGCGTCGGGCTCTGTGCTGACAGCTCAGAGCCTGGAGCCTGCTTCAGATTCTGCATCTTCCCCTCTCTCTGCCCCTCCCCTGTCTCTCTCTGTCTCAAAAAAAAAAAAAAAAAACAAACAAAAACATTAAAAAATTAAAAATAAAAAGAAGTCTGCTGGAAAATTCTGTTAACTTGGGTCTGTTTGCTTCAAGTTTGCTGCAGTCTACTCGCCTAAGCAGGTCACACGGCTGAGCCTAGAGTCAGTATGCAAAGGCACAACAAAAGAGCACAAATCTAGGGTGCCATGAAACATTGGGGCCATATATTCAATTTACCACAAATCACTTTAATTGAAAAGGTACACTATACTAAATGAAAACAATAATAAAGCAATATGTATAATGTGATATTTTAAAGGGAAAAAAACCTACTGGAAAAATATATATCAATATATTGACTGTGATTATCTTTGGGCGGCGGGAGGTAGGGTGGTTTGAACAATTTATTTTTCCAACACATTTTCTGCATTGAGTTTGTATTACTTTTGTAGTAAAGTGCTACTTTAAAATGTTCTTAAAATTTTGTTTTGGTGTGGGGCGCCTGGGTGCCTCAGTTGGTTAAGCCTCTGACTTTGGATCAGATCACCATCTCACAGTTCGTGAGTTCGAGCCCCGTGTCGGGCTCTGTCTGGGCTGACAGCTCAGAGCCTGGAGCCTGCTTCTGTGTCTCCCTCTCTCTTTCTCCCTGCCCCTCCCCTGCTCTCGCTCTCTCCCTCTCAAGAATAAATAAACATTAAAAAAATTAAAAAACAATTTGTTTTATCATAATGAGTGGAGGTTTGGGAATAAACAGGAAAAAAAAAAAAGAGAGGAATTGAGTTCATTTCTCACAATAGTCTCAGAGGTCCCCTTGTATATCCTGATCACATCCCAATTTCCTTACTGTCAAATAAAGCGACCCAGTGTAGGTATTGTTGTGTTATGGCAGCTTCTTATTTCTCGCAGGTAGCCCTATAGGAATCTGCTCAACCCATACCTTCCCCGTGGAGCAAAAGAAGCCTCCAGCGTGCAAGCCGTCTCCCTCCGGCAGAACCACAAGTTTTGCTACTTTCAGATTTCAGTGTAATAAAATGACTTTTGGACGGATGCCCCGTGGGTGCTATCAGCATACAATTTTTCACTGTCTGCAAATCAATTTGTCCTTTATCTTGTTCTCAAGTTCCCCTGTGCCTCATCCATTAGTAGCCGGAAATGGGCAGTGGTCATGGGAGGAGAGGCTGGTCAGTTTATAGTGAGAAAAGTACGATCTGTGAGGTGAGAAGGTCTATGCTTGAACTGTTCGATTACATAGACAACTATTTTTTATCTCTGGGATCTCAGTATTTTTGTTTGGAAAAAGGAGGAGAAAGGAATAATAAACACCATCTACACATGGCTACCCAGAGGAACAAATGCGATCTCATATGTAAGAGTTCTTTTCAAGTTAATGCTTTCAAAATGCTTAGTCTCTTTTGGTATTACCTATTACTTGGATTGAACATTGACCTTTTCGTTGTCCTCTTTTAAAAGCCAAACAACTCGGAGAGGAGTTAAGATCTCATGATGAACGGTTACATATTACGTAATACATGTACGTTATAATAAAGTCCTTGTTATCAGAGAAGGGAATATGTGCCATAAGACATTGGATTCCAAAGCTGAGCAGACAGATTGAAATATATTTGAAGGCAGTTAAGTCAAACAAGTACACTTTTTATTTTGACCTTGTTCTGGGTATAAAGGAAACTCCAGGAGCCCTGCTATTCCCCATCAGCTCAGATGAAATGATTGATTTCTGTTCAGTTGAACTGAAAGCTTGTTTTAATTATTTTTAGAATTGTCCAGACAATCATAACTTTCAATCTAAGAGAGAAAGCAGCACTGTGACAAGAAAAGCAATACTTAGTTCAGATGTCCTACGGTGTGTAAGTGTGTGCGCTTCTGTTGTCAGGGAGTAGAAGGGAGATCGGAAGTAATGTTGATGATGAAACATGTGAGCTGCTGATCTAAACCCAAATGAAAACTTTTCAGTGAGGACTATTGAGGACCTACACCTTCACTATTGAGGACCTGCCCTGAATGGATGTAGCATCAGCACAGTGTTCCCTGTCGCTTGTTATAGGCTGAGGTCTCTTTCTGGCCCTGTTATTCGCCAGCTTTGTGACATAGGTCAAGTATTTAATTCCTGAAAAAATCAGCTTCCTCTCTTGCAAAATTTACTTAAGGCGTTACAAAGATATACTTATGGAGTGTCTCCGTACTAGGCTCGTGACATATATTATGTCTTTGGATTCTCACAATAGTCCTAGGAGTGCTGAAGATAATAAACTTACCCAAGATCACAGAGCTGATAGGTAGCTAACTTGGATCAATCTTTTCTTTTTAATGTTTATTTATTTATTTATTTATTTATTTTTAATTTTTTTTTTTTAACGTTTATTTATTTTTGAGACAGAGAGAGACAGAGCATGAAC
>NC_064812.1:43507528-43615819 GCF_023721935.1 Panthera uncia | reverse complement strand
TTTTTTTTTTAATTTTTTTTTTTAACGTTTATTTATTTTTGAGACAGAGAGAGACAGAGCATGAACAGGGGAGGGTCAGAGAGAGAGGGAGACACAGAATCCGAAACAGGCTCCAGGCTCTGAGCAGTCAGCACAGAGCCCGATGCGGGGCTCGAACTCACGGCCGGTGAGATCGTGACCTGAGCCGAAGTCGGCCGCTTAACCGACTGAGCCACCCAGGCGCCCCAATGTTTATTTATTTTTGAGAGAGAGAGAGAGAGAGAGAGAGAGAGAATCTGAAGCAGGCTCAAGGCTCCGAGCTGTCAGCACAGAGCCCTACATGGGGCTCAAACTCACGAACCATGAGATCATGACCTGAGCTGAAGTCGGACGCTTAACCAACTGAGCCACCCAGGCGCTAACTTGGCTCAATCTTGATCAAAATCTTAGAGGACTCTAGTACATCACACTGCCCATCAGGGCCTGGCATAAAATAAACAGTTATCACATGTGGAATCTCTTTATTCCCTCCTACAAAGTACACTGATATTGAAGGGGGATTCTCAAAAAGATCCTCCGAGGAGAAAATCTGTAAGGATGAGGAAAGAACATGACTTCCCAGGAGTCTCTGTGGACTTCCTTCTGGAATAAACAGTTTGAGGATGGTGGTCAGAGGGGCGATCAAATAGTCTAAGTACCTGGAAGTGGTCCCGTAGGGCTGGTTGGTGGATGAAAAAAACCCTTTGGGGAGGTAAGGAATCATAGGAGAGGTGGAAGAAGTGAAGGGGCAAAGAAAGAGACTACTCCCTGTGGAGTAGAGGGAGATTAAGGTTAGGGATATGGGAGTAGAGGAGGATAGTCAGGGATAAAAGAAGGTTTTAGCAGAAGCTTTGAGTTTAAAACTCAGGAGGAAGGGAGTAGTGTCTCAGGAGAAAATCTAAGAAACTTTTCTGTGTGTAGAACTGTGTGAAACCCCTACAACTCCATTTAAGGAAACTCAAAACAAAAATCTGCCTTATTGTCAGAGAATATGGATTTGAATTGCTGGGTTTTGTTGTTGTTGTTGTTGTTGTTATCATTTAGTGACATTTTGTGCAGACCCTGGGCTAAGCTATTTATGCAGTCTTCCTGCTTCAGGAGGGGGCCACTGTATGGTCCTGATCCCTGTCCACAATATCTAAAGAGGTATGATCTGGAAAGGACGAAGGTGTCATATGTGTCTGTCTTAGATGAGGCTTGGAGAGGCAGGAATCGCGGGGAATTGCACTCTGGGAGTATGTTCTGATAAGTCAGATGGCAATGATCATATTTTCCAAACCCAAATTGATGACATATGGTCAGACAACAGGACGGAATATTTGAACCGGGTGCATCTGGAAAAATCTAGGCTCATTGGTCACCAGAACTATAAACTGGCATTGCCAGCAAGGACTCTACAAGGCCTTCATTTTCAAGGTCTCTGCCGGAGGGCAAAATTCCAAGTTTACAAAGGAGTGCACTACAAGGCTTTTAATTTCCCCTTCTGCACCCAGGGGGACAAATAATTAGTGCTTTCATAGGTCTAAAGAGGAGACCAGAGCCCAGAAATTCTGCTATCAATGCTGGCTTACTAGGAAAAGACATGCTTGTGCCATGCATCACTAAGGATTATAACAGATTAGCAACTAAATTTGAGTTAATTAAAAATAATCAACTATAATAAGAAGAGAGTTTCCAGAAAATTACCATATTGATCAAGTTGCTGTCTAAACAACTTGGAAAACACTGAACAAATTTTGGAGGCCCAATGCCAAGTATGTGAAGAGGCTCATTAAAATTTGCTTAAAAATATTAAAAAACTCAATTTTATTAATAATAATCACAAAAATACATAACAAATAAATAGTTGGGGTAAAGTTTAAGCTTAAAATTGTACATAATTATCAACACTTAAAATGTAAAATGCAACATGACTTTAAGAAGTGAGTACTGAACGTGAAAAGGAGATTTTTTTTTTTTTTAATTTTTTTTTTTTCAACGTTTTTTATTTATTTTTGGGACAGAGAGAGACAGAGCATGAACGGGGGAGGGGCAGAGAGAGAGGGAGACACAGAATCGGAAACAGGCTCCAGGCTCCGAGCCATCAGCCCAGAGCCTGACGCGGGGCTCGAACTCACAGACCGGGAGATCGTGACCTGGCTGAAGTCGGACGCTTAACCGACTGCGCCACCCAGGCGCCCCAAGGAGATTTTTTTTTAATGGAAATGACGACGTTTGATATGCTATGTAAATACTTGAATGGTGACCTGAATTTTGAGGTAGACCGTACTGTATTTTGGAAAATAAATTCTCTAACATTAAGGGGCCACGGAGCTTATCATTCGATTACTTAAAGGGAAAACCTATAAAAATGAATCTTAAGTGCTTTGATTCCTAGTTCTGATCTAGTTACAGATTTTTAAAAAGTCTTCCCTGAAAACACAATCACTTGAGAAACTCCTAATTTGTCCTAGTGAATGTCTTCTTGGCAAAACAAAATGTTTGTCACATGAAGCTTTCAGGGTCTTGAGACGAATGAAAGTAGATTTAGTGAAATGCATTTCCTGGTTTAGTTTCCCAAATTGTCATAAAACACACTGGATGACACAAATTAACCAAAGTGAAAATGTTTCTGCTGGTGTGAAATCTATTAATCTATGTTTCATTTGTTGGATTTACTCATATCCATCTATCTTCCCAAAGGATTTATGATGACTGTTTGCTTCCTTTATAGGTATGTCCTGAATATTGTTGGCTGCTCTCTTGTTTTATTTTTGTGACTCGAGTTCTCCTGTTCAATAAAAATAGACATGGACAAAGTTGATTGAAAAAACAACCTATCCAGCAAAGAAAGGCAGAACCCAGACTTGAAGGATAACCTCTGCCAAAAGTCATAAGCAAACTTTTCTTTCGCCCCAGCGGCTCTGAGCTCACTCATAATCCATAAAGTGAAGATATCCATCACTCAGCTAGGCAGTACCTGCACCAGTGGGGGGGATGAGAGCCAGCGGTTGCTATTGCTGGATGCTGAGCTCCGACAATAATCTCACAACTATAATGGGAGTTAGGTGCCCAAAGGAGAAAAAGACAAATACAGACCCAGGACACCTTAGTAAGTTATTTCAGAAATAGGATGCAGACTGATACAGAAATTAAAACTCGATATCATGAACAGATAAACAGTCAGTTCTCATTCCTTCCAAGTTGTCTAGGTGATTTGCAGAAGACTGGGGAATTGCTTGATTCCCTTTTACTTTCAGAAATAGATGAAGTAATTAAAAATCTTCCCCAAGAGAAAGTTCTTGGCCCTGGCGGAGCTACAGGAGATTTCTATAAAACCTTTGGCTTAGCCCTCTCTGTACATTTGCTTGACGAGCTCAATCACTTGAGAGACTCAGGTGGATTCATCCTTGCCAGCCCTTACATCCAGATTATCTTAATTGCTAAAAGGGATAAAGATACAGAAAACTGTACCACATTTAGGTTCAAACCCCTGATTAAAGTGGATATCAACTCTTGGAAAGGATCCTGACAGTTCTCATCATTATTTGGAATCTGGGGCATAACAATCGGGCCATTGTTTGGGCATGGGTCATTCTTTGATTAAGGTGATTTTTTTAAAATCTCAGTTCAGTTAGAATCATGGGGCACTGGCCACTCTATTTATTGTTTTTCTACTAAAGGACAATTTTTGTTTTTAGGCAGACCAGTGAGTGTCAGGTGTGTACTATGGGCTTGGAAATCCAAGGCCTTCATTATTTAATAATAGCTCATTTTTTGGTGTTCCAAATGAGCAGGGCAATCTGAATTTCTCTATTTCTCACTGTCCTTAGGGCTGATGTTACATTATACCATTAGCTTATTGTTACACACACACACACACACACACACACACACAGAGGTGTGGGAGAGATAAATAAAAATACATCTTGTAGTATGATTCCAATTATATGATGTTCTGGAAAAGGCAAAACTATGAATATAATAAAAAGATTAGAGGTTGCCAGGTGGTAAGGAGAGGGAGGAATTAATAGGTAGAGCACAGAAGATTTTTAGGGATATGAAACTACTCTGTACGATTCTATAATGGTGGTTTCATGTCATGATATATTTGTACAAACCTACAGAATATATTACACCAAGAGTGAACTGTAATGTGAACTGTGGAGTTCGGGTAATTATGCTGTGTCAATGTAAGTTCATCAACTGTAACAGTCATACCACTCTGGTGGGGGACATTGATAATGACCTAGGCTATGCATGTGTGGGGGCAGGGGCGTATGGGAAATCGCTGTACCTGCTGCTCGAAACTGCTATGAAACTAAAACTTCTCTGAAAAATAAAGTCTATTAAAAATATTCTGCCAAACTGTTGTTGTTGTTGTTGTTGTTCTTAAAAGTGAAATAAACCCCCAGGCAACTTTCTGGGTAATGAATGTCAAAATATACATTTGCCAAGACTATCCAGATGATTGAGGCAAAACCTTTTTTACATGAAATTTCCACTTAATAGCATTTTTTTTTTTCTCAGCATGATGCCCTGGCCAAGTATTCTAAAAATACTTGTTTTACTAAAGAGGTGTCTCTAGATGCCTACCATACCTACAGGCCTGTCCTCAGACAAATTGCCCCATCTACTCATGAGGGAAGCTATGCTAAGCAACTCCTAACACACGGTTGTCATCTTCTATGCCAAGTGACCCCACCATCCTGACTATGTGTCACTTGAACAGGAAATTGGTAACTGACCCAAGGGCATTCAGTGACGAGTGGTCTTTAAAGAATCGAGACACTAGGGGTGCCTGGGTGGCTCAGTCTGTTGAGCATCCGACTTCAGCTCAGGTCATGATCTTATGGCTTGTGAGTTTGGGCCCTGCATCGGGCTCTGTGCTGACAACTCAGAACTGGGGCCGGCTTCAGATTGTGTCTCCTTCTCTCTCTGCCCCTCCCCCACGCGCGCGCGCGCGCGCTCTCTCTCTCTCTCTCTCTCTCTCAAATACAAATAAACATTTTTAAAAAGTTAAAAAAATACTCAATGCACAAAAGCTTTATCCAACAAGGACAACAGGGGAATTTGAATGTAAGAAATTCTAAGAGAAAGTGAGATGGTTGTAATGGAAACATAAGATATACGGAAAAGGCAAAACAGAAGAAGCTGAATCAATGTAATAGCTGACATTAGAGATCAATGACTTTTAGCTGTTGATGGGATGACAAAATAAGTTGCTAGTTATGGTAGGTTCTCAATGATACCCCAAATTATGTCTAGGTTTCCATAAAACAAACACACAAACAGTAAAAAACAGTTCCTATTCTTATTTAGGGTCTTTCTGTGGCTGTCCTGAGCTCCTATACGGAATGGTCATTCATTCAACAAATAATTATTGAGCAACTACTGCATCCCAGGCACTTTGCTAGTAGCTGGAGGCACAAAAAGGAAAATAGACATGATTTCTCCCTCACGGAGATTCTAGTCTAGTAAGCTTTATTAAGACACATTATTAACTAGAAGATTTAGAATGGTGCTAGGAAGAAGAACTATGCTATGAGACTTTTGGGAGAGTGCTCTGGCATAGCCATGGTGCAAAGAGCTGTCTGGGGTTGACATTCTTATCTCTCTCATTTCCAGGAGATTCTTAGAATAAGCTCTCTTCTACTTGAGTACAAAGCAAAACTATTACATTTGTGAGTAAAGTCATCAATAAATACAAAAAAGTACAAATCAGCATTTAGGATGAGTTGGTGAGAACCCTTCTATCTTCCAAAGGTATCCAATATGGAAACATGAGAAGAATCTTTCTACTGGACATCTATTTCCATGGCACTTCAAAGTCAACAGGAGGTTTTCTTAATTGAAATAATCCCCTTTCCCCTAAACATGTCAACTCCTGTTTTATTAAATGTTTCACTAGCATTAGCATTTCCTTGTATTTCAAACATGGCATTACCATACTCCTTCTAGACTGTTCTCTCCCCTAACCACATAGATTCCACCTCAGCAATGAACCTCACAACCAGCCTCTCCTCTCCATTCTTGCTATTACTTTTATCTAGACCAGAGGTTGACAAACTAGAATCTGGCCAAATCTGACCCAATGCCTGTTTTTATAAATAAAGTTTTATTAGAACCTAACCATGTCCATTTGTTTAAGCATTGTTTATGGCTGCTTTCATACTACAACAGCATTGTTGAATAGTTGAGACAGAGGCCAAGTGGCCAACAAACTCTAAAATATTTACTGTCTGGCCCCTTACAGAAATCTTTCTGGACCCTCAATCTAGACACATCATCCTTTGCCTCAAGTATTAAAATAACGTACTTTGCTCCCGTCAGCTTCTTTCCTCACTATAGTCTCTGTCTTACACTATAGTTTCTAAAACACTAATATGATTGCCACTTAACTTCTTCCAGTTCAACATGAGCACACTTTTGCCACAGGAAAAACAACCAGAAGGCCATGAGGGTCTCTGCAAAAGGCTTTAACGAGCCAATTCAGCCTTAGAAGTTTCCCACCACCATGCTCCTACCACGCCGAACCCTTTGCACACGCTATGCATACTGCCAAGAGGGACCGGCCCTCTCTCCATCTCCGCCCAGTCCTTGAACCTGCACTGGCAAAATTCATATTGTTTCTTAAAAATCAGCTCAGCTGCTGTTTCCCATGTGAAACTTTTACATCTGTCCCCGGGGCTCCCGCCTTAGGATCCCTTTGTCTTCTGGGCTTTTACGGGGCTGAGTTCCCACATCTACTACAGACTTTCACCATGCTGTATTGCAATTTATCTGTTTAAGTGCTGCTGCCTGCTTGCATGTATCACGCCTCACTTAGTTTTGCACCAGGAGCATTTAGCATAGTCCCTAACACCCCTTTGGCATTCGGTAAATAGTTTCCACTCTAGTGTGTTACTGATAGTACCTCTAGACAGTGTTCAGATTCATGTTTTCCTTCGAATTGTAGACACCTGGATAGCTCAAAAGATGTATATAGATTTTTTATTTATTTTGCCCATTATCAATTACTGAGGTATAACAGCTTTCTTCAAGAAGGTAATGATCTATCTGCAAAAATGAAATGGATCTAGATGTAAACAGAAAGTAACATAAAAGAGAACTCAAATAAGAGGTGCTGTGTGGGTTTCAATGAGAACTGGATCAGACAAGATGGTTTTGCAGAGGAAATGACTGGTTTTCCAGTGCTTTAAATGATGGGTAGAATTGGACAAGCAGTCAGGTTAGGAAATGCTTCATCATTCATTCATTTGTTCATTCATTCATCCATTCATTCATTCATGTCACTGTCTCTTCCTTGTGGACCTTCTTGCTTTCCACACCTAAAAAAGTATCTTTCTCTCCTAGCCTAAACCACGAATGTCTTTCTCTTCACCTGGCTTATCTTACTTGTTGTTATATTATTAGCTTTCAATTTAAGGTCTCCTGGCCCCAAGTATTGGGTTTCCCTTCACAGGGAAATATCAATAAATGCTTTTTTGTTTGATTATATTCTCTCTAAACTGTAAAATGTGTTCAGGACCATTATTTTTCTAGTTAACCTAGAGTGACTGGCACATAGTAAACCCATTTGATTCTTTGCTTTTCGTTCTTTTGACAGACCTTTATTGGGCAAAGTACTAGAGTTAATGTTGGTAAAGCTTTAGGGTAGAAACTGAGAGGACCTGAGGTAGGAAGATATGTTGGAAAACAGTTAAATAGATAAGATGTATATAAGACTGCAAAGTAACTCTCTTCAAACCAAGAAGAGTCACACCTTGCAGGGTTAAAATCGTATTTATCTTTACACCCTCTACTGGGGAACTAGGAAAAGCCAGTGCTGGTAAGTGGTGAATTAATTAATACATGAGGGAAGGTTCTCAGTCTTCAAAATTCCTGCCTCTGATGTGATATTTAGAGCTCTGCTTTTTTATATCCACTCTGGAACAGCTGACAACTGGTAGAATTCTAACTCAGTATCTGAGATTTTAAAGTTCTTGACCAATCTAGCCATCCTAGGGCTAGGGAGGGGATGCTACCTGACAGTTCTGTGTCCCAAATGGTCAGATGTTCCCAACTCTGTTTACCAAAGTTTTGGTGTTTTGTTCTCAAACTAGATTTAAAACACTGGTGTAGAAATATGATTGGGAGGAGAAAAGAAAAGCTAACAACAAGAAAAGCCCATTGTCACCAGCAAGTTGTTGACAATTTATAACTCTTCTCAAAATCTGTGAAATCCCTACAGTCGTACTACCTGGGGTTAAGACTTGACAGATTTTGTATCTAAAAAGTATCGCATTTTATAAGTGTTTAGGGGGGAATTTCTCCAAGGAGAAGCACAAAATGCAAGGGGTAAAGCCTTGCTTAAAGAATATTTCCTTAGGGATTTGGACAGTGAGATACACACACATACACACACGCACACACATATTTTCGAAACTATCTTTCAGATTGACATCAAATGTGTCTCAGGTAAGTGGGTGTGGAGATAATCTCAGTCTTCTGTGTGGTTACCAAACTCTCCAGGTGTTAGCTTGCAAAATGATTGTAGGCCCTGTTCTGAAGTCCAAAAGTGGAGGCCTTTGTCTAAGACTCTGTGGTTTAATAAATTTGGCTCCAGAAACAGCATAAGACTTTTCGAGTTTGAAGACAGAAGAGACTAGTAGGATTAATGAAATATTGATTTTTAAAAAGATGATTTTGTGGCATAGACAGTCTAGATTCCCCTTCTGTTCTAGTATTCTGATTGTAATTATTTGTGTGAAAGCCAACTGGATATAAGATATGATTGGGCACAGAATAGACAAGGACCCAAATTTCAGGGGTGCATGGTATTCAGAAGTTGAGGCTAAATTCCAACTCGGGGAAGGGATCTAAGTTAAGAGTTTGGGATAGAAGATCAAAATTAGAGCATGACTCCAGAGAGCCAGTAAAGGAGTGAGAGCCAACAGAAGAACTCAAAATGAGGGTGCTATATAGGTGAGTCACACAAAATGGAGGGAGGGTTTCGAGGAACCAAGTACTTATTATAGCTAGAATGGCATATGAGACCAGATGAATTTTGGAAATTCAACACTTAACTGGGGGCCCCGGGGTGGCCCAGTTGGTTAAGTGTCCGTCAGCTGAGGGCATGATCTCGTGGTTTGTGAGTCTGAGCCCCGCATCAGGCTCTGTGCTGACAGCTTAGAGCTTGGAGCCTGCTTCAGATTCTGTGTCTCCCTCTGTTTCTGCCCCTCCCCTGCTTGTACTCTGTGTCTCTCTCTGTCTCAAAACTAAATACACATTAAAAAAAAATTTTTTTAAAAACTTAACTGGAATGTTAGGCTCATTTAAGTATCCAAAGTAGGGTGGAAAGTAGACCTTCTCACATATTGCTAAATAAGTAACCTGAGGATGCTCGAGGTTGAGAAGGGACCTGTTTACCCCTGAAGTTTCCTTATGTTTTTCTCTGATCATTTGGCATGTGACTCCTTTTATGGACTATTCTGAATGCATGGGAACTTTGGGATCTTGTCTGCTTATACACGAGCAAGTATGGGCTACCGTGTCCTCATGCCTTTTATATTTAGTCTCTTTCTATTAGACTCTAGTTTGTATGTTGTTGCCAGAAGCTCTTCCGTCATGGTGCTGCTTGGTTTGTGAACTTATAGTGGCTTCCTACTGCTTCAAATGCAATATTCAGATACCAGGATCTCCATGAACTCCAATGAGTCTTTCCTGGCTCACTTTTCACTACTTAATACATAAGTAACATAAGAGCTTATGTTTGTAGAGTGCCCTGATGCACTCTGAAGTCCTGAGAAACATCCCTTACTTCTTTTATATTCTTTTTGAGCCTCAAATAGAAGTTTGAATACATAGAAGACACTCGAGTAATGCTTATAAAAGAGACTTCCAATATAGAGTGATAAAAATTGGTTTGTAATAGAGCAGGTGCTCAATGTTCGTGATTCTTAATAGTGTGTCTATAATTCTATAATTTATACTGCTCAAGATTGTAGTGTACTTTGTCTTCGTATAGGAATTTTAGAGTAAATTATTTCAACTTTGCTAACATTTCTGCCCTAAATATCTGACTACCCATTTATGCTGGGTGAAAAAAAGAGTCAGGTAGTTGTTTTGGTGGTAGTGGGGTACCACAGATTTTAATGAAATTGGACTGCATGTCAGCAGGAATGAATCTTAGGCTAATTCATTGGGCATCATTTTCCAAAGCTGGGCTTGCACATAGAAGAAGCAGTTGCTGTCTATGGAATTCTATTAAAGGTGTATAGATATGCAGATAGGTAGATAGATAGACAGACACGGAATATCAAGTCTTGTAGATTCCTATGGGTAGAACCTCTTTTTCATATACAGCTATCTTATTTGTTGTCAAGTCTTTGGTTAGGCAAGAGGTTGTTGCGTGGTCTTTTATCAATGTCACTGGGACTCTAATAACTTTTTAAGGATCACTTGTTTCTATGCCCCAGATCTTATTTCCTTGTGTTTCAACCCAACACTGAGTATTCCATTAATGACTGTTCTGCATATTGAATAGAGAGTGTTTTGTTGAGAAAAACCTATTTTTTTTTCGAACCAGTAAGGATATCGTGTGCCAGATGGTTAATTCCCATGGGTTAATGAGTGTACCCACACACTTCATGATTTGAAATATCCTGCGGACATTTCCTTTGGTGAAAGGATTGCTAGATTTTAATTTACATTTGTATGAAGTACACATTTGCTTTTTTCTGTTGATACCTAGAAAAATAGATTTTTATTCTTCTGATGTTTGGGACTTAAATAATTCACAGAAATATAAGTTCTGGTCAAATTTTAACATTATATTTTAATTATCAGTTGCATTTAAATTCGAGAGAACACAGCTTTCTGATATGCACGTAAAGGGTCATAGTTGGCGGTATTTAAATGAATCTTTCTTGTGTCCCTGTTTCAATAAGATTTATATTTTTAACTGATGGGAGTCCTTTACACTGTCGTGTCAAATTAATAGGCTAATAATTTATAGCCATTTAAGAGGAAGGAGATTATTGTAAAGCAGTAATGCTAAAATATCCAAAGATTGGCAGAGGCAGAAAATCACATTTAAAACTGCTTTGAGAAAAGCCCCAAATAAAAGCCATAGCAATTTTATATATTTTCAAGTAGTTGGGTAATGATAGTTCATCCATACAGCTGAGTTTATATAATTGTTTATGCTTTAGGGATTCCAAGATATAAAAGGTAACCACAGAAACCAAATAAAGTCATAACACCAACTATTTGTGCCAACAATACATTTATAGGTTTTTAAACATAAACAATAAAATGATATTTTTACAGCACTCTATAAACAGCTATAATTTGTATATGCAACAAAATTATATGGGCCATTAGCGGTTCTGCCATGACCCGTGTTGCTGAGCAAGTTACTCAAAAGTTGTCAAGTCTCGAGGTCAGAGTTGCCTCTGGAAGTCACTTCAGGTGTTCCATCCAGAATTAATTCATGGTAACTTGGACTGGTGTAACTCCTTCGTTTGTTAGAGGAGAATAAAGAGGTGTTATCTTCTCACTAGACGGGGATGGGGTTGGCAATACACTGAAATTTATTCAGGGCACTGACCAAGCATTCCAGATTGCTGCCGGTAAGAGGATTTCAGGTAACCAGCAACCGCGAGGTAAAGCAATAGCTGAAGATGAACCAACAGACAACATCTGGGTAAGTTGTTGAGATGTAAAGTTCCTCCATCATTGTGCACATACAGTACAAGCTCAAAATGAGAAAAAGTAACATTGCATCCTGCGTCTCATGTATCAGAAAGTTAAAGATAGGAAAGGGAGAATTTGGGGACAGAGTTTGAGTGAGCAACTAAATATAATGTAACAGAACTTTTTCGAGAAAGAGGGAGAGAACAGCTTAATGAAGAAAGGAAGTGGTTCTCCTAAACATTTTAACACAGACATGTTAAGGGGTTTACTAGCGGTATTTAATAAGATAAAGTAAAATCAAGTAGCATTTAAAGTACAAGAAAAATGCTTCACATTAGAGAACTTTAAAGTTATGAAATGTCATTCAGAGCAAAATGAATGAAACGGTATTTTTTTGGGTATCCATTTAATGCTAGACTTTAAAAAAGATTGGTTAATAACTGGCTGGGGAGATAAAACTAGAAGCCACATGAGTTTTTTGACTCACCCATATCTCACATATCATGTAAGAATCAATTCACATATCTGCAAAGAGAACACATTATGATATCAAAGCTTTCTTTCATAGTTTTACTTTGCATTTAAAACCAAAATCAGATTATAGATATATCACATTAAAGAATCCATTTCCCACTGGAGTCTGGCTCTTTCGCTCTAATATTTTCAACGACTTTCTTCCTCCTGTATTACATTTTACTTTCCTTTCATCTATCCCACCCCCACTCTGTACATTTCTTTGTTTCATCCCGTTCAATTTACTCTGCTAATGTTGAGAAGGAATATTATAACTCAACTTCCATGTAATGGTTTATAACCTCTTGATTTTGTGATCTTTTTAAGGGCTGTTATATTGACAAGTAAATTATACTTACTTCAGCCAATTGTATGTACTTATGTCACTTTACATTTAACTTTATCACTATTTGTCAAATTCTCCCCTGTGGCCTTTTTAATGTTATGATGTATTTGGCAATATATTTTTTTATTGACATTTCAATTTTGTTTTGTAGTGTACTAAAGTTACAAGAAAACAAACGACTAAGAAGTAAACCTGAGCCAATCTAGACTAAAGTTACGTTTTAGGATTCTCTGGGAGGTTTCTTTTGTGGAATGCACTGACCTCTCGACCCACCAGGACCCAGAACCATTCAATCAAGATCTGTCTGGATGGTGAACCCTATTTGATAAGGCATAAGAACAGAGAAAGAGATCCTCACAAAACAAGTTCAAGATTTAGATGTCCTTACTAGCTTTATGCTTTCATTGCTTGTTTTATGGTCAGTGAAAGAAACCCCAAATCATTTAAACATTAGGTTTGTTTGTATTTAGCATTTTAGTTTAGTGTGCTGATTATTATTCTGCTTAATTATTTTATTTCTTATTCCTTGATCAATTCATCCCAGATACTGTAAATTGTTTTTATAACCTCTCTATCTTGATCTCTGTTATTTTCTCCTGCACCATGTAGTATGATTAGTGCCTAGGAAATACTCAATATATGTTTGATATGCTATGGTTTCTATGTCATTGACATAGACAATTCACACAGAAGCATTACTATTTAATTTTTTTAACGTTTATTTATTTTTGAAGGAGAGAGAGAGAGAGACAGAGAGACAGAGGGAGACAGAGTGTAAGTGGAGGAGGGACACAGAGAGAGGGAGACACAGAATCCGGAGCAGGCTCCAGGCTCTGAGCTGTCAGCACAGAGCCCGACGCGGGGCTTGAACTCATGAAACACGAGATCATGACCTGGGCCAAAGTCGTACACTTAACTAACTGGGCCACCCAGGTGCTCCAAGCACTACTATTAACAGAAATGTGGACTGCACGCTGTAGATTATGATTGGCGTATTTTTCCCTTAATTTTATTAATTTTGGAAAACAAAAGCAATGAACTTTTTTTTTGATACTTAAATTGGCTAACTGTACTGTAAACTCCTTAGAGCTGCACTGTGTAATACGGTTGCCACCAGCCGCATGTGACTATATAAGTTTAATATTAATTAACGTTCAGTGGAATTTAAAATTCATTCTTTCCACTACACCTGACACATTTCAAATACTCAATAGCTGCGTGTGACTATTGGTCACCCTGTATTGAAGAATGCTCGTTATGGGAGATTTTCATTATTATAGAAAATTCTTTTGGACTGTGTTGCCTTAGAATGCTCTCTCGGAAGAGGCACCCCACGTAGATTACTGCAGGATGACAAAAAAAAAATTCTTTCCTGTATGATTTCATATTGCTTCAGGAAATGTCTGTTGGCTAAGACCTACAGCGATATAGGCAGGACCACTCCTGGTGCTAAGTGACTCAAAATGACATTAAGTTGACTGTTCCCAAAATCACAGAGTAAGATTAAAATGCCAGGAGCTATATCTGTCAAATGGCTTTGTAGTGTCTCTCCTGGTTCTTTTCCTAGCGGTCTGAAACAGAGACCAATGTCTTTAGAAGTTGGCTTGGCCCATCTCTATTCGAAATTACTGTTGGACAGTGGAGAACTTCTTACATATGGTGTGTTTTCTGGATAGTCTATCCTCAGGTAGAGACAAAAACACTGGGACTATTGAGAGTCCATACCTCATCACTCACTCTCTTAGCTGCTGCAGGCAAGTGTTCAAAAGGAAGTGTTCTGGTATCCATGTTTCTGTCTAAGGAGAGGCTCATTTTCTAGTTTAGATCCATATCAGGAAGTTATGTTTCCTGCCAAAAGGAGGTTTAAGGACTGTACCCTCCCTGTATCACAAAAAGAAAACAGATCACCCACAACCCAGACAGAGATAACAAACAGATCACTCTAATTAGGGAAAAAAAAAAAAAAAAAAAAAAAAAAAAAACACGCAATGAAAAATTTTTACAGCCCAAAAGCTTTTGGGCTGTAAAAAGAGTGAACCTTTAAGAAGCTTCTTGTTGAGGCCTTTAAAATGGGCTTTTAATAAATTATACCTGATGAGTACGATTAAGGTCTTCATATGAAAAAGTGACTTCCTCTGACAGGCCGGCAAAGGCCTAGAAAGGGGTGGGATATTGAAAAATAAAAAGTAAGAAAAGATCCAGATGGAACCAGAACATAAATGCTTCCTTTTGCCCTGCTAGCTGACGGGTTTTGGCCAGTTCTCAGTGAGTAGGAGCTAGAGGTTGATATCGGAATTATACTGTTCTATTGTTTATATTTATGCCGCGATGACTAAAATGTGTTGTGCGGAACTGGTAACTGGTTATAGGGGAAAGTTTCCATGGAAATAAGTTCAGGAAATACTGGGTTGAATAAGACTAAATAGGTTTTAAAAATAATCATAAGGCTTCTCAAGACTTTTACTATGTTAATGTGTGCTGCGATTCTCTACAAGGCGGTGGGAAGGGTGAAGAATTTGCTAAGCTTTTGTAATAAGTATTTGGGGTTTTAGGTAAAACCCCAAGACAGAGAGAAATTGGTGCAAGTAGCTTCATATTGTAAAGAGCAGCTACTAAACACACTGCCACAGGACTCAAGGGGTCAAGATGATGAAGATGGTGTGAATGTTTAATGAATGAATACTTACGAAACTCTTAGAACAGTGCCTTGCGCGTGGTGCTAAAAAAGCAATAGTTAGTGTATTACATTGGGACTTGGTGGCCTGTTAGTGGCAGAAGTCACTCTTGGCCACTCTGTTGGTGGTAGAACACACTGAGACACTCTTGGCCAAGCAGGAGCAAGGATGCTGCATGAGCCCTGGTGACGTGAAGTCCGAGAGGGCAGAGTGTCCTTGCAGGGCCCAGACAACTGGCTCGTGCCTGCTCTGGTAACGATCAAAATGTCCCCGCCTACGTGTGAGTCTGAGTGCAGGTCATGGATCACTTAAGGAGGCAGGTGTGGAGTAGTGGTTGGTGGTGGTGTTGGGGTGGAGGGAGCTGGCTGGCAAGGAAACAAGGCAGAGGCCACAACGAGAGGTGAGCTTAAAGCCCAAGTTTTAGTTGAGATCAATTTTATTGGAAAGGAGTAGGCCACGCTCTGAACAGAACGGGATCAGGCTCTTAAAGGGAAAAGCGAATGAAGTAAGGACCCCATGGGAATTCAGTCCCGGAGAGAAGGGTAGCGGGACTCAGAGGGAGGTTAAGAAATAGGCTCAGGAACCCCTCCCTCTTCTTTCCTCCTCTCTTAAGCAACCCCCCCCCCCCCACTGTAGGTCTGTATGTTCCTCTTGCTTTCGGTGTTGTCTTCGGCCCGTACCCTAAGACTGCTCCATCAGAGACCTGGGGATTGATGTTGGCCCAAATTTTGACTTGAGGAATTGAAAATGAATTGCAAACATAAACACCAGCCTAAGAAATACAGTTAAAACAATAAGGTAACTTGCACATCTTTAAGACACGGGAAGGATATCCTCAGAATGCTTTCTGAGAGAAGGCAGACTTGCTAGAATGAAAATTGTATTGTAGCTTTGACTCTCCGGGTGAGGCTTGAGGCATAAACGATTTAGATTTTAGATTTTTAGATAAACAGAAAATACAATGTGGCACCAATAAAGGTAATATTTTGGCACTTCCAAATAACGTGAATGCGGTTGAGTAGAAATGAGTGCTATAGGTGCTTCTACTACAGTCTCATGGATGGTTTTTAAATAAATGATGGTATTCCTGCTGTGTATTCTCTGTAATATTTTGAGTTATTTGTTTGCAGCATGATAAACCAGTCCAAACCACAGTGACTTAAAATGTCAGCAAGTCATTACTTGTGTTGACCGGGCAGTTCGTTGCTGTCCTCACTTAGCTTCAGGATTGGTCTACAGGCGTGGGACGGTTGCAGCGGTTGGGGCTCTCCACGCGCCCCTGTATCTCTGAAGTCTACACTGCATGGCAGTCTAAGGTTCCAAGGCAGCAAGGGCAGAGGCTGCAAGGTCTTTCCAGATGGAGTCTTGGTATTCACACGACATCGCTTTCACCATGTTCCATTAATCAAAGCCACTCACAGAACTGGCCCAGATTCAGAGGAAGGGAAATAGATTCTCCTCTTGATGAGAAGGGTTGCCACACTGCAAAAGTTACGGCGTCTAGAGAAGGAAGACTTTGTGGTCATCTTTGCAAATAGTTGACAGCACCCCAAGCCATTTTACTGAGGAGTAAGAAGGAGACTTAAAAAGAAAGGGATTGGAGGAGGGGCGGCCCTGGGTGGCTCAGTTGGTTAAGCATCCAACTTCAGTTCAGGTCGTAATCTCAGAGTTTGAGAGTTCGAACCCTGCATCTGTCTCTGTGCTGACAGCTCTAGAGCCTGGAGCCTGCTTCGGATCCTGTGTCTCCCTTTCTGTCCCTCCCCCACTTACAATCTGTCTCTCTCTTTCTCGCAAAAAGAATAAACATTAAAAAAAGAGAAAAAGAAAAGAAAAGAAGGGGATGGGTAGACCGAAGACTCTAAACAACCATTTTGCTTCTGTTTATCATTAAGGCCTGCAACTTTAGACCTTTCACTTCCAGGGGGCCATCCAACTGGTGATGCTGACTGCAATTTTTATATTGATGTGTAACCGGTAGAACTGCAGTATGCATCTGTATCCCGGATGTAGATGATTTTCCTCCAAATGTGTGTTGGCTGCCTCCATTGCATTAGTATCCCGCAGTGGCACAGCGAGCATGGGGCGAGGAGGGATGCTAACCGCAAAGCTTCTGAAAGTGGGGCACTCATCACGGGCATTGGAGTCACTTGGGGTGCTTTGTCGACTGTTGAGAACCTTGCATCCTGCTAAATCAGAATCACAATTGACCTGCCAGCCCATGAGTTCTTAAGCAGAAATTTGAGAATGTGTGCATTCTGATGTATTTCTTAAGGGTAATGCTAAGAGGATTTTTAATTTAACATACTTCAGGGGAAGCAGAATTTGGAAAACGATGAGCGTCACAAAGGTACTTGAAAACTTGCCCATTAGTGAATTTTGTTCCATTGAAAGTTTCTCGAAGGAAAAACAAAAACCTGGGCATCATCTAAGCTCAACAACATTATGAAAGCCCGTAAAATCGACATTGAATGACATTGTATTTTGATTTAGTAGCTTTGAAAAGCAGAAATATCAAACAGGGCACTTGCTGTTTATACATTAGACTTGTATTCTGGTCCTAAGGGCAATTCCTATAATCAATTAGTGTTGTCCAAAGACAGAAATTCCATCAATTTCTAGCTCTAAGATTAATTGTATGTATGGTTTAACCAATTTTATAGTATTGCTTTGGGAAGCCTACCTATATGAGTTCCTGTTTTAGGGGTTTACTATAAATGTTAATTGTGGTTTGATGTGGAAAAAAAAGTTTAAAAAACAGCTTTTCTTAAAATACATTTTATAATAAAATCTGTACCAAAGTATCAATCATTTGTTTATTTTTTGCTCAGAAGCATTTAGTTAAGTGGGTGCTTGTTTAAATTCTGTAAATCTTTTCTCCCTTTTTAGGCCTTTAATAACTCTCTATTTAATGAGTGAATGATGTGATGTTGGACCCATTTCCTGCAAAATATGCAGCTGTTTTCATGGTACTGTGAGCCTTATGAAGTTGATATTCTGAGTGCTGTTTCATATTGCTACTCAAATACTATATAGTTTTAGAAAATATACTTTTACTTTAGCAGTATTGTTGCTACTTTATTTTTTCATGACAACAGCAATATTAAAAAATTATCCACCCTTATTAGGATTTAGTATCATATTTATAACCTTATAGTTACTCTTTTAATAAGCGTATATAGATACTCACCATCTTTAAAATTTCAGTTCTTCAAATTTCCCTGTTTATCTTGCATTTTATTTTTTATGGGTGCTCGTTTGTCATCCTTTCTCCCTCTGTCCTCTGTGTTTTTCCCCAGGCCAAGGCTGCAAAGGATCCAAGGTTACACCTTCCGTCTGATGAGGAACACTGTCGGTTTGTTTGGAGTCTGGACATTTTCCTACCCCCTACACCCTCCTCAGGTACAGGGCTGGGAGAGGAAAGGGAGGAAAAGGAGTCATGGAGGGGAAGGGGGCAAAATAACAACTTCCACATGGCTCCCACTCTCCCCGGTTCCCTTGCTGATTGAGGGAGGTTGCTCTCTGGCCTCATCTGTTGTGATGAGGAAGGGAGGAAGCTCTCAGGCAATGTGTATTCTTCACTCTTCCTGGGGAACCACTGGAGGGAGTGCACCTCCAGGCATGGGACTTCACAGACAGCCCCATCACTGCTGGTCTCTGGATCAATAAGGAAGTGCCAGAAGCATTGGAGCGGGTATCCTCATTCTAACCTGCTCAGGACTGAGAGAAAAAGAAGGAAACGAACCAGGTGTTTTGTTCTGCTATCGAATTCATGTTCTGCTACTGAATAGATACTCTGCTAAGGAGTTTAAATATTTTTGCTGCGGCCCTGCGAAGTGGATATTGATGCTTTTGCATTGGCAAGGAGTTAATTTAAGCTCAGAATTTAATCACCTTGCTTAAATCACATAGCTACTAAGAAATAGAGCTACAATTAAACTAAACAGAAGAACTGGAATCAAACTCCATGTTAAATGACTTAAAATTCATAGAGATAGGAAGTAAAATAAAAAATTAAAAAGCACCCCCCCCCGCCATAATTCAGATATATATACACACTGCCAAACAACCTAAGTAAGTTTTAGAATTGTGCAGATACTCAGTGTTAGTAGGTGCTGACCAAGGTACAATGTACCTCTCTTAAGAATAAAGCTCTCATCCACAAAGAACAAAACCAACAAAATCAAACCAAACCCATAACTTTCGAGGTGCATTGTCTTCGGGTTATTGACCATGGTTTCCATTTCAGGGCTGTCATGACACTGAGTCCAGTGTTTTTCTTTTACACTCATTCAAGGATTATCAAACTTATTTTTTACTGCACCCAGTGAATATTGCACAGTGTGTTACCTAACTATGGAAAGAAAACGTTTCATCCTCCATGTATTTAAGTTCTACACAAAGAAAACTGGGCACTGTAGAGTGTTATAGAATTTAGAATGTGTTTAGGATTGACCCTTGGGGAAATTACGAAGGGGTGGAACTTACCTTTCAACACCCTTAGCTCCCACTTTCTGAATTCTTTGTAGCATTTTATACCCGATACCATTATCTTTAATGACCGCACATTGAAACAGTTAAATGAATGAATCTCCACTTGTGAAATGCATCAAACAGAAGGAGCTATTTGGGAGATGGCTAATTTGTTCTGAAATCACAACCTGGAGCTAGGATTTAGAGAAAGGGTTATCCCTCAGCATTTGCCTCACACCGTCTGACACGTAACAGCCTACGTTTAAGTGACTAGAGAGGAAACGGATCCTAGGTAGACAGCACTGAAACGATTCTTTGAAAACTGGAGCCAGGCGAATAGGATGACTGGTGTTCATTCACTTCCATCAGACCTAGAGACCAAGGCCCCTCCCATGTTGGGTCTGTTCGTCAAGACACCCAGTTATCTATTTACAGTTGCCGTGAAAAACGCATGAAGAGAAACTCTGCTTTTGTCCCCCCAGAGTTTTCTTCTTACCAGGGTAAGAACAGAAAGCTTAGTTCAAGGTCTTCTATTAATATTCCAGAATAAGCAGGCAGAATTGTGAAAGGTTCTATAAACCTTTAAATTGCCATTAGCTAATCAGAATCATTGTTCAGTGATCATTATCTTTTATTAAATGACCACTGAATCAGAATGTTCATACTGCTTTTCAATTAAAATGTAGAATAGCCAGAACGGACTCAATAGCATACAGAGCAGCAGCAACATGACCCAGCGAAGCAGCCATTACCCAGAGGTAATTGACCACTTAAGAACTTAAGTTAACTTCTCGATGCAGCCAGTTATTTCTGCTAATGTCATTTCTAAAGGCTTTTCCTACAGAAAAAGCACTCTTATAAACAATATGCCCTGTAATAGGGTGTTCGGATAAAAAATGCTCATGATTTTTAAAATTCCATCCAACACAATGCTGTATTTTTCCTTGTCATTTCCTTGTCAATATGTTTCCTTGTCATATTGCTGTAGGGTTCATGCAATATCCTACAGGGACCAAATGAAGAAAGGTGATAGCAAAATAGAGGTGACATAGATCCTTCAAGTGATTGGCTGTTAACATTAGTTTTAAGGATTTTATTTTGCATTAAAATGCAGTTACACACGCACCCATACACACACACACACACACACACACACACACACAACTATCTGAAAGAGCGAAGCAACTGATGGCAAAATGAAAAATTCAGCCCATCAATCAACTCACACATGACAGCAGAGAGTGTTTGGCTATTTCTTTTTTTCTCACAGAATTATCAATTTTTGTTGTTGTTATTGTCCCAGGAAAAGTAGAATGAGCCCAGAGACAAGACAGGATGGACTAGTTACCGAAGAGTTAAGTTTTCCATAAGAAAGAGAAACACAGTTAAATACTACATCACAAATTACCATTTTTATGTCACTACCCCACGGTGACTTTAGCACTAAGCCTGCTACATCTTCACACTCTCATTAGGATATAATGCATATTCATGGTCCTGATTATATAGCCACTTTCTTGACTTGTTTTAATTGTGCATAAAGACACTGTGACAGGAGACCTGACCTTTTCAAGATCATTTTCTCTCCATTGCTTTTCACAAAGCTATTAACTTGTCTCCTTCCCAAAGATTGCAATAATTTATTTCCCATTAATAAAAAATTCCTGGTGCCATGCAAATTAAAATTTATTCAGCAAATAGAATTCTTTGGATTATTTTCTAATGGCTTTAAATACTTCCAGCTTAGGAAGAAAAATAATATTAATGGGTACAGGCTGAGTGGATAATTGCATACATTGGACCAAAATGAATATATAACCAATGCTGTAGCTTACCTCACATCAATTACCTAGAAGAGTTGCTTTACTTCTTTTTTCACAAAATATATTAAATAATTTATTTCAGGGGGTATCATTATGGTCTTGAAATTATCCCTATTATATGAAAAGCTCAGCAACTTACACGTATAAACAACACATGTTGGTAGAAGAAAACCAGACCAAGTTAAAAAAATGTGTGTAGGTGTAAATGACATTATTTAAGGGGGTCACTTAGCTAAAGTGGCAATGAATTACAACATAACATGAGCAAGGGATAAGTGAAATGCAAGGAACTAGGTTTCTTTTCTTACTAAGTGGCACCTGTCTTTCTCTTTGTAATCAGTACTCCACAAGAGAACCAAATTTCGAGAGGATGTTGCTTTTGAACTTCATTATTCTGACAGAAGTGAAGAATATTGTCTTCCTGCTCTGTACTTTTTTTTTTCTTTGCATTTTATGTTAATTGATGAAAGTCGGGTGTTAAAATGTTTATATACAAAATGTTTTAGACCGAAAGCTCGGTGGGTAGCACATAATAATTACTGTCAACCTATTTGCTCCATATAAAAATAATACCAGTGCCTAAAGGTTGACATTTTAACTTTGAGCCCTCATAAACATAACTCTTTCTGGTTCTTGACACACTAATTGCATTGGACAGGAGGGATTAGAACACCCAAGAGAACTTTGTGGGTTTGAAATTTTCCAATGGAAACAAAGCTTTTTGAGTGTTCTCTTCATAGTCTAGGAAATTAGAAAAGGAAGGAGTGGGTGGGCAATCTAGTTAACCTGCCAAATGGGGCAATTTTTTCCCCTTAAATAGAAGACTTCATTGTCTGTTCCAATCTAATTTTAAAGACTTCTTTTCCTGTCCTCTCTTGTAATCCAAAAGGGAAAAAATCAGGGAGAACTGCTATTTTGATTCTACCCAATGTATAGCGAGATCTTTACCTACGTTATTTCATTGGACCCTCCAGATGAGTTTTTGAGCCAGGTAGGGAAATTTTTCACACCTTGTTTTACAGAAAAGGAACCTGAAGACCCTTAGAAATGAAACTATGAGCTCAAAGTTATAGGCTAATAAGTTTAAGAAGCCAGGAGTCAGCTTAAGATTCTGTGGTTCTTCCTAAGTGCTTACCAAATTAGCTCAAATAAGCTAGACTTATCAACCTCTGTAGCAGTGGTTGTCAACTGGGGGCAATATTGCCCTCCAGGAAACATTCAACATTAGCGAAAGTGTCTTTTGCTGTCACGACTCATGTGTGTGTGTGTGTGTGTGTGTGTGTGTGTGTGTGTGTGTTGTAAGGTGCTATTGGCAGCTAGTGGGCAAACATTTTACAAGCATAGGACAGCAGTGCTCCACAATTCAGAATTATTCGGTTCCAAATGAAATGAGGCCATTGTTAAGAAATTCTGTTCTATAAACTCGAGATTAAAAAAGTAAAATAGAGGTAGACAACTTTCTAACTAAAATACTTTGTAGGTCCTTGAATTTTTTGTGTGAAAGCAATGATGTCTCCCTACAACAATGGAAAGAAAAGTAAGAGAAAAACAAAAACAAAACAAAGCCAGAAAAGAAAGCAAAACAGTTGTCAAGAGAAGACAAAAAATGGAACTAAAGAATTATTAACTTCTCGATCATTTAATTAAATAATTATTAGATGATTAACTATTTGATGAAATAATTAAAATAAAATAGTAAAAAGAGAATGTTTAGATTAAGGATGGAGTAAGGTCCTAGAGCACACAGCAGATGAGAAAACTCTAAAATCCATCCAGAAATAAAGAGCAGAGATGTTGTGGGTCACTAAGCATCTAGAAAAGGACACCGACTGTCATGAGAATACAATCCTTGATCCTTGCCATGAGATGTCAGTAACAGGAAGTATTATTAGATGAGCCATTTGGAGAAATGCACAGAAGGAGAGGAGAGAAACTCTAGGAAATACTCTTGAATGCAAGATACAGAATCAGAGTTTCAGGGGTGAAAAGTTTGGGAAATAAGTGAAAGAAAGAGAGCAGTTCACTGGCCTACCAATAAAGGGAAAGGTGGAAAATCAAACAAAATAGGAGTTTAAACTTAGCACAGAGCATTCTTTCTGTGGGAATTCATCTTCCTTGTTCTGAAATCTTCTTACACTGTGTATTGTAATCAACTTAGTAGAAGGAGTATATTTTACCCTGTTCAGTCATTTTAATAAAATGAAGTATTACAGAATATTCTGGTGTTTTGTGAAATTTAAGGCAGTCCTGGGATTTCCAACCATACTAGGAAATTAAAACTAACAAGGCTCAATAAAATAAAATTATGGTGTGTGTGTGTGTGTGTGTGTGTGTTAAACAAGACAGATCAGCTTTGTTGAAAATAAAGATTCTCGGGGGCGCCTGGGTGGATCAGTCGGTTAAGCATCAGACTTCAGCTCAGGTCACGATCTCACGGTCCGTGAGTTCGAGCCCCGCGTCAGGGTCTGGGCTGATGGTTCAGAGCCTGGAGCCTGCTTCTGATTCTGTGTCTCCCTCTCTCTCTGCCCCTCCCCTGTTCATGCTCTGTCTCTCTCTGTCTCAAAAATAAATAAACGTTAAAAAAAAAAAAAGAAAAAAAAAAAAGAAAAGAAAGATTCTCAACAATGTACAGCTCTTTTGGGTTCCTGGACCCACTTCCAACATGTTTGTGGGGGGCTTTCCCACACCAACAAGCAATTCTTTTTTATTTTTATTTTTTATTTTATTTATTTTTTGAGAGAGAGAGAGAGACACAGACAGAGAGAGCAGGGGGCGGGGGGCAGAAAGTAAAGGAGTGAGAGAGAATCCCAAGCAGGCTCCACACTGTCAGCACAGAGCCTGATGCAGGGCTCGAACTCATGAACCATGAGGTCATGAACTGAGCTGATATCAAGAGTCCGGTGCATAACTGACTGAGCCACCCAGGTGTCCCAATAAGCAATTCTTCATCACCAGTAGGAAGGTAGCATTACTACACTACTGGAAGATAGCATTGGATTCCACAGGTTGAGGGCTCAGTCTTACAAGACTGGCCCCCACCCACCCATTTCAGATGCCAAGCACAAGCCCAGGCCATTATTTGTACTTCTGACCAACTGGTTATAAATCAGAGGTTCCAACAACCCTCCTCAGCAACCCAACTCAACATGCCCATCTCAAGTCCAGGTTGTTACCTGCACTTCTGACTCACTTGCTACAAATTAGCACAACCATGGGGCACCTGGGTGGCTCAGTCGGTTAAGTGTCTAACTCTTGATTTCAGCTCCGATCATGATCTCATGATTTGTGAGTTAAAGCCCCAGGTCTGGCTCTGCAGTGACCACACAGAACCTGCTTTGAATTCTCTGTCTCCCTCTCTGTCTCTCTCTCTCTCTCTCTGCCCCTCCACCACTCCTTCTCTTTAAAAAATAAATCAACTCAGCGTGGGTGGCTCTGTCAGCTAAGCATTCAAATTCAGCTCAGGTCATGATCTCACAGTTTGTGAGTTCGAGCCCTACATCAGGCTCTGTGCTGATGGCACGCAGCCTGCTTGGGATTCTGTCTCTCCCTCTTTTTGCCCCTCTCCAGCTTGTGCTCTCTCTCAAAAAATAAAATAAAATAAAATAAAATAAAATAAAATAAAATAATAAATAAACATTTAAAAAAATTAGTACAACCCCAACCTCCTTCTCCTCGGGTTTGATTAATTTGCTAGAGCAGCTCATGAACTCAGAGAAACATTTTACTTACTGGATCACTGATTTATAAAAAAAAAATATAACCCAGGCACGGTCAGATGAAAGAGATACATAGGGCAAGGTATGGGGAAAGTTCACAGAGCTTCCATGCCCTGTCCTGGTGCACTATTCTCCCAGTATCTCCATGTGTTCACCAACCCAGAAGCTCTCTGAATCCCATCCTTCTTGGGTTTTGATGGAGGATTCATTAAATAGGCACTACTGATTAAATCACCATCCACTGGTGATTGAACTCAATCTCCAGCCCCTCCCCCTTTGCAGGAGGACAGAAGGTGGGACTGGAAGTTCCAACCCTCTAATCACAAGGTTGGCTGTCCTGGCAACCAGTCCCCTCTTTTTGGTTCTTTCCAACCCCCCATTCATTAACATAACAAAAGACACCTTTCTGGCTCTCATCACTTAAGAAATTCCCAGGGCTTTAGGCAAGCTGCACCAGAAGTGGGGACAAAGATCAAAACTATGTTTCTTATAAATCACAATATCACAACAGCCTCAGCTAAACCTTTTTGCCTCTTAGGAATCTTGTTGAAGACTATCAGAAATGGTTGATGAAAGATGAATAGTTTAGAAGTCAGACAACTTGAGAAGAGACTATGAGGCCTATCCATAGCTCTTACTGGCTTATATATTGCAAAAATTCCCAAACTTTTCAGACATTAGTTTCCTATTTGGCAAACTAGGAACAATAGCAACTATCTCTTGGGGTGACATTAAAAAGATTTCCCAACTAGTATAGGATGGGTGCTGAAACAGTCCCCAAACAGAATGGGTGCACTGACCAAGCAGAGTGGACACTAGCTATAAACAGCCAATATGATCGGACCAGTCATTGATGGTCATCCCTGCTTGCTCGCAGGGTTCTGCAGAGAATTATATAAATTTGTTTATTCATTTATTCATCTATATATTACACATGTCCTAGACTCTAGATGCTGTAGTCGTCCTGGGAATATAGAAATGGTCAAATACAATGTCATGCTTTTGAAAGATTTACAGTCTAGTGAGACAAATAAACATATAATTAATATAATTGCATATGTAGGGTGCCTGGGTGGCTCAGTCCGTTAAGTGTCTGGTTGGCTCAGGTCATGATCTCAGGGTTCGTGGGTTCGGGCCCCGCGTTGGGCTCTGTGCTGACAGCTCACTGCCTGGAGCTGATTCGGATTCTGTGTCTCCCTCTCTCTCTGCCTCTCCCCCATTCACGCTCCGTCCCTCTCTTGAAAATAAGTAAACATTAAAAATAAAGAACTTTAAAAAATTGTAATTGCATATGTGTCAGGTATTAATATTGAACTTTTTTCACTTATCATGTACTTTGAGGTTCCGCTGACTTGCAAGCCTCCAACCTTAACTTTTCCTTGGTGGCCAGTCCTATGCCTTCTGGTGCCTGCTGGACATCTATGACCACATGCAGGTGCCTCAAACAAAATAACCTCCAGAGCCAAATTTACCACTTTCTGTGAAAAACGGCTTTCTCTACCTTGTATTTCAGAATGATGCTATTATTTGTCTTTGTTGCCAGGCCTAAAATTGTGAGGTCATCATTGAGAATTTCCTATCATTTGGGGGCCATATCTAATTCCCAGCCAGTACTGTTGACACTTCCTGGTCTGATTTTTCCCCCTTCCTTTCCCTGGCTCATACTAATTCAGACTTTATTACCTCCTATCTGGCTTCCTTTCTAGGCTCTCTGCTTTTGCTCCTACTTTATATGTTCCTAATTCCTAACTCTTTTCCCCAATTACCAATGTCTAAATTCTGTTTATTCTTTAAGACCTGTCATGTCACTGTGTGCTATTTCCTGGAGTTTCTTTCTTTCTTTCTTTCTCTTCCTTCCTTCCTTCCTTCCTTCCTTTCTCTCTGTTTATTTATTTTTGAGACACAGTGAAAGCAGTAGAAAGTCAAAGAGAGAGGGAGACAGAGTATCCAATGCTAACAGCAGAGAGCCTGATGCTTGGCTCGAATTCAGGAACCATGAAATCAGGACTTGAGCTGAAGTCTGATGCTTAGTCGGCTGAGCCACCCAGACATCTCACTTCCTTTTTTTTTTTTTTTTAAAGAGTTTATTTATTTTGAAAAAAAGAGAGAGAGAACATGACTGGGGAGAGAACAAAGGGGGTGGGGGGGAGAAAGAGAATTCCAAGCGGGCTCTGAGCTGACAGCTCAGAGCCTGAGACAGGGTTTGATCTCATTAACCATGAGATCATGACCAGAGAGGAAATCAGGAGTCCATTGCTTAACCGACTGAGCCACCCAGGTGCTCCTGGATTATTATGTTCTGAAATGAGCTTGTTCATGTATTTTCTTCCATGGATATGTCTTCTCATCATCCTTCCCTTCCTGACCCTTCCTGACTATTGGCTACATGACGGCAAAAACTTGGCTCATGATAGACACTCAGTAAATATGTGTTGAATGAAAGGAAAATCCAGCTCTGGATTTTCACAGGTTAGTGCCTCTATCATCTTGCCATTCATTGCTTTTAAGAACAATGAAGAACTACACCCATAAATCAATCAATAGTGCAAATAGTTCTCCCTGTAACTAAAAATTATGTTGTTTGGCCATTTTTTCCCCTACCTATGTCACCTCAATATTGCTGCTAAAACACAACTCTGTGACTTTAAAAATTGTTTAGCTTCGACATTTAGAAGAAACGTTAGCATTAGTCCATTAGAACAACCTCCCCAAACCTCATTTTCTTCTGCACCTAGATGAAAGTAAATTAAAGAACGTGGATTAAAACAAAAGTATGTAAACCCTGCTGTTTCTCATTTGCTGTGTTAATCAAGGCTGCAGGAAGAAGTTTCTGCCTCCATTAGCCTGTTTTCATTTTCTGTTTCTCTCTCCCTTCTCTCTGTTCTTATATTCTATGCCACCCATCTGAGCCTTGGATATCTTTCCAGGATAAAAGTGGATCTTATTCAGATATAAACTATTCAAAACACTTGTGTTAATTGTAATACAGTAACAGAATCAATGTAAAGGCATGGAGTGAATGGTTTCATTTTTATTAACTGTTTTTTGTTCCTGAATGAAAAAAAAATACATGTTCATTTTTAGCAAATTGGAAGACTACAGAAAAGGAACCACTTTAGATGGTACATCCAAAGTGCCAGATTCGTGGTGCTGACAACGAATAGTTCAGCAACATTCTAATGATCGATTTCCAGATAAATCGACCATGAATTGATGCTCTAAAGTTCAGAGGAAAGGGAAGCCTGACCTGTATTACCCAAAAGGAGACACCTCTGCCCTCACAGATCTTAATTTACCTACATGTTAATCACATTTCAAAAGGATTCTCTATTCAGCTCCGTTTCTTACTCCACTCTTCCATAGCTTTGACCCATTGCAAAATTTTATGTTAGCGTTAAATGAAAGAAGTTGATAACTCGAGATACTGCAGTGACTTAGCAGACTCGTTTGGGAAGTTTATTTCAGCAAAGGCAGAGCTACCACGAACTGTTTTGGCCGAGAGTGATTTTGTAATCATTATTCAGGAGATAGGTGTGGAATTTTTTTTTATTTTTATTTTTTTCCAGCAAGGCTCTTACGGTGCCCTCATTTATGTGGCCATTTAAAAGTATCGATCACTGCCTAGTGGCACTGAAGCTACGCATCCTGAAATCAGGACTGAGTTATGGATTAGTTAGCTGAAAATGTATGCTGTGGATGCATATCTGCTTAATTAAATAGAAGTCATATCCTCTCACATGAGACACGCTTCCAGCTTTGCCTGTCAAAACAAGAATAAAAACTAAAGATGGCTGCTAGTGAAGAGGAAACGCAACTCCTTAGAACCAGGCTGTTGCTGTTGGTCAGCCCCTGGCACAGGAACACCCCATGTTGCTTGATGACCCCAGCTGAGTTACTGCTGCTGAAGTTCTGCTTTTACTTCTGCTGGGAATTGTCTTAGCACTTCCTGATGTACCTGCATAATGAGGTTGTTGCACCTGTGAAATAATCATCACACAACCCGCCACCACCCATGGGATGCTCGGCACAGCAGATGCTCGAAGTCCTCATCTACGGCGGGGGGGGGGGGGGGGGGGGGGGGGGGCTGGCTTCCTCCCCAGACCTGTCCCGCTCCTTCTCTTCAGCGCAAACATGCTGTTTAGTCAAAGGAAGTCTAACTCGGCAAACAGCACAAAACTAATCCGCACCTTCTTCAAATCAACACTGAATTCACATTCCCCCATCCCCAATTTTCTGCTTAAAATGTGGAACGAGCATGAGACGGTCATATTTTATGGGCACCAAAACTGCTCTGCGAAGGAGAAAGGGATGTAAAACACTGATGGAAATACCCATGGGTCTAATCCCATTATTTGTAAAGAGAACCAACAAATGTCACACATATACTTGTAGAAAATAGTGATCTTGATCTCCTTGACTTCCTAATGAAAAGATGGGTGTCCATTCTCTGGGTTTGCTGGATGTGAGAGGCAGTTATACCCCTTGCATTGATGTCTTGTGTTCGACACAGTTCTAGAGGCAAACTCCAAAATAGGAGTTGCCTTAGTAGATCACCTGTGTTGTTCCAGAAGTCACGTGAGGACGACCTCTTCGGTCCTTCCTATAATCTCATGAGCATCAACCTATATTGAACACTTTCTACTTCAAATATCTAGAACAGGATCTGTTTCTTACCCTAACCCGTGACTGAGACATCTTCTGAGGCAGTTTTGAAACATGACCCCAAATTCTTTGAGCTTCTTCTCATTGAGAGGTGGGATGTCTGTGCCCTTCCCTTGAATTTGGGCTCTGTGACTGCTTGACCAATAGCATACAGTAGAAATGCTCCAGTGTTCGTTCGGGCTTTAAGAAATTGGCAACTTCTACTCCTTGTCTCCAGGGACATCAGCTCTTGTAACCCAGATCCTAGTCTGTGAGGAAGACAGACAATATCCAGCAACCAACTTACCAATCATATAAGTGAGCCATTTTGGATGTGGATTTTCCAGCCCCAGGCAAGCTGGCCTAGTTGATGTCACAAACAACAGAGATAAGCCTTCTTGGCTGAACTCTGCCCAAATAGTAAACTCGTGAGTTTAAAAAAAAGAAAAAAAAATATATATATATAGTTCAGTTTATAGCAAATGTCATCTTTCCAATTAAAGAAGTCTGCTATTCTTTGACTTGCCTTTCTATTATGATTAATTGGTGGGTTTTGTAATGGACCTTTCACTTAACCAAGATGAAATTACCTAACGTGAACAATTGATTTCTTTGGAAAATGACATCAGAAGACCCTGCTGTTGTGTTAAGCCTTAGGTTTTGCCATGGTCTGTTTTGCAGCAATAGATATCTGGAATAGTCTCTAATAATAATAAGTCTCAGAATATTTGTAAAATAAGAACAAAGATGTTGTCATAGTTTGGCTTTCCCTAAAGCAGACCCAGATGTGAGGTGGCTGGGTGTGATGTGAAGAACAAGATAGGAAGAAATTTTGAAGACACGAGTCCCTCCCATCGATTTCACATCACATCACAGAGCTAGTTGTGATATTTCTTCTAAGTTTGATTATGTAAACGTATCAGGTTTTCTGCCATGGAGGCACCTATATCGAAGAAGGACTTCATGATTTTGTGTGTAACTTTCAGCTGATTTAAGTGTGAATGTATATTACAAACCACTGGAGTTATGGGTAACAAAAGGCAAATTAAGGAATGTCAACTTCTTCTCCAACGAGATGTCATTCCCCGTAACCTGAACCCCTTCGCAGCAGTTAAGTCCTACAATGTCACATTTCCCTGTGTAGGACTTGGTGCCTTACTAGATTCTCCCCTGTAAACGAACATCTCACATATTTTCAAGAAGGCATGATTATTTTCATTTCCCGATGCAGAAATAAAAGTGCAGTAAAGTTAGGTAACTCTCAGGAAATGAAATGGTTGAGCACCGGCCCTGGCCTTCCCACATCCTAAGCAATCTTCAATCATACAGAACACAGTGAGATGAGACTTGACCTCTTACTGACACTGTAGATTTTCTTAGTGTGACCAGGCAAAGTAAACAATTCGAGATTATAATCATTAAAACAAATTATTGATATTTGTAAAGTATTATCATTTTAAATCGCTCACACATATTTTATTTGGTCTTCACAAAAACTTTATGAGATGAATAGGGCAGGAATAGAGCTTCATGTAATTTTTTTTTTTTGTAGTTTAGAATAATAAGATTCAAGACATATAACTGATTTGTCCAAATCGATGTTTGACCTGAGTCATCTATGTCGATTATGAACATGGAGCAAATTTCCTGGGTAATTTCTAATTTTCCACCATCAAGGCATAACAAATAGGTCATTTTAGAACGCTTTATTAACAATTCATTGTTCTATATTTTAGTGACCTTTCCTTTGAAACTTTTTAATTCACTGAAGTCAAGGATTAAGTATAATGGTCATTTTGAACTCTTAATTTCTAAAACTAAAAAAACAAACAAACAAACAAAAACCCAACTCCAAGAAAGTTAGAACTTTCAGACTTGCAAAAGACCTTTAAGAAAATCTTTGAAAATTTTCTTTTTGACCAATGAAGAAACTAAGACTCTGAGAAATGAAACGATGTTTTCACAGTCGTGGCTAGTTTATGCAGAGAAGGATCTAGGACCCACACTTTCTGACTGTTCACCTTGAGACTGTACTATAGCTTCTGTCACAGTGTGGGGTCTGTGATGTATCCAAACGGACTTGGTTTCTTCCTTCCTTTCTTTTTTTTTTTTTTAATTTGTTTACTTATTTTGAGAGAGAATTTGAGCAGAGGAAGGGCAGAGAGAGAGGAAGAGAGAGACAATCGAGCCCGACACTCCCACAAACCGGGAGATCATGACCTGAGCCAAAATCAAGAGTCGGACACTTAACCAACTGAGCTACCAAGGTGCCCCTGAACTGACTTTGTCTCTATTATAAGCCACTTGAAGGCAAGGATTAGGTTTTATTTTGTTTTCCTACAATGTCTAGGGCCAATTTAAGTGCAAACCAAATACCCGAAAGGATGGGTGGAATCCACCTTGGAAAGGAGGATGACAGCATCAGATGTATGATATACAATGGTAAGCCATTTTCTCTCTTTTTTCCCCTCAAGAAATTTGCATGGTAATATGGGGTCTCTCCACAAGCCCAGCAGTTGTTACAAAATAGTAACAATGAATGCTTTTATGGCTCCTTCCCCTGGCTCTTGCATACCTGCTCTTATTTGATTCTGCCACAACCACAGGAGGGGTTACATGTGAAGGGAGCACATTTTGGAGAGGTTAATGGGTTTGTTCAAAGCTATACAGGGAATACACGTAAAGCAGGGGATTTGAATGTGGGCTTTCTGTTCCAGAAGTCATGCTCTTTTCAGGCCCTGTCTTGAACCTAGGGACCACCTAGAAGATGGTTAGGACAATGAATAAAGAAACAAGAAGTCACATTTGAAAAATAGTTTTACCAAACGTATTCTGTAACCTTAGGCAATCTTTGATGTGCCTAATTTGTTCACGGAAAAGCATCTCTTGAGACAACCCAGGAGGAACAAAAAAAAAAAAGTGTAGAATAAATACTTTCCCCTTTTTTATGTAGTAGATCCCACCCTTTCTTTCTAAACACTCTAGTGCAAGATGGGAAATCCTAAATCCTCTGAAGTGTCTTGACATTTCAAACTATTATCGAATACAGATATTCAATTCAATTTGAAATAGGAAATAATGTTTTATGTGGGTATTAGATTCCAGCCAGATAACTTTTCTTTTTAACAAAATAAAAATGTAAGGTTACTAGTTCACAGTTTGTGTTGCAAGAATATTGCTTTCGTTTCTTCCCGAGAATGAGTAGGGCACACCCCTGTTCCATCTACTATGCCGTTATCACTTTATTTGCAGTATATAATCAAACCCAAGGAGACATCTCTTTTGTTCACAGCGTGACTCTGCAAAAGAGAGAACGTATCTGTTGGCCAGTCTGATATTCCAATGGAGAAGGGCTGTCATTAAAATTTTGCATACTATCAAGTGGGAATGCAGACTTATATTGCAATTACTTTCCTATTAGCTGCTGCCCATTGCTCCTGACAGGTATAAATTAGATCTCGCTAGGTTGCCTACAGATTAATGAGTTCCAGAATTGGCATTCAATTGTTTGGGAGTGAAAGGCAGAAAAGGGAGTTAGATGCCAAATCTTTATACACCTGTGATTAGAAGATATTTTCTTTCATTTCATATTTTTCTTCCTTCCTCGGTATCGCTTGGGTGATAACTGACACTTCTATCCGAGGATTCCTTTCCGCGGAGCAGAAACTTGCAGCTGAGACGAGGCCAGAATTAATAATTTGCGTGAGCAAACACACAGCTGCTGTTTGTGGAGAGAGATTCTATTAACGAACAGTGAATTCTCATAATTAGCCGAGCGGTTTCTGCAGCTGCCCGCCTGACCCCCAGACTACACAAATTGTGGGTAGTGTTCGGCCTCGAAATCAATCTTACCTAATTACTATAAGCATGTTCCTCCAGTCCTAATGACTGCAAAAAATTAGACATTTCTTACTCATTCAAATGCTCTTCTTATTAGATTTTCCTTTGTACCTAAATTTATATTTGTCTATTAGCATTTCTAAGAGTGTACAGGTGTAGTTACAAATCAGATGCAGAGGAGTCTAATTCATGTTCCTGCGAGCGTGTACCCGCAAATGTCGGCTCTACAAACAGGAGCAAGATCTGTGCTCCCTGAAAGCATCATTTCCCAAACAGCATTGAGACAACGCTCTGTGGGTTGGTAGTCACCCAAAGCCCTGCTTCTCTTCTACGCTTAGACCCCCTTTCCCTTAGCTGCCGCTGCTCTCTCCCGCCCCCCCCCCCCCCCCCCCCCCCCCCCCCCACTCCCCGAAACTCTATTCAATTAAAAGAAAAGAAACTGTGCATGCCACATAAGCCCTGATCTCATGGGAGCCGGGGTTCTATTTGCCATTCTGTCACCCTTAAGTCAAACTGACTTATTCGACATTGAATTGCTCGACAAGGGTGTGGCCAAGTGTCCCATGCTCAGTCTTGCCCACCCACACTGCAGCAATTCATAAGACGTGTCTAGTATTCGTTTGTTCAGGTAACTCTCTGTGTTTTCTTCGCAGAGGCAAACTTTGAACCCAGTCCTCAGTCCACGATAATGGCACCGGGAGTTACGTTTGCTGCTACAGTGGAGGCATGTGCACATAGCCCAGGTACATTTCAGCTACAGTTCTTTTCCCTGAACTTTCAGATATGTATAAGTGCTATTTTGAAGTAAGGTGATTATATGCAGGCAGCGTAGTGCAGTTCGGGCCATATTCTCCAGTCCACACTTAGAAAATGGGGTTTGAATTGTTTCCTCCATGAACAATATCATCCAGGTCTGAGATGAATAAAGCTAGTGTGAATGTTACTGGAACTATAACCTTTTTTTGGTCATCTACCAGATTCAGTGGTGACTTAGTTGTTTTACCTTCCCCTTCCTTCGTTCCTTCCTTCCTTCCTTCCTTCCTTCATCAAGTACCTACTATCTACCAAATATTGTGCTAGGTAAGACGTACACGTTAATGGGTAGAATCAATAAAATCCCTCACCTCATGGTGCTTCTACGTGAGAGGGGAAGACAGTCAATAAACAAGTGAATAAATACATACATACACAATTACCAATTGGAAGAGGCAGTAGTGTTATTTGAAGGGTATAAGTTTAGAATCAGACTTCGTGGGTTCAAATCGTGTCTCTAAAACTTACTTGCTGTTTGTTTGTTGACAAGTTATTAAACCTTTCATGCCTCAGTTTCTTCATTTTTAACGTAACAAAAGTAGGCATACTCACGTGGCTAAGATGAGAATTAAATAAACTGATATCGGCAAGAAACTTGGAACCTGGTCTGGTATATAGGAAGGACACACTACATGTTGCCTGTTACTGTAACTGTCACGCAGGAACAAAATAATCTATAAGAAGAAATGGGGGAAGATGCCTTAAACTGGATGGGAAAGGAAGACCTTTTGTTGGGGCTAACATGAAGCAGAGACTTGAAGGTTGTGGAGAAGCTGACTGCGAGGAGAGTAATAAGTGTGTTCTAAGCAGTGAAGCCACACATGCAAAGGCTCTGAGGTAGGACAAGCTTGATATGTTTCCAGAACTAAATGTGTGGCAAGGGACCCAACACAGGGTAGATTACAATAGCTGAAAGATTAAATGCTCCAAAGAGCAAGCATGAGGAATGCTTTTGAATATCCTTTTGAGAAATCAATGTTACCATTCCATGTTTATTATATACTCTATTATAATCTTTGGTCTCAAGATGAAAGACAACAGAATCTTCCAAAATGGCGCCCTGAGGAAAATACATGTGATCTGAGAAAGCAGGAGAGCAAGTTATTATTTTGTTTCTTCTTCATCAAACCCTAAGTGCATTTGTCTTAATGGCAGCTACATAAAAAAGAAAGTTTGGGTGATGAGCCTTTACTGAAGTCAAGAGTTGAAAATCACATCAGAACTCAAAGGGAAGGAACCGAAGGAACTTTGCAAATCAGATCTAGTGAACTCCGGGTGTGAAAGACAGAACATCCCCTCCCCCCAACCCAAGTCAAAGGCTGGCACTCACATCTAAGTCTGAATCTTCAGAGCAACCTTGATATGTGAACAGGCATAAGTGGATTTAGGAAGGACTACCTCACATATCTCAGTTAAGGAAAAATAAAGACTTTCACATTTCACACAGAAGGACCAGAAATGAAGCAGCCCTGCCTTCCAATTACTCACGTTGGGAACAGTCAGGGGCTAACAAATGCTGATATGTAATTGCCCTGCAAGGGAAAGGCCATGGTACCATAACAACGTAATGCATCTCCCTCCTCGCCTCAGGGATTTGGGGCACCAGGTGACGTTATTTCCTGTGGCCTTATGAACAGAAAAAAGTATATTTTAAAACAGACTGCTGCCATCCACCGAAAGTCGTTAATTTACCATTAAATATAGAGGCAGTTTTATGTAATGTTTTATAAGGTATATGAACATTCCAAAATCATCAATTCATATTTGGTCATAAGCCAAAACCAGCTCTTTAAAGCAGAATTTAATTAACTGTTCAGTAAACAGTGGTAAGATAAGGGAAATTAGGCTGTGACTTCCTTTGGAGGTAATCTAGGAACTAAGTTGCATCACTGTCTGGCTCCCTTCTACCAAGAGGACTGGATGTGACTGAAAGTGAAAGGCAGTCGGGGCTATGATGCTTCACATAGGAGGAGCCATTTAAAGGGTTTTTACTGCAGGCTGTTGTACCTGGAATTTATGGCTCGGGCTTGAGGTCCTAAGCATGATTCTTAAAGTGTGATTTTTGCATTTGCATTGGATTCCTTTGAAGTGCACACAGTTAAAATGCAGATTTACAGGCCTACCACTCACTGCTTAAAACCATAATCTGAGTGGAGCGGGGAAGAAGGCTGGCCCAGGAATTCCCAGTCATTTTGATTCTCACTCCAGTTTGAGGATACTGCTTGAGGTTAGAAGATTGGGTTCATATAGGGGCATCTGGGTGGCTCAGTCAGTTAAGCATCCGACTTCGGCTCAGGTCATGATCTCACGGTTCGTGGGTTTCAACCCCGCGTTGGGCTCTGTGCTGATAGCTCAGAGCCTTGAGTCTGCTTCAGATTCTGTCTCCCTCTCTCTCTCTCTCTGCCCCTCCCCTGATCACGCTCTGTCTCTCTTCCTCAAAAATAAATAAACATTAAAAAAAATTTTTTTTAATGAAGATTGGGCTCATATAATTTACTCCAGAAAAATGGAGGAAATGTAATTCTAAATTTAAGAGCCACTTTGTATGTTACAGAAGTTTAAAAGTTTCATTTTAAAGGAACTAGTTACATATATAATTTTTTAAATGCAAATTTTAAACTTACCTTGCATGGGTGACACATATAGTAATCACAACTCTGGCTAAAAATCATTGAGCCATCTGGAACACTGACAACACCAAATGCTGGTGAGGATGTGGAGTAACAGGAACTCTCATTTATTGACGACGGGAATGCAAAATGGTACAACCACTTCGGAAGACAGTTTGGCGGTTTCCTATAAAACTAATCATACCCTTACCATATGATCCAGCTATCACAGTCCTTGGCATTTCGCCCATAGGAGTTGAAAACTTATGTCCACACAGAAACCTTCACATGGATATTTAGAACAGCTTTATTCATAATTGCCAAAACTTGGAAGCAACCATGATGTCTTTTGGTAGGTGAATGGATAAATAAACTATGGTGCATCCAGACTATGCCAAAGAGAAATGAGCTATGAAACCATGGAAAAACAGGAAGGAACCTTACATGCACATTCCTAAGTTAGAGAAGTCAATCTGAAAAGGCCACTTTCATATAGTGACCACATCACTATATAATATGTGACCTTCTGGAAAAGGCAGAACTATGGAGACAGTCAAAAGATGGGTGACTGCCAGGGTTTGGGGGAGGGGAGGTGGGATGAATACATGGAACACAGAGGATTTTTAGGGCAGTGAAACTACTCTGCATGATATTATAATGGTGGAGACATGGTCCTATGCATTTGTCAAACCTGAACATTGTACCATCCTGAGAGTGAAGCCTAATGAACCTACATTGACCCATGTAAACTATGGGTAAACTATGAACTCTGGGTGACCATGATGGGTCAATGTAGGTTCATTGACTGTAACAGTTGCACCCCTCTGGCGGAGGAAGTTGATAACGAAAGAGGCTACGCATGTGTGGGGACAGAGGCATACAGGACAATTTTTCTGTCTTCTGCTCAACTTTCTTACAAATCTAAAACCTCTCTAAAAATAAAAATAAATAAAAAAATTAGAAATCTAAAAAAAAAATATTGAGCCACTCAGAAAGAGTTATTGGGTCTCTGTTATTTGAGACATCTTATTAGGTGCTAACACCGTGGGCTCCCCGATGCCAGGCCCTAAAACAAGGTCTTGCACCAAGTGGTCGTCAGCAATTATTGGTTAAGTTGAAGTTAAGTGTTCAGATCTGTGATTCTTCAACATCCGAATTAGAAACTAGATATTTCATTGCTTCGTGTATTTTTTTCATTTGCAAAAGAACTGTGTACATTGGGATGCTTTTCTGCAAAATGAATATATTCTTGGTCAAGCCATGCATCCAGTTCTGAGCCTGAATTTCTCTATTTTAAATGAAAGATGATGAGAATCCCGACATGTGCTGAGGGCAAGAAATAAAATAATGTTTGTAAATGTGTTTGGCTGACCATATATAAATGCATTGAATGTATAGATAATAAACTTTGTTTCTTTTGTAAGTGCCAGCTTGCTTTAATTAGGAGAAGTATGTTTTCTTAATACTTAATACTTTTCCCAATTGGTATAAACTTCTGGAAGAGGGCTCAGGCTTCCCATATCTGAAACTGAGGTGGGTTGTGAATCCCTTAAGGTTTCTCCCATAAAGTTCTTAACGATTAATGGGGAAGAGAGGGAAAACTGGTAAAAGCTATGAGTTTTCTTTGTCAGGAAATGCATGTAAACCTTTCAGGTGGCTTACCCCTAAACCCCCCCACCCCCGAAGTCTATTCAGGGAGGTGAAGAACACTTGTAACTATACTAGATCAATGGATAAGGAAGATGTGTTGTGTAGGTGTGTGCTATACATCACACATGCACAGGAATATTAGGCGGCCATTAGGAAGGCTGAGATCTTGTCATCTGCAGCAACACGGATGGACACGAAGGGTATTATGCCGAGTGAAATAAGTCAGACAGAGAACGACAGATACCATATGATTTCGCTTATATGTGGAATCTGAAAAACCAAACAAGTGCATAAACGAAAAAACAAAAAGACGGGATCAGACCTGTAAATACAGAGAGCACCCTGATGGTTGCCAGAGGAGAGGGGGATGGGGAATGGGCTAATGGGTGAAAAGGGAGAGGGAGATACGGGCGACCAGTCATGGAGTGAATAAATCAAGGGAATAAAAGACATGGCAGAGGGAGTATCGTTAATGAAATGGGAATAGCATTATATGGTGACAGATGGTAGCTACTCTCCTGGTGAGCATGGCACAAACTATTGACTTGTCCAATCATTATATTGTACACCTGAAATTAATGTAACGCTGTGTATCAATCAAAATTAAAAGTTTAAAAATGTAAAAAATGTGGGTACCTGGGTGGCTCAGTTGGTTAAGCGTCTAACTCTTAATCTCGGCTCAAGTCATGATCTCACAGTTCATGAGATCAAGCTCCATGTCGGGCTCTGTGCCAACAGCTTGGAGACTGCTTGGGATTCTCTCTCTCCCTCTCTCTCTTGCGTGCACTGTCTCTCTGTCTCTCAAATACACAAACTTTTTAAAAAATGTAAAAAATGTAACTATACTCCTTGAGAGGGAGTGCTTTTATTCATCAATTCATTCATTCATTCATTCACTCGTTCATTCAATTAACCAATATTTATTAAAGCTTAGTACTAGGAGCACTAAATTCTTAAAAGACAGTAAGGCATGGTCCTGGCTTCCTGGAGTTTACAGTTTGGTGGTGAAGAAAGATAACATCTCAGTGAATGGAAAAGTGCTGTGGCAGAGGAAAAGGTAAAAGGAATATGAGGTCCCGACAAATCGAGGAAGGCTCCTAGAGAGGCTAATCCATAGAGGTGTTGGGTGGAGACACCGAAATTGGCCAGAGGGGAGGTGGGGGGAGGTTAGAGTGAAGCCGAGAAGATGAAGGACATTCCAGGGAGAGGAAGGCAAATAGGTGGAGAACAGGGTCAGCTTTCACTGGGCAAGAGGGGTGGGTCGGCAGAAGGGGAGACCAGGCTGGATAAATTGGTGAGCTGTCTGCCACCCCAAGAATCCCAGAGGTTACCCGGAAGGCTATCCAAGAGACAGAGGATGGAGGTTGGAACTAAGGCTGTGAACCTGAGGCTGGGGAGAAGGTGGTGGGTTCAGGATATGTTAACAAGGTTGAATCCAGCAGTCTAGAGCAGTGATTGGGTGAAAAGTCAGACTATCAGAAGCATTTAGGAGGCCTCAAATGTCAGGCTTGGGTTGGGGCAACAGGGTGAATCGGTCAACACCTTTCGCTGAGATTAGGCAACAGAGGAGGGACAGCGGGTTGGAATAGGATGATATGAGATAATGAGTTAGGGTGCCTGTGAGACTCCCAAGGGGTGATGTGTGTTTAGACATCCCGAGGTTTCAGAGCAAGATTTAGGCTAAAAATAGAAACTTAGGTGACATTAGCAAACAGGTTAAAAGGGAAGGAATCAAAAGGGCTAAGTAGCATGCAGATTAGGAGTTATGGTGAGAGAAAAGGATCAAAGACAGAAACTCGGGGAATAGCTTCGTTTCCGGGGTGGTCTGAGGGCACATCGCAAAAGCCGTGAGGTCAGAGATGTAAAAAGAACCAGTTTCCGTGGTAGACAAAAAAAGAAGGTTCAAGGAGAAGGGTGTGGTGGATAGAGCAATCGTTTCAGAGATGTAACAGGAGATACAGACTAACCGATGTCCATCCGTCTCAGGAAAAAAAAGAAAAAAAAAGAACAGAGTCACTGATAAAGGAAGAGAAGACTATCCTGTCAGTTTTCAAGGCACTGACAATCAGTGCAAATTGCACCACACATGACAATGTCAGTGTCTGAGATACAGTGACTGCCTTTACACCACGGTATTTTCCTAAGAAGTTTTAGATCTCTGACATTTCTTGAAGCACTTTAATTTATTATTTTTCTAGCTTCGTTATTTTATTTCGGTAATGACCATATCCATAGGATTTTAATAATCAAGTGTTTTAGACCTCACCCTCTGGAAAAAATTGTGCGTTTTTAAACACACTTACGACCTTCACTGACAGAAAGGTGATTTTTGAAAGTTTGCTCATGTGTTTTTATTAAATTTTTATGGGGAAAAAAAAAGAGGTGCCTGGGTGGCTCAGTTGGTTAAGCATCTGACTTCAGCTCAGCTCATGATCTCATGGCTCCTGGGTTCAGGCCCCAAGTCAGGCTCTGTTGCTGACAGCTCGGAGCCTGGAGCCTGCTTTGGATTCTGTGTCTCCCTCTCTCTCTGCCCCTCCCCCACTCGTGCTTTGTCCCTCTCTCTTTTGCTCAAAAATAAATAAACATTAAAAGAATTTAAATTGTAGGAAATATCTTTTCAAAATCACGCAGTTAGAATTTTTAACTAGGAAGTACAGGAACCTAAATTATGAGGTAAATAAATGACTTTTGAAACGTCCTTGTTTTTAGTGATACTTTAAAAAATCGGTCTTTAGAATGTCTTTGATGGAGAATAAATAAAGGATAGAGGCATCTGCTTCATAAATTTCATAGTTTGAAGCCCCCAAACCAAGCTTCTTTCTGACTCCAAACTGATATACAGCCTGATATGCAAGTTTGAGGAGTTCCTTCCAAGTTTAGAGAGATTTACCCAGGACACTAAAATCTGAATGGATCCTTATTTCAGATATTACAAAAGACCCAAAATTAAAAAAAAAAAAATAGAAGGGTGGTAAATATAAGATTTATGATGAAAAGGGGCTGTAAATATCATTTTGTTTCACAGTATTAATAAAAAGGTCCTGGCAGTTCACTAATTTTTTCCCCTTGAAGTATGCTTCAAAGACTGCACACAGGAAACTCATTTTTAAAGTCCCATTTATTGGGATTTACATCTTTTATTCTAGAGTGGGAGGGGGGCATCACTGTCTACATAGAACATCAGTAGATAGCTATTCTGGGTACCCTCCTTTTTTCACTCATCACCAGTCCCCAACTATCCCTCTTTGGAACTGAGGGACAAGGTGATAGAAGCCTGGCTGTACATTACAAATAACTGGGGAGTTTTTAAAATACTGAGGCCTCGGCCCCAACCCTAGGAATTCTGATACTTTTTGTCCAGAGTAGGACTTGGGCAATGAAATTTTTTAAATGCTCTGTAGATGATTCTAATTATGTAATGGGATTAAGAACAATTGTGCTAAAGGTAGTTTGCACCTGTTCCTCCAAGGGAAGCATTCGTCCCATAGTGCCATCAGTTCGGCTGAGACACAAATAAGGCTGCTGGGTGAACTTGATAGTTTCTGATAAAGCAGCAAACATATGCACTTCAGAGTCACGCAATCGTTTTTTCACTTTTAGCTTAAAAAATTCTTTCAATTCCAAGACACAAAATAGGAAAAGGCAGCCTACCTAGAAGAGATTTGTTGCCACTTTAAAAATGATTAATGCTAATTTAGCAAAAAACTGTAAGTGAGGGTTCTTGTTCAATATTAAAATTCTAAAGTGTGTGTGTGTGTGTGTGTGTGTGTGTGTGTGGCGTGTGTGTTTTGCAGATTCTTATAAAGATTATTATGGTGCAAGTTTTCTCTTTTTTGTTTCTGCAAGATGAACTGATGAGTGAATTTCTTATCAAGGGGTTAATATTAAGCTACTGTTTCTTGGAATGAAATGTTCTGTTTTTAAAATTGTTTCACTCTTGAGATAATGCCGTGACAAAGACACATAAAGAAAAAAGGACTATCCGATGGTGATTGGCTTGTGTCCATTTGAAAGAAAGGGCTTAGAAACGACCTAGAAAGTGCTTTTTTTGTTTTTTGTTTTTCCTTCTGGTTTTCTTATCTGACAAGGAAGTGTGTTGTTGATCATCTTTTTTCCGAGAGGTTTCTCCTACAGAGGAACGGGCACTGTCTACTTTTGGGCTGACAAGCACAATTTCTCTGGGAGTCTCAGTCAGTGACCCCTCTGTAGGAGAAGTAGGGAGAAGAAACATTTCCTTCATCCTTATTTTTCAGCACTAAGCAAAGCACTGGAAGATCCCTACTTTTTACATTTCAAGCTGAGTTTCACATGTTTCAAGAGTCCTTTAATGGCTCTAGTTTGAGGGTGTATTATTCACAGTAAAAACCTCTGTAAAGCAAACATCCACCGATTAACCTAAGAGTAATTTGTTGGGCTAGTTGTGGATGTTTGCTTTGCAGATTTGTACACTGGGCAGACATTCGTGCATGAAAATCAGTTCTCTGTGTTGTTTCGTGGCAAGAAAAAGAATGTATTTTTCCTGACTATTTGAAGATGGATGCTAGCTTTTATGTGCGTACTGCTTTAGGCTTCAGGGCAGTCTAGGATTTCACAAGATCTGTGAAATCCTTTTTTCCTCACCCTCTCTTTATTCATGGGAAATAATTCATCGAGTCCTCATCTGATAGCCTTTCTCTCAGTGGAGGTGTTAAAACGAATGGTATTTGATGACGGGATACATTGCCTTGGGCCAGAGTATTTTAATCATGTGGACAAACCAACATTTATCATTCATTTCCTTCCATTTCAATCCCAAAGAAAGAAAGGCAAAGCAAAGTAGGGGATTTCCCCTATGTATATCCCAGTCTATCCAAAACTGCTGATTTCCTTTATTCTAAATGGCATGACAAGAATTATAAAGACTTGTTTAAACCTCCCCAAACAAGCTATGGTTCTATCTCATTTGTGGGTCCAAAGGATGAGCAATCGAATTTTTATGAGTATAGTGGCAATGTTATTTTTTCCTTCCTTACATCTTCAGTATGGACATGCCCTCCCACCGATGACATGTTTCAACAAAAGTTATGTGGATTTTATCTCCTGCTTAAATGAAATCAGATATAATTTTTAATAATAGTTTCAGATGTCATAAAATGTATCTGTAGCATAATTAAGGTTGGGTTCGAAAAGAAAGTCATATTAGGAAAAACTGACCTGAGCAGTCGGAGCTATTATACTCAGTATAATACCTGAGCTATTATACTCATGTCATAATCTCCCCTGGGTGACTGAAATGTGTTTGAATGAGTTAACACCCACTCAAATCCTTGGTACATGGAGCATGAATCTTTGAGACCCACGTGTGTTTACACATGAAAAAACAAAATACTATTTCAGAGGGAAAAATCGCAACCATCAAAAAGCTTTTGGACATCAAATAGATTTTAAAAATCAACAATTTGATGAGTTAACTCAAAATGAATCAGAAACATATGGATTAAATTTCTCTTACCAAACACATGGGTTTAAAAGGGAAAGAGAACTTGGAAAATGTGTTTTGAGTTTACTCAAAACCAAAATGTTTGAAAAATAATTTGGAGTAATCGGTGGAATCAAATGTGCTTGACTTCTCCCAATCTTGAGTACACCCACTTATTGAGTCTACAGTGATAACATTTCATTTTTTAAGAGAGTAACAAATACTGAAGGAGATTCAGATTCTTCTGGATTTTCCCGCAACGCGTGAACAATGGAGTTGAAAAATTGTCTAGCCGGCATTTTTTAATAATTACTAGGAGTTATTTTGAAATGTCTATAGAATATAACTCATGCTTTTGCTTTTGAATACATTTTGTTTTCCATATGGATTAGGAGAAAAGGAGGAATTAAATTTTGCCAATGGTAGTACACAGAGCTCACAGTGCTGCGAGCTGATAATGAACCGACTTTTTAAAAGAGCCTGTGCTCAGAGTGTTTGCATAACTACATAAGGTGATATACATAGTTTACATGCTCAGATATGTATATATCACATTAAACATGAATCACATTTTTAATGTCATTTTGAGGATTCTTTGGTTTCTGAGTTAGTTCTAAAATAACTACACAAGAATATTGAAATTGTATTTGGTGCTTACTCACAGTGATACCTGGATTCTTGTCTGTCTTGAACTAAGGCATAAATTGATTTTTTCTTTTTTTTGTTTCGTCTTCTTATAGCAACACTACAGAACTCATTGACCCACTGAGCGCTTCACATTGTTTGCCTTTATAATAATCATAAATGCTATTGATGGCTTTATGAGAGTCAAAGGGGAGTTTTGTATTCAAATTATGTGTCTTATTATAGAAGAACCATGGGTCGTCTTTCCCCAAAATGGAGACAAGTGTGGCTGTACTTCTTTCCAAAAGTCTCCATTACCTTGGTACAGCCATTGTACTGACATGTACCGTGAGCACGCAATGGAGGCCGCGAGGTGATACGCCATGTTGGGTGGTGCTTAAGAGCAGGAGCGCTGGGTACATCGCTCTGCATTCAAAACCTGGTTTCCTCAGTTAGGACTGCATGCCTTAGAATGAGGTCCCTCACCTTTTCAAGCTTCGGCATTTTTCATCTGTAAAATGGAAAATAAGAATAACACCGATCTCATGGTGATTGTTGTGAGCATCAAAGATAATGCATGAAACATGCTTTAGCGTTGGGCTTTTTAGGTAGCTCTGAAATCAACACAGGTTAGCTATGAATATTATTGACGATGAAAAGAACCTGGATTGTAGGAATTAAATGAACTAATATACATGAGAAAAGTGGGTTTAATTTCTACATTACTAAATAAAATATTAACAAAAATTAACTAAAAGCTTGGTTTCGTGTTCGGGGAGCAGACGAGAATGAATGCAAGAAAGAACAAATAAGAGATTTCTGATGTTATTGAACCACTTCACGCATCCCTTCTAGACCACTTAATACAAGACACTTATCTGTAGAAAGGGTAATGAATTCTGGCGTAAATTTTAATAATTGCAGCAGTGATTACCTTTAGATCCTGTGAGTTCATTATTGGCTGAACAATTCCAGAGGCTCTGGTTAAATGGCCCATGGAATGAATCAGGCATGGAATTAACCTATCTTTAGTTCCCTAAAGCTTATGTCCCATGAAGGAGTACTCATATTGCTTTGTGCCTATACATTCCATACCCTTGATCCTTTTGAAAACAAAATTATTTAAAGGGGTTAAGCCCAGAATTCTAGGTGAACTGACCCTTAAGTGATTAAAAGTGAAAAGGAAAAAATTCCAGTGGCAGAAATTATTTTAAATGACTACCATCTTTCTCTTGCAGCTTCTTTAACTGCAAATCATTATTGGCTATGCCCTGTGGTTTGGATGCCAATTGTAAGACGACTGCCCTGTCCCAGCCTGGGAATTCTCTGCAGGGGATTCTTCAGGAAAAGAGGCATTTTGTGCAATGGAAAGATAAGTACCGGGTTAATAACCACTAAATATATCTTTTTCCAAAGCTCCAGTGAAATTCAAAGAGCATTTTAGCTGCTTAAAGTGTTGCTGTTTAATGGGAACACTGAATTGGGTTCCCTGAATTAGTAAGAATATTCCTTCGCCGTAGAATTTGTGTTTTTATTTTTCACCATGGAAGAAGTGGGCATTACTACTTTAAAAGTGTTGTCCTAGAAGCATCTTTCAATAAATTTCTCTTTTCCAGAGTTGCATTTAGACATTCTGGAATTTTCTTTTTCTTAGTCCCTTCTTTGGGGGACTCTGAAAGGTTATAGATTCACTGAATCTGAGGGTTCACAGGTCATCTCATCCAACCTCTTGAGCCTTGCTTGAGTCTTCCATCAAATCAAATCACTTTATAACCTGTACTTTAATATTAGAGAACCCACTTTATCCCCAGGCAACCTATTTGGTCTTCAGAGGGCTATGCTTGTTAGAAAGCTCTTTTTTCATGTTCAGGGGAAGTTGATTCCTTTATAACACTCACCGACGAGCCTAATTCTATTAATTGGTACCACACGATTCAGTTGAATCCCCTTTTCACATCTCCAGTACCTGTCCTAAGTCAGTTTAATTCACATACTGGGACTGTGAGCTGGCAATCATCGCTCATTTCTCATTTTAGCTCTCTTACCATCTGATTTCCTCTTGGGATGTCCTAGTTTATCTCTGCTCACCCTAAAGGGTAGTGCTCTGCATACACAGTGATATGTCGGGAGTAGCGTGACCGAGGATCATAAAGTCCTGATTATTATCAACTTTGGGCTAGCATCTATATGGATCAGTGAAAAATAAGTTTGCCTGAACCTTATGAGAAGTCTTTGTAGAGCTGACTCACAATGAGCTTGAAGCCTTTCCAGCACAAAGCAGAGAAGCAAAGAACAGACCCCCGTGTCGCCAACCTCCTCCACCTCACCCTTGTCTTTTAGCACCAACCTCCCTCACAGACGTGAGAATGTATGGAGGCTGGGGGGAAGTTTGGTGATCCCCAAACCTCACTGGGAAGCATCTTCTTCCGCATTTACCTCTCCTGTCGTTTCCCAACCCTGTATTTCGATGCAATGTTCTCCAAAGAATCAAAATGGAGGACTGTGCATTTATGAGCATTGTCCTTTGTTAGATTCAAACTACTGTTCTACTTAGCAGATCTTCTGGAATCTTCACGTTGTCGTTTCGTGTATTTACTAGACCTTCCAGGCTAGCTTTTTTTTTTTTCTTTTACCAGTTTGATCTGCTTATTATCAATTAGCAGCCAAGGTTGTACATATCCAACATTTAGCAATACTAAATAATTGGCTCATATTCCACCTTCTGGGTCTGCCACCTATTTGATGGCTTCAGAAAGAACAAGTTTCTTCGGATAATTAGTTCAATTCTTTGAAACTACCAACCTCCAGGAGACATCAACACCTGACTTTAGCGATATGTCTTATAAATCACTTAAAGGCATTCGCACAAATCAAACTGATGTAAAACCAACCAACAAACAACTATGTTTGTGATGATACGGATAACCTACCAATAAACTAATACACCTCTTTCTTCCACATGGAAAACTTGGCCAGACGTCCTTTATCTTATTGTCATGGATTGTTATTTCTCATAAGCTTCAGGTAGGTAAAAACCGGACAACAAATTAGCTCGCAGTTTGAAGGACCTCATGCGTAATTTCATATCAGATTAATTTTATGGAAGGTAATATGGACCACAGTATCAACGTAATTTATATCCTTTGAGAAGCGGGATCAAATAAGCAGTAATGGAATTTAAAAAACTTAAAAGCTTCGGAGAATTGATTAAGATTCCCCCATACCTGGTGTAGAACTATTGAACCCAAAAAAGACTCTACACCCCCTGATCACTAATCTTCTGGAGGCATTGATTTATTAGATTCTTTCTACCAGCTGTTTAGAGGTTACAGAAAACGCACCAGGCTTTGCTGGTGACCCCAAGTGCTTTAATTCCTATGCATGCATATTTTAACATTATTACAGAAAGGTTTCATTTGCAATTTACAGGCTGAGTAGCAATGAGTCCGTTTCGAAGAGGTCAGTGCTTTCACCATCCCTCTCAGTGATGGAATTATAGTTTAAACAGCTGGAGCACTGTCCCAGGAGGGACACTGGGGTATGGCTCCTTAACAGCAGAATAAATCCATCAGACATATTTCATGTGTCTGATAACATTAATAGATACCAGGGCTGTTTAAATATTTAATGAACTCACTCAGAGGCTGTTTACCGGGAGGGGAGGGGGAAGAGCTATCAGAAAGGATGATCACATCCTTTTGATCTACCATGACAACAACAAAACCGAAATCTCAGCCAATGATTTTGCTCTCTTGCTGCAAACTCCATCAAGGGAACCCGTTTGCTACATGACATGTTTCATTTCCACAGTGTGCACAAGAGTGTTTTCAGTTTTGCGGTTCAAAAGTTAATCATTTCCATGCGGCTCACTACTTAATAGAGATGCCAGAAGTCATAGAATAGCTTTTGGTTGGGATGGGGAAAACGGGAGAGGGAAGACAATCAGAGACACACAGAGAAAGCGAACGGTGCGCAGTGCACAGAGCCCCAGAGGCCCTGGGGTGCTAATGAGGGGGCAGCCAGTAGAAAAGAGGGAGAGAGCCTAAGGAAAGTTGGGGCTCCTGGTTACCTTTGCTAAGGGTCTTCAGAGGGTTGCTTGCTACACAGTCCCTTTTTCCGAGGGTGAATGATAGTCATTAAAAAAAAAAAAAAATCACGGATTTGGCCTAAGTTTGTTTTCGTCTGAGAGCAATTTTGTTTTGGCTTACAAAATTTCACTAAAAGCGGTCTGGCTAGGCAGAATAAGAATGGTTTTATTTTGTGGTTTCAGATGCCTGTTTGGTCATGCAAAAATGAAACAACAGCTAGATTTCAAATGGTGGGAAATTGCTGGCACTCTGTCCTTACTGTCAATTGGCAGCGACAGACCCTCATGTTGAAAAATGATCTATTGCACACTTTGCAGAGCACTTTTTCCCTCAATCATATTGACCATAACCCTAATCCAGTTCTCTGTATGGGATCAAGGCTATGCCTAGACCTCGTGTTTACCATCTTGGTCTGTTCTGACCCCTGAGAAACAAACCCTAGATTAGAATGAATTAAGGACGCTTCTCAGCCCCAGCTGAACATCTCTGGCCATGCGGCAAGTTAAATCTAAGCCCAGGTGAGAAGAGCAAAAAACGCAGTGGCAATTTTCTGACGTTTTTGAACATCTCAGGCCAATGCCATTAGCATTATTTATGCTCTTGTCTTCTCTCGATTCTGTTTTGCTATTGGTTTGTACTTTGTAATAAGAGCATCAGAAAGCAGATGGTAAATTTCCTAAGTGCATAGTGCTGCACTGCTTTTTTGAAAGGCTGTCATTCTCAGAAATGAAAGACTTACACTAGCCCATACCTTTTCAAACAAATCATTTTCAAGTATATAAATAGCATAATTAATCACAATGGAAATATAAAATGTTTAATCAGTAGCAGATGGACCGAAACAAAGAAATCTTATGTAGAAGACTGTTTGAAACCTTCAATTTTGCGCACTTTTAATATGTTTGGAAAAATGGATTTGGGGGACCACGTTTTTATTTAAACTTTACTGTTAAAATTTTGTTCCTTTTTTTTTGTTTGTTTGTTTCCAAAAGAATTAATCAGTCTGTCCAGCTGCTGTTTTAGGGAAGCAACTGAGTCACTACCTGGCAAGAGGGGAAAGCTGGCTGAAATCTACATTTATAAAGAAACAGTTTAAATTCTCCAAATTCTTCCTTTTATAGTAACAGTAGAATTTCTTCACGACCTCAAGAGGAAGTAACCTGGGGGAAGCCCTCTGTGGGAAAATGTAGTTGGGATACAACAGGCACAGATCTTTGATGTCGATGAGCGTTTTAAATCTTTTAAGCGAGTGCATTTTAGAGAGGAGAAAATTCTGATAGTCAAGGAGTCGGGACCGCCTTTTGGAAATTGGGTCTGGTTTGGACTAAATTCTGTAGCAATAAAAGCTGAAACTAATTTCCAGATGGAATAAATTGGTTCCAGGGTTTCTGCGATTTTGGCCAACATGTTGCATGGCTGAAGTTTGATCCTTGCTCAGAACTGTTACCAAAGGGAGGGGATCTGTTTCCCAGGAGATCACAGGGCTGGGCAGTTGGTGTGCTCCTGCTTCCCTTCAGCTGTTTGTTTCTTTGTGTCTCGAAGGGCAGTAGTTCAGATCAAGCCTCTGAACATTATGTGGACTCTACCCCTGTCCCCAGTCTGACAGACACAGTCTGCCAAGGTCATTCTCCCAGTAATGGAAAGTCTAACACTTTACATACATGCACCTGCCATGCATTGGGTCACTTTCTGAATCTACTGAAGTGGGACAATGGTGGATGCGGGCTTGAAAATGGACAGGCTCTTTCTTTCCAGAAAAAAGATAGAGGACATACTGCTAGCCACCTCGGGAAATAATTTTGAAATGCCCTCAAGTAGATGCGTACCACACAAATAAGCCCACAAAATGAAACCTTGATTAGTGAAATCTAAGAATATTCCTATTTGAAAATTCCTGAGATCTCGGTGACCTGAGAACTTCTACCAACCTTCTTGGATGGTTTTGAATGGCCAAAATCTCTCTTTTCCTTTCCACTCACTGTGAAAAAATCCTGAAATCTGAATTCTTTCGTCACCATTCTATAGGATCTCCTCACCTGGAATATTGCCACATTTTCTCCTCATCTATTATGGTGCTCAGTGGATTTACTTCTCTTGTAGTTCTTCTCAGGAGGCAGTTTAAGGGGGTGGTAGGGGGATGATAGGAAAGATTATATAAAGACTTGTTTCAGAGACTGGCACCACCAGGCACTCCCTGGCCCAAATAAGGCATCTGAAACTCATTCTCTCTCAGCTCTGATGTCACATTGGCATCCAGGTTCAGAATATTGCACTCCATAGCATCACGTGAATCTGCCCCTTCCCTTTTCTTCTCGTGGCCTTGGCCTTATTTCAGGCTTTTATCATTTCTCATCTGGACAATCACATTAGCCTCTTGACTGGTCTCCTCGCCTCCATGCTTGCTTTTCTTCTACCTATCATCCCACAGGGCTGCTAAATTAATTTTTGGAAAGCACACATCTAAAACCTGTTAACCATTGTGCCCTGTCATCTACAGTGTAAAGCTCAAACTCCTCGTTGGCAAAGTATATAAATCATCTCCAGTCTCAATTTTAGCCATGTCCCACCCTAGTAAATGGTCCCTCCTAAAAATTCCTTAGAATGTCCACCTGTAATCATTCCTCACCTCACACCTTCTCACATATTATTTCATCTACCTGGATACTCATTGCTTTTTTTGCCGACCAAATAGCCCTTCTTCAACAAATCAAATGGATCATGCTCATTCCTGTTACAGTGACATTTGAGCCATCGAGGGAAATTGTGGCGAACATTAGTTTGCAGCTCTCTAAGCTTTCATTTCTTCATGCAGAAGTCGGGAAGAGTTGTGAGGACTAATTGAGGTAGGATAGGATCTGTAAGCTTTTTAACACAGCGCCTGAAGTAAAAATAAGCACCCCAAAGTTGCTATTATCTCGTGTGTGTGTTTTCATTTATAGGGTTAATTGTATGTTTTGTTGTTTGGTTTAGTTGTGCTTTGTTTTGTTGGGGGCGGGGGTTGGGGATTGTTTGTTTAACCTGGCTGCCTCTCCCCCAACAATAGGAGCCCTGGTGGCTGCCACGGTAAATGCCACGTTCTTGCTTGAGGTTTTTATATGTGGGTATTTCCCAAATCTTCACTTCTTAGCTCTGTCCTTCCTCCAAAGTTGACCTATTGCCTGTCCTTTCCACCTGGTTTTCTTCCCTCTAACCCCCAAACCATTCTTCAGTCTCCCCAAGATTACAATCCTTAAAACACTGGTCCCATCATGCTGATTACTTCATCAAAGGCCATGAACTGACTTTGTGCTCTCCCCATTGCCTACTGAAAAAGTTCCATTTTCGTTACACCAGCATGCAGGGGTCTGTCTCCCACAGTCTCCACGTTCAACTGCTCAATATTATCTTGTTGATTTAAACGTAGTTCCGGTCCCCATCATTTCTTCCGTCCTTCTGTCCACTTTTGACTCCCTCGATCCATTAGTAGAGTAGTAGTAGATCCACTAGGAGAGTTGTGTTTCTAATCACATGAACGCGTAACCTGAAATTTTTCAGTGACTCCCTACGGCCCACAGGATGCAAAATCAAATACCCTCAAGGCCTGTCGTGATCTCACTACTGTTCATTGCGCCAGCTTCACCTCCGATGACTCCACCATATTGAAAACAATCGCAGAGCCCGCCGCTCAGCCAACCCTCCTCTGGCTGTTTCTCGGCCCTTGTATTAAGCTGGAGTCTTATCCTCCCCTCTCTCACCATCTCTTCTGCTGGCAAATTCCCTCACATCCTTCTGGTCTTAGGCTTCTAAGAAGAAGCCTTCCTAACCCACCAAACGAGAGTGAGGCACCTCACTAGTGCTTTTGTGTTGCGTATTTACATTATACTTTCCTTGTCTCTCTCATTCTGAAAAGATGGCAAGATTTGTGAAGTTGGGGGATAGTGTCTTTTTTTCTTTTCTTTTTTTTGTGTAGGTTGTGTCCATAGTTCCTAGCTCGGTGCCTCATCAATGGTAGCACTCAAGTGAATATTTATTGAATGAATAAGTGTCAACCCCTTCAGAATTTGTCTTCATCCAGCCACATTTCTTAAAAGGAGCTAGGGTTACGTTCACCTCTTTCTATTCCCCAAGCACATCTTGCTTCTTCTTGCCTCAGTGGCTTTGCTTATTCTATCCCTAAATGAGGAATCCTTATCTCCTCTCTCACCCTGTCTGGCAACGCACCTACGTAGGTTTTGTTAGGCTAACTGTCAGGTCAGGAAATACTCGAGTTCTTCTTCACCACGGAGCTTGGGCTGAGATTCTTGTGACTGTGCCCTCCACGAACTTTCTGTTTACTATAATTCACTGCCACCTAGTCAAATCATACCTTGCTGTGGGTTTTAACTTTGTTTTGGGTGGAGGAAAGACTTCAGGTACAGAGGATGAGTTAATCATAGCCCATTTGAACCCTGTATGAATTTCTAATTTACCTCTCAATGAAATAGCAAGGTTCTTAAAGGTGAGAATCGTTGGTTTATTGATAACATACATAGCCTGAAGCATCTTATTAGACCCAGAGGAAATAATAAATATTTTTATGTGAATGAAATAATTCAGTTTTGAATTTATGATGGAAATGTACCACATAAGAGGAAAAATACATAAAATAAACAGAAATGATTAAACCCTTACCAGTTGATAACAAAATACTTGACCCAGGTTTAAACTAGTGGCCAAGTTGTGGTTGAGACCAAATGACTTTTGAGTGTCGATCCTAAAGTGAAAACTCTTCTTTTCACTTTAGACAGAGAGGGCCTTAAACTCTTTGAAACTACTGAGGCACCAGGGCCAAGAATTTGCTTCACAAGGTTATAACATACTGAGCTGTATACAAGTAATCTTAAATAATTGATATTCCTCAATGTGGTTTATTTAAACCAAACAAGTAAATTATTCACCTGAAGGATATAGAATGATTCACTCCTTTCTTGCCCCCTCCTCCCTCCATCCTTCCACAAACACGGATGAATGATTATGTTGGACAAAGAGGTAAGCACCTGTCTATATTTATGCCCGGTGGCTTCTTGCAGACAGAGTTGCATTTCTGTGCCATGAATAAAAATAGTAAGAGAAATTTGAAGAAATGAATTCTTGGACATGAATGATATTTCCCAACTGCTGCGTGATTTTTTCCAGTTGCAATTGTCATTAACAAAGGAACGTGTTTTAGGTTTAGTAAGAGTGATTCTATAGAAAAGTAAATAGTTTAAAGGAGGGTGTAAACTGTTCACTCGACATCTCCCAATTATGCTCAAATAAGATGGTAACTTTTTATCTTGAAATGAAGCTTTATATATACATCCATATTATTTGAAGTCTAGGCACAGACACATACAGACATGATACAACTCATCTTTCGTGTTTAACAAATGTGACATTTTGTACATGTTTTGTCTTCTTTATGGAACCCCATGGTCTCTCTCTGCTCAGAGATTACTTCCTAGTGTATACATCTCAAGTGGCCTGTATATAAACAGTCAAATTAGTGAGAACACTCACCCCAACTCATTAACTTTAGCTGTGTTATTGGAAGAAGTCATGCTATGAGCTGGAGATGGTCATGTTGGTGTTCTAAATAATCATGATAAACTTTGTCATGCCGTTTGGTATCGTGGGTAATAATATCACTGACATTGAGGCTGAGTTAGTAGAATTACGTCTGTTACTTCTATTTACATGAGTCTTTTGATTTTTGATAGTGAATGTTAAGAGTGACAACATTAATGCAAATGTGTTTATTTTATTTTATTTTTTACTATTCTCTTTGGAAGTAAGTTTTATTTGCATCCTTCTTTAGCCATCCCTGAAGCTCTCACACCCAGTATCTTCTCTGATTCACATCCAGAGAAACAAACAAACAAAAACCTGACATAAAACAAAAATATTTTGAAGTTAAATAAGTTGCTAAGTGTACTGGAGAGATAAACATCATGACTTCCGTTACTGCCACAGTCGCATCTCTCTTCATCCCACTTGGCCTCAATTCTGTGATTCAAACTCACATCGTGGATCCAATTTGGAAATCATCATATAGTGACAATAGATTGTGTCATGTCACTAAGTCAACAGTGATGCTGAACTTCTTCAGGAGTTGAAACCAGGTTTCGAAGAAAAGAAATAAACACACCTCGGAGACAGCATATGGTGCTTTCATTACAGATACAGAAGTCAGAAATTGTGGGGCTTCCATTAACTTTCATCTTACCCTGAAATAGAACAAGAGAGATAGAGGGGCATATTTTTAAAAACAAAGCACACGCAATACCATGCAAGCAGTAAAAGAAAAAACCCAGCCAAGAAAACTCCATCCTGGGAGAGGTAGTAAAGCATTGAGGTTAAGGGCATAGGCCCTGGAATCACTTTGCCTGGCTTCTAATCCCACCTCTATAGCCTAATAACTGCTAACCTTGGGGGAGGTATTTTAATTTCATTTGCATCTCTATTGCACTTACAAAATGGGTAATAATAGCTTACTTAACTCACAGAATTCTTGTGATGTTTGAATAAGTTAATACTTTATCTCACAGAACATGACACATTATATTAACCAAATAAACTATACCAAATAATCCGTGACTTCCTGGAGATTGTCAGACACATCCCAGTGTTTGAGATATTATATGTAATAGGAAATGGGAATCAATAAGAATATGGCTCCTATGGGCATCTGGAGCCGTGTCTACAATTTCATATTGTGTATGAGATGTTAGCTGCTATTATTTGTAATGTTCAAGCAATCGTCATACAAGAATAATCAGTAAGATGTATTTGAATTGTTTCCATTTTTCAGTTTCTGGAGAAGGGACAGTTGTGTTCTTGTACAAAACAGGTCACTGGAAAGGTAAATGTTTCATCTCACAATATTAGCTGGCCCTGCTATCTAAGGGTGACTCAAGGGAAGTGCTGGTTGAATAGGACCATACCTCCCAAAGCCACAAACAACTGGTGAGGATTGAGCCTTCCTTGGTGGACAAAGGAACTACCTTTCAGTCAAAGTTAGATGAGGCCCTGCACTTATTGCTAGGAACTCCAAAAGATTCTCAGGGCTCCTGCGTAAAAAAATCCATGATAGATAATACAAAGGCCATTAAAATCTCCATAAGAACAACAGTTCAGAAATTTAAAAATTATAGAAAATAAGATACAACCAAGCAACTCACTCTTTTTTACTAATGAAATTACAATTTTATGAGCTATGAGTATATGTGTATTAAATATATATGTATATATGTTTTTCCCACCCATATATTCTCAGACTAAAACTTGGATGGCTTTAATAAAGAATAAAATAAGTACCTGAATACAGTAGTTTCCTAAGTCCTTCTCTTAAGCAGGATGCGATAAATATTGTTTAGCAAATGAATGAATTAAAAATAAATGAATGAGGCAGTAAACTCCAATGGAATGGCCAAATGAGAGATGTCACCTTTCAGCAAAAGTGCTGGCTTTGTCATCTCACCCAAAGCCAAGGTCGCAAGACTTTGGGGCAGGAAAGCATAATGCCTAACAGAGTAGCTCAGAAAAAAGGGGTTCAGCTAAGTCACTGAAAGGCCAAGCAAAGAGCATATACTAAAATGGAGAGATTTGTTTCCCTGACTCATGGCGGCAAGGTCAGGCATTTCCTTTGCTAATAGCCAGTGAACCAATGGATGGCACACCATTAATGGATGTCTTAAGTTATGGGAAGGAATCGGGTTTCCCAAATGAATGTTCTTTCAATGCACTAAAAGGAAATGATCGGCAACCTAGAACTGGAAGAGCTTTTACATTAAATAGCTTCCTTTACATCTTGAAATGGGCATCGATGGTTTTGTTAAAAAGGAAGTGAACAATGACTAAACTAAAGGAAAAGAAAGTAGCACCTTCTTGGCGACAAATCGGGGCAGATATTCACTCATGACCGGCAGCTGTGTTCCCAACTCCGGAAACAAATAAAATCTAAAGTCCTAAAAATTAAAACAAAGCGTATTATGTAGTAAGATAAGAAATGGCAAGTGAGAAATGAGAAGATCCACCTGTTTAAGGTCAAATAAGCTCTTCTATCTGTGGCTAAAAATTTACCAATATTTGCCTAAAGGCAAAAGGCAAAAAGTTGGTTTCTTGGGCTTCCGTATGCTTATCATGACACAGCTAGACAAGAAGGGTAAAGCTGTAGAAACTCCCAGGGTTGCAAAGGGATTTCTGACCTTCACGTAGGATTTCTCGGTTGACTAGATATGTGATATTATTGTGGGATTTTCTCTTAACCCTTAAGTACCTGTCCCTATTGTAGCCACAATAAAACTCATGGAAGCTATAACTGGAACACAAAGCCCAATTTGTCATCCTATTTAATCACAACAGGGCTCTCCTTGTGGGGAATCAAGTCATGATCCCTTTGTCCATCCCCTCAGCGGACAGAAAGTGAAAAATATCTTTGAGGAGGCTATTTATTGCACTTAGGCTAATGGTACTTGTCCTTCTTTGGTAAAGAAACTACTTGCTTTCTCGGGTCATTGTTTCGTCTTTCTCCATGCCCTGTACGACTGATGCAAGTACAGTGATACTGACTTCAAAGGGAGCTTAATAGGGCATGGAGAAAGACAGGAAACATGGCGGGAATATTTAAGAGAGGACTTCACAAGGTCAAGTTTCCTTGTTGCAATTTCCTTATGCATATCTCAAACTGATTTGTCTTTCCATTTCAAGAACCAAGGGATGTTTAGTCCCTTTCTTATCCACAATCCTCATTAAAGTCATTAAAATGTTTCATTTGAATTCTACATACCACACAATTAATACATGAGCTGTGCTAGTCTCTATATGCAATTCTATTTCCTTGCTTGAAAGCTCTCTCACCAGTGTTCTGTGGATGAAATCAGAATTTTGATACCGACTTCTAGCATCTTCCTTAGATGTAAATACATTTGCAAAGATAGCGAAAACCAGAAACTCAAATGTTGCTTTTCTTGATAGAGCATCAAAGTCAGTGCGACCCACACGTGTCTTTGAGTCCTCTTCTGTCTCCCCACCTGATTTACTCATGCGATCATGTCGACGATGGCGGAGTGATTGGATTTAAGCCCTTTTTCTCTTTGAGCCTTGGTATAAAGTGGTTCCAAAAACATACTCCATTTATATAAAATGAGTACGCATGCAGCCACAATCTCCACCTATGCTAAAGCATTTTCTTTATTATAATGAGATGCATCTTTCTGGATTTTCTGCACAATCAGACTATAATTAAGCATAGGAAGATACAGGTAAGTGCATGAGATGCATGTTTAATTAAAAGAGAAAATGCTGGTTAAGTATCAATTTGTAGACATTCAATTTACAAGGAGGATTCCGAAAGCGACTCTGTCTTTCTCACATATTTCCTTTGATATGTATGTATGTGTTTACACGCATGTATGTTTTCACACTGAAATCATCTTCTCATTTCATATGCTAGAGTTCCTGCCACATGTACTGCCCCCATCCAAGAAAATGTTGATACGTATTAAAAATCCCCATGAAAAAGAAAATGCTTGCATAAATTCATGTAGGGCAAATAAAAAAGCAGCCAGGACCCAGCAGGCTGAGTCAATGTATAGCTTGCATATGGAAACAATGACATGATTGTTTACTCACTGGTTTAATGATATTCACTTTCTCCTAATGGCAACGTGGAAAATGTGAGTGCCAGATGCTGCGCCCAGAGCGGAGAAGAGAGAACAGGGGAAGGTCTAGAGTAAGGAATTTATCCTGACACCAGAATGTAGTGTAACTCTTCAGTTTATTAAATGCCGTGTTGTTTTTTTTTTTTTTAGAAAAAAAATACTTTGATGTCTGCAGCTTAGATTTCCATATTTTTATATCAGTTCAGCAACAAATTTACATATTTCCTGGAATCTGCAGATATAAAAGCGGTAAAACACTCCAGGCATTATTAGACAGTAGATTATAACCCATTACTATTGTTTCAATTAGCAATGTAAAAGTGACCTGCAGTGTTCAGATGACCCACTAATGGATTTAAACGCTTTCAAATATTAATGCAGGTTTTCTAAAGATGAATCCCAAACCCATTATTCCTGGAACAACTATGAGCTGAAAAGCTGGCAATGATTGTGCATTATGTGGAAAGGCTCATGGTTAATTAAATGAATACCTAGCATTACACTATTCACTTTAGTGCTACAAAATTATTTCTCATTGATTTTTACATTCTGAGTCTGTGATTCAATTTACTTCTGCAATTTGTGTTGCCGTGTCAATAAAAGGGAACTGCTTGAAGATAGGAGCATTAGAGACTGATAAATACATTAAGATCCAATGAAAACGGCAGTTTTTCTATTGTTTTCTTCCATTGAAATATCATTTATAGCAGCACTCTGTTATGTATTATTAATACAATTTTTGTTTGCTTCCATCTGCTCTCTTCCCCCCTTCTCTATTCAGGAATTGGAATATTAGTGATTGCTTGAGGGTGAGTAGCTAATTTTTCAGTAACAAGTTCTCTCACTATCAAGAACAAAAGCACCATCAACACAAATCTGTTATTTCATGTTAAATGAACTAGAAGGCCAGATTCCTCATCAAAGACAGTGTGGGGAGTTGCTGTGTGTGCATTTTCATTTCAAGGACTAAATGACACTTGTGTTTGTTAAACCATGAAAGCTAAAAAATAACAAATAGCTCAAACCCCGTCACCCAATTTATGCGATGTAACCACAGTGTGATGTATTTAGGAAGTGTACATTTTATTCAGAAACTTTATTGCCTGTTTTATGATTGAATCGACGTGTGTCTTTTTCCAAGTCACCTGGACTCTGTTCTGTCAAAGTCTGAAGTCGCAGGTTGAGATTTGCTTCACCACTCTTCATTACTCCAAAATGTTGCAAACTTCACCTTCATTGTTCTGGGTGTGGAAAGAAACCTTAGATGTGAAGTCTTAGACCTGCCTGCATCAGTGTAGACTCATAACCTAGGACGTGTTCGTTATGTACTGTGAATTTAACTTTTCCTGAGAAAGGTAGGTTTACCAGTCAAACGTAATAGTTAATATTTTCTACCTAGGATCATCTCACTGGAGTTTATTGTGCCCAAATCATCTCCATGAGGATGATCAGTCAGCTAACCTCATCTCATCGTATGTCTGAATTTTTCTGCACTCTACATTAGACCCAGTGGAGAATCCAATCTCAGCAAAGGTGGTATGCCCAGCCCCAAAGGATTCACCTTTCACTATCTATGCTCCTTACAAAATCTATCGTCAAGCCATTACTTTCCATATTGAGCTGCATTGGTAACTTGAGTTTGAGTATTGATTTAATATAAAATGTACAACATGGAAAATTTTATATTGAAAATCGTTCTGCAAAGTTTTAAGAAAAGATCACTCTAGAGACACAAAACTAACAAAGGGAGAATGCAAATGACCAATAAACACATTAAAATTTCAACTTCCTTATTCATCAACGAACGTGGATTTAAAATAATTAGCTTTTTTTGCCCATCATTGTCAGAGATGAGAAGAAAGAATAATTCATATTAGTGAGGAAAATGGAGCTATGCATGCATCTGGTAGGATGCACGATGATGCAGCTTTTCCAAAGGTGGTGTGAACATATGTATTTTTAGATTTTGAGGCTTGCATACCCTTTTTGCTATGAAATTCTACCTTTTGGAATTTAATCTCAGGAAATAATTATGAATGTGTCCAAAGATTTAGCTATACAAACTGTTCATCTCGACCTTATGGGGTCATTCATGAGAATAAAAAACTGAATACATCCTAACTGTCTAAAATGAGGAATTAGCTAGTAAATCATGGGGCATTAGTACAATTGAATAGTACTCAATCCTTTAAAAATATATACAACAATATTCAATGATATGGGAAGACATTTACGGTATATTGTTGATCGAATAAAACATACCACACAAACACACACACTCACAAGTGACCAAACTGTGTATAATCTATCTGGTGTTTAAATAGTGACATTATATAAGTTCTTTAATAATTTTGAAGATATTCCAAAGGATTCGAATTACTGCTTCAAACATTTTTTTTTCTTATAAAAAAGTAACTCGTGTTCATTGCAGAGTAATTTAAACGACACAAAAATAATACACTCTACATCTGTACATCCACATGTAGGTATACGGAAGAAAAGGTATATGGGCAAGATATACAACAAAATGTTAACAGAGATTATGTTTTAGCTATGCTGTGAGTTACTTGCTCTTGCATTTTTACTTCCATGTTTATATATGCCTACAAATAATATGGATAACATGTTTTCGTAGTTAGAAATATGATTGCGAATTCCCTCTTAGTTATTCTACACAGAAACGAAGTGGGAAGATGCCCTTGTAACTTTTATGGGAAGGAAGATAAAATAATTAGAAACAGCCATGACAGAGAAAAAAATACTGTTTACCTGTCAAAAAAATTCTAAATTAGAACCCTAGCTCTCTGAATTACTAGCTGGGGACCCCGCAACTCACAGAACTTCTCTGAGCTTCAGTTTCCTCTAAATATACTTCTATACCCCAAAGCAACAATGGTCAAAAGAGAAAAGCAAATGTCTGCCTAGTTGCATCTGAATATTGAGACATAGTGACTTCTGAGAGGGTTGCGAATAAGCTTAAATACCACCGAATACTTCCTCATGTTCTAGTTCACTGCTTCTTTCACTCTTCGGAGCCTCGTGCACACTTACAGCCAGTTGGACTTTTACCTTGTGACATTTGCTCCAAAGGATTTTCTGTCATTAAAATGAAATACATCTTTTCAGAAGAGGACAGAGCAATAATACAGCAATGTTCATAACGCTTTGCCCCCAGTAATTAGCAAACGTCGTTCTTATGGTTGTGGCCCTTGTGTGAGCTCTGCAAGCACAGCCCATGCTGCTTTTTGCTCCCTATTGCACGCTCTGTGTCTGCACATAGTAGGTTCCTGTTGTCAAATGAATACATGCAACACACCCAGGTTAGAGTTTCAAAATTTGAGGGCCGCATTTTTATCTTCATTGCGGCAAAATTGAAACAAGTACTTAGAAGATGATTATATAACACTTTGCTAGTCATGTAGCTGCTAAATAAAAATCGTGTGACTTTAGAAAGGAACAGTCGTTGCTCTTAGAAGCTGGGGTTATCACATCGGCAACCGGGGAAATAGCTCCTTCCTTTGTCAAAGTTCCCAACTTTCCCCTCGCCCCACCCAAAGCAGAACCAAAAACCTGGAACTTGTTCCTGAATGATGCTGCTTAGACAGTGTCTGTGCTTGCTGATGTGTTGCTGGCTGGTGGAGAAGGCCAAGCACAGGCCTTTGGGCTATGCACATGACACCTTTTCTTAGGTAACTGAGCAAGGGGATTAAAAAAAAAAGATTTCTTTATAATACAATTTTTCAGTATCCAGACCACTACGTAATCATCGTTAGTGAAGGTGGGCTCTAAGGATAAATGCACTTCTAAAAGCTGCTTTGAGTCTAGACAGTTTCTCAGTTTGACATATTTATAGGAGTGGAAAACTGAGGCTTTCACCTCAGTTTGCTCATCTTCGAAAAGGGACTATTCACAATGTATCAATTATGGGGTGATAAGAAAGGAACAGGAGTTAGTACATGGAGAATACTTTCAACAGTGAAGGCAGAGTGAGTTTTTAAATACTAGTTCCAGACTATTCCTGCCTCTCTACCGCTCCTGCTGGAGCCTGGAGTAGTGTTTCAAGAGGTCGTGTCTCAGGACAAAGCAAGTGGGAGTCTCTACGAACTGAATGGTAAAGTAAGACAATGGTTCAGATGACCAAAGCCATGAAGATATTTGACTAAAACTCCTTTCCAAGTTCCTTAATTCCTCACTCAGTAGGCATGACCATGGCTATATATATTAAGAAGGCATTGTTTTACAGCTGAAAGAAACCTTGTGGGATATCTGGTTTCATCACCTTAGTTGGCTCTCCCCTCAGAGAGGTAGGATGGATGGCTGAGGGTCGCCCAGCCAGATGGCAGTCTAAACCTAGTCCTCATGCTGCCTGCCCTGGACCCTCCACCACATTTATTTTTTCTTAATGGCATAAAATAGACTATCTTTAAATTAAAACAAAACTCCCACCAAAAAAAAATGTTGTTCTCTTAAGTCTTGAGGCATTGGCAGTGACCCATTTATTATAGGATTGCATTTTACAAATTATCTTATGTATTAGACTGTACACGCACACACACACACACACACACACATGCATGCACACTCTCCCCCTCCTAATCATTAACTAATATGCTGCTAGATCTGGGGCTTACAAACACATTTTTGATAGAAAAAATTCAAGGTTCCCATGTGTAACTGCTTTTTCAGTAGTGTTTTGCAAAGGAATGACTGGAATGATAATGAAGTCCGCTAGGCTGGTATCCAGGGCATGGGCTGGCTGCATGGAGGTTCTAGAAAGTGCTGAAGGATGATCTTACTGTCTGCTGCAGTGTGAAGGGAACACTTGATTAGAGTATGACACTCCCGTTGACCTTGAAAATAACATATAGAGTTAAATGGACCCAGTGCTGAGGTATGTAGTTTTCAATGCTATAGAAAGGAACACTGTTGCCAGTAGGTACAATGTTACTCTACCCTGACAGTTCAGGACAGTGTCACCAATAGCTCCTTGGACAAGTGCACTTAACAGGGAATGTGACACTTTGTGCATCTGGCCAAAATTCACATGACATTAATTTTGTTTTGTTTTTGCCAAGATTATCTTTACTTGCACCATTACCTTGATTAATGCACAAGCAGATAATAACATATAAACATTGAAGTAACCACAACATAACTATCCAGAGGAAAATAGCTAAATGAAAACAGAGGGGAATGAAAAAAGAGCATTTCACGATGAACTAGACAAGAGCACATTTTAAACATGCATTCTCCTCTAAATGTTTTCACAAATTTGATAATTACATTCATTTTATTTAAAGTTAGCTAAGAGTAACTTATACCAAGAGAAAGAATATATCCTCTGTACTGTACTATAAAAGCTATAAAATCTAATTAGATAGTGGGAACTCAATAGAAATTATTATAGCCATAACGAATTAGAACACAATAAATAGTATAGATTTTGGAAATTTATTGTCTAAGGTAGATAGTGCATACATTATTAAACCATGCAGAAGTCGTCTGGAGAAATATTTATTCAGAAGTGAGCTAAATGAGGATGCCGAAGATTATTAAGGTCACCGTAAAGACATTACACCACAGAGGGGAGGGGGAGGATTCTGGGAACAGACTCAACGGAACCCTTGGTGTCGGAAATTCACAAAGAACCGAGTATGTTTGTGAAGACACACTGCCTAACAACATAATTTTTGAATAGTTATATAAATAGCTTTATTTTCTTCAAAAGAAACAGGAAATACATTTTACATAATCTGATCAGAACAGGAAACCTGCATTTTGTGCAAAGCATACTATGAATTCATTTTCTTTGTTATGGCTTTAACTAGCCCTAGCCTCTCACCTCCAAACATAACAGACTCCTTCTGGTTTAATTATGCTTCTAGTTCTAAAGATGAGTTAACCGCTTATGCAGAGAATTGGACTTTCATTAATCAGAAAAAAAAAAAAGCCTATGTTCAGGAGAGGACTTACACTCCACTGGAGGAAGCTATACCTTTAGAGACCAAATGGTGAAGGAAGTTACTAGAACGAGCAGGACAATTGATCTGAAATTTGACTATGCATCGTAAACTTTCCTCCCGCTAAAAAGTATCAATTCCTCAGTTTAGCCTTGCCATTTTAGTTGCAGGGCCAATGAATCGCAGAAAAGCAAAAGTGAGGTTAGGTCTGAAAATACGTAGCTTATTTTGGCAATCAAATAACAACAAAACTATTGAAAAGACAGCATCTTTTTCACTTCCTATGGAGCATGTGTTTTTTTACATTCTGAAAAGCATTGACGATAGACACACATTTTATAGTTTTTACGGAAAATAATTAAAAAACATAACTTTCATTTAGTCTAAATATCAGGTTCTGGGCAGAGGCTACTGAATCTCACATTGTGTTTTGTGACATTTTCCCCCCTATTTTGCGACTGTGGGAAAGCAGATTTGGTACTCAGTATGTTTGTCTTTCTTAGATTTTCAGGATATCATACTAAGAGCAATAATATGTAGGTATTAAAGAGTTTGCTATCGAGCAGTCGTTCTTCAGAATTGTACATTTTGGTGCGATCTTGAATTAGTTCTATGGATTTAACCAGTGTCTACTCTCCAATGTAAGATTTCCTGGACCCTCTCTCAAATTTTCAAGTTCCTAATGTTCAGTGAGAAAATATAACTTCCCATGATCCATACTATGGCATACCTCTTAATATATCCAAAATAATTTGCCTACCTTTAAAATGAAAAAGGCGGGGAAATAGTTTAAAAACAGGGCCGGAAAACCAAAAAATAGCAAAGTGTTCCTTAAAGGAATCACTTGATATTTAAAAATAAAATTGTGCAAAGGCTATGGAAATCTTAAGTCCACAGTCATATGTGTGTATATATATATATATATATATATATGGCAACCTCATTTAAGATTTCACTAAGATTCTGCCAGCTGAAATTCACTGTTGATAAGAAAAATGAAAAGTGTTTGACTTTACTGGACCTTAACTTCATTGGAGCTTAGTACATCCATCTGATGTAATAAATTCACACTTTTCTATGTTAAATTCGTTCATACAATGGGAGCTTATAAAAAAGAATATAGACTAAAGAGTAAGTTGCATAATGAGATTTAATCTATGTAAAATATGTCCCAGAAGAAATGTCCTTTGCTTTGATCATATCCCTTGAAACAAGATCCCCTGCTGGAAACCACAATAAAATGAGAGCTTGGGAAAAAAACTCCTCTGGCAAGCAAGCTTGCTTTTTAAAACAAAAGTTCACCAAGCCCACCAAGCCCATGATCCTGGGGTGGGCTTAATTAATGTCAATGAAATCTCAAAGGTTCCCTGAGGCTTAAAGGGGAAATAAATCTCAATGGCTGCTCCATGCCTTCCTCTCTGAGATTCTCAGATTGGAGACACACACACAGATGTGCATGCGTGTGTATACATTCACGTCATACACGCATACACACGCTGTAGGTGTCTATTTCATTATGAAATGCGCTTCGCAAACTTTATTTGTTCCAGAGTAGGTTTGTATATCATTTTATCATTTTCAACATGGCTCTAGAATGTCAACAGCTATGTTGTCATCTTACAATCAGAATGGTTTAGCATATTTCTCTAAGTGGACATGGTAACATTTCTGTCTTGCTCTTGGGTTCTGTCATTGACTCATGTTTATATGGAATCCATGGGGCTACCCTATCGAGCTCAGCTGAGAAGACATTTCTGAGTAGAATCTCTAGTTATTTTTCATTAAAATTTTACTCCCTGTTAAACAGCCCCTCATTGAATTGAAAAAGTTGGTGGTTGTTGTTGTTTCCACATGTGCACACTCCATTTCATTTTACTCAGAGTCAATGAGGGTCTGATCCTGATTACCAATTTTCTAGAAGAAATGAATAAATACAATAATAAACAACAAATAAATAAACAAAATGTTTAATTTTCTCTTATATTGGTTATGTGTGCAAAGACTTATCAGGAGCAGGTTCACAGATCACAGAAAACCATGTTATCCCTGAAAAATAAATGAGGAGGTTATAGCCCAGTTTTCATCAGTACCTAAATGCATGGTTAATGCTGATTCGCTGGCTTGGAAGTTACAATTCCACCCTGTAAATTGCACATGTAACTTTTAATGCGAAACACACACACACACACACACACACACACACACACAAACACATACACATGCAAGTTTCTGAGCCATTAAGCTGCTGTACCACCCAGGGAAACAATTATATTCACTCCTGATACACACACTGCAAAATGATTATTTTTATGAAAATTCTCTTCCAGTTGTTCTTCTCCTATCTTTCCAATTATGTCAGCCACATCATTTTGAGCCTCTGAGTCACTTTAAAAGTTTTGTTCTGCAGACTTCAATTTTCTAAAGATCTCAGAAATTTACAAGTGGTCTTAACAAATATGGTGTGACTGCCGCGTGGTTTTGTGTTGCCTTTGTAGTTTCTAAGACACTCTAACATTATTTAATTAGCTAAAATTTCTCCTCTCTTGAGAAATGGAAACTCAATGAAATGTCAACAATGCTGTCAGTCTGCTTCAGGCTAAACTCATTACACAAAAACTAAAGGTAAAAATAGTCCGAGGCAGAATTCTTTGTCGCAATTTTGAGGCCCACACCTTATGCCAATGAAATCCATATGTGATTCTATAAAAATGCTAAACCGGGAAGAGTAGCTAATAAATTATCTCAACAGAAACAATAATTGATCAGCCCTTGCATAGAAATTTATCTAATTAGCCAAATAACATATCAAGTTCTGTTGGGGATTCTCTGAATACCACATTTATTCTTTGACGAACCTTTACTTTTCAGCTCTGGTAAGGCTGAAAAAAATGCTCTGAGCTGCTCTTTACACCTAAAATGAATTTGTCCCCCAAGAAAGAAAGAAGAAATCATTATCTGTTTAAGCTGAGTACAGCCAAGAACGGAACAAAAATGCCTCAATTTATCTGAATTATCATGGAGGGTTGGGGATCCATGGACACATTCCTAAAGATAATACAAATTTGGCATTTTCTATTGTCTAAGGGTTTATAAAGGCTAAGTTTCTTGATTTATTTAAATAGGTGCCAGCAAAGAGCAAAGTACAAAAACAAGTGCTATATACTAAAGGTATGTGAATTACCTCCTTCCCAAGGATAATGCAAATTAGAAGTACGTAAAGCTTTGTCTGCACCTGGGATCTTTAATGAGGATAAAGAAAAATCAGACAGAGATTCTCCTGGGGAAAGAGAGGATCGTTATTTGAATAACCCGCAGTGAATTCTAATCAATGCGACGTGACTTTGAAAATGAATGTGGTCTTTCAACCCGCTGTACTTGAGCTGTAATATTAATCATAACTTCATGGTACAGTAAAGCTTATGACAAATGCTTGTTCAGTAGACTCAGAAAAAGACTGGCTTGGATGTGCCAAGGAAATATGGAACCATGGAAATACAAAGGCTCTTCTTTTTTCCTCCTTGCTAGCCCATTTATTGGCTAGTGTTTTCTGTTATCTTTCTTTAATTATCTCAAAAGAGGCTGATGCAAATTGCATGTCATAACTGTAATTGTTTTCTTTTCTTTTTCTTCCAAAGGTGACATTTTACATGTACCTATTTCCTGACACAGTTTTAGAGTGTTATTTAACATTAAATTATACCAGGAAGCTGGTGTGCCAATCAGCTAAGGATGCATTAAACAGCACAGCAAACCTCTGCAACACAGGAAGAGGAGATTTTTAGCTCTGCCCCAGTAGAGCCTGCATTTTTTTACAAGTGCCTCCTGGACCTGAAGAAGGTTGAGCCTACACACACACACAGCAGATTTCCTGGAATGCTAGGTAGAAAAGTGCTGCTGGCTTAAATAATAATTTTCAAAAAAATCAGCTCTCAAGTGTTTTCGACCTCCAAGAAAATGCAATTGGCTTTTGACAAGTTGACATTAAAAGGCTTACATCAGAGGAACATAACGTGTTAAAGCTAAACGCTCAAGAATCACATGAGGAAGGAAGACGACGACAAAATAAACAACTTAGAATAATTTAAATCATTTTTTGTCAGAACGTAATTCCAGGAAAATAAGGGGCCTGGCATATTTGCCCTGGTCTGACGGAAAGAGTGTTTACCGATCAGAGCCGCCATCTTGGTTATCGTGACGCTCTGATGTGAAGGGCAAGGGCTGTGACTCAGCTCCACGGTCCAGCCTGTGCCATTAGTGCGTGATGAGGCAAGACAGAAGTTAGTCCTTCAAATGTGTGTGTTGACAGGAGAGCAGTTTCTGGGTTTCAGTTAAGAAGTAAAAGGGAGGGGCTGGGTGGCTCAGTCGGTTAAGCGTCCGACTGCGGCTCAGGTCATGATCTCACGGTCTGTGAGTTCGAGCCCCGCGTCAGGCTCTGTGCCGACAGCTCAGAGCCTGGAGCCTGTTTCAGATTCTGTGTCTCCCTCTCTCTCTGCCCCTCCCCTGTTCACGCTCTGTCTCTCTCTGTCTCGAAAATAAATAAACGTTAAAAAAAAAAATATTTAAAAAAAAAGAAGTAAAAGGGAATGTTAGGTGGTACAAATCTGAGGGCAGCCAAAGTGGACAGATGCTCCCCAAGCTGACTTTCATGTTGCTTTCCCAGGGTGCTAAGAAATTACATGCTGTAAGAGTATTTTTATCCCCATTCTAGAGATGACAATCCAGGGTCTGAGGGATGTTGCATTACTTTCTCGACGAAATCCAAGTTTTAAGCGGCAGAGCCAAAAATGATATCTATACTTCTAATGTTAACACTTCATGCTTTTTCACAACAACGTTTTTGAGTTACAATTTACAGGCCACAAAATCCATTCATTTTAAGCGCGCGTGCAGTGATCGTTAGTAAATTTACTGAGTTGTGTTACCATCAGCATAATCCGGTTTTAGAATATATTCATCTCCTCGGTAAGATCCCTCATGCCCATTTACAGTTAATCTGTCCCTACCCTCAGCCCTAGGCTACTGTTAATTTATTTACGTCTCTATAGGTTTGTCTTTTCTGGACATTTCACATAAATGGAATCATACAATATGAGGTCTTTTGTGTCTGGCTTCTTTCACTTAGCATAATGTTTGGAGGTTCATCTGTGTTGTTACCTCATGCTTTTTATAATGCATTTGTCTACTCTTCACTCTGTTCACTGCTTCTGCTCTATTTTGAGCTGTTTCTATTTTGATCTCACTTAGGATGAGAAGCAAAGAGAAGAAAGAACTAGCCCTGAGAGGAAGATCTGGATTTGGGGCCTGTGACCAAGGCAATCTGATCTCTCAACTACCTCACCTGTAAATTCTGCTTACTCAGAAGACCAAATGAGATAAATCCATAACAGTGCAGGTAAAACCATATAAAATGGTAATTTGTTATGACTGTGTTTATTACAGCATGAGGTAAACGACTCGAGTTTTCAAGGTGCCATAACTTCTCTACACTCAAGGAATTTTGGATCTGGGGTGAGAAAGGCTGATTAACATAATCTCAACAGTGATAAGGAAATCTAAGATCCTTCAGTTCAGGTCACGTCACCGTTTCCTGATTATAAAGCTGATCTAAACTCAAGTTTAAATGTGCCTGCCCCCAGGGGTAGGCTTGAATTTTTCAAAGCTTCTAAACTATTTCTAAATTCTATTCACCCATAGTGGTGGCCACCGGTCCCAAATTGTGGGAACTGCATGCAAATCATCCATGGGGTCGTTTAAAAATGCAGATTCCTGGATTTACTAGAATTGGAGCTTAAACTTTTTCATCTAAAGAAAAACTCTTGAAGATGATTCGTTTGTATCCTAACATTTCTGAAACAAACTTGAGTGAAAACTGTCGCATGTGTTACCCAGAACACGGTCAACATAACAATATTATACCACCCTAGAATCATCACAGATTATTATGCGGAGGTTGCCGTTGGCCTCCAATATCCATTTTCCCTTCTCTCTTACGATACGCTCATCCCAGAATTTTAACTGAGTACACGGTCGCCCAACCTTCCTTGCTACAAGGTGTGGGCATGTGACTCCTTTCTGGTCAATGATACATGAACAAAAGTGATGTATGCTATTTCTGGGTTATGTCCTTAAAAGAGAGGGATTTGGTTGCCATTTCCCTCTTCCTCTTTGTCACTAGCCAGTCTATGGACAGCATAGTGGTGAGCCCTCTGTGACCACGTGGAAAAGGGCAACATTAGTGAATGGCGAAGTGGAAGGATAGAGGAATTCAGGTATCGAATAACCTCGCCCACTTCCTACAAACTCAGGCTCTTAAGCTAGAGAAATAAACTGTTATTTTGTTTAAATTATTATTATTTTGGTTTTTTTTTGCTAAACAACTAAACCAACGTCTAAAGCTGCTAAAAGATATTGGATATTCAGAAAAGTCGGGCAAGTCGCTTTTTAATGTCTCAATTTCTAAGGCTGTTCCTTTTCTCAACACAGTCACTTCATGTAGTTTAAGATAGGAGTCTCTCTGCTGTTCTGTGCAATAAGGTGTTCCATTTGAAGAGCCTGAAGTTGTGGTCAAAGGAACACTCCGACATAAAAGTGTATGGAGGAGGTGGCATAGAGAATCTAGTTTCTATGCTGAGGTTTACATTCGGTCCGACATTTTCAGGCTGGGTAATTTTGAGATCACTGGGAGAAACGGAGGCCAGGTGACCAGCCTTAATAATCTTTGGTTTCTCCTGCAAACTTGACACACAGTAAGCACTCAAAACTATCTGCTGATTTACCCTCAGCAAAAGACTCCAGTGCAGCATGAGTTGCTGATATAATGAAGTTCGTAGGGTTATGCATAGGGAATGCAAACTGACGCTGGGGCTATTTCTTTAAAAGGGAGACAGGTACAATACGAAGCAGGTGGAATTGGCAATTGTTGGGTTCCTTTCAGCTCTCACACTTCATGGCTCTCTCTCCCTCTCCTAAAATTTGTTGCTGATTCTCTACTACCTTAAGGATAAACCGGGCACACAAAGATTCCACACCCTCCCTAAATGCACCTCTCTTGGCTCTCTTCTCAGCTTTCTCTCTCTACACTTGCCCTCAATTCTCCCTGCATTCTCCTGACCTTACATCCTACTCCACCTGTTCCCTCTGCTTGGGGACATATCTACCTATCAAATTCCCATCCACTCTGCATGAGTGAATGCCCTTCAGTGTTATGTGAATACACATATCCCCTGATGGCAGGGGAGGTAAACAGCTCTGACAGCTCCTGGACGTCATTCTAATAGATTTTGAATGATGATCTCTCACTGAAGAGACTCCATGCAGCACGACTCCAAGGCAGGAACCAGAGCATGGAAGACGCCTGCTGGAAGAAGGGGTCATCCCCACATTCTGACCTCTAACGTCTGCTCTGGGTGGACTAGATCGGCTGATTCCCCAGCATAGTCCTGTCCTGAAGGCTGCTTCCATTTGGGAAGTCTTATGGGCACGGTCTCACCAAAATACCTTCTAAGTGCTTCTCATCATCACCACCTCATCTGGGTACCACTCATGCCTTCCCGACCATTACTCTCTTAGTCCGAGTCTCCATCAGCTCCCATCTGAACTTGTCTGAACTACAGCAGCAACTTTCCCATGATTCCTCTTCTTCCACTGAAATCTCCCCACCCCAGTTAATTCTACACAAAAGAAGCACAGTGATTTAAAACCCACCAATGGCATCCCATTGCACTGATTATGAATCTAATAGCATCTGTACTGATGTAGCTTCTGCCAGTCTCTCTGACTTCATCCTGTACTATCCTGCCTGACCACTCTACTCAGCTACGCTGGCCTGGGCCTCAGCACCCCAAGCCCTCCTTGTTTCACAGCCTTTGTACTTGCAGTGTCTTCTGCTGGGGACACATCACCCTTTCACCCTTTCAGCTGGTCACTTCTCAGCCAACGGGGCTCAACTCAAAAGTGAACTTGTAGAGTGAACTTTCTTGGCCCCCTCTAGTGGGTGTTCCTCTCTCTCACCATATCAAACCATTTTCTTCAGATCACTTCACATTATTCGAAGTTATTTTAACTGAGCACATCGTTAGATATCATTAAATTGTTGTTAAATGAGTGAGTTTAGCATCGTGATTAAAAACTCAACCGGGAGCCAGTCCTCCTGAGCAAGTCTTGGTCCTGACCTTTGACATCTGTGGGTCTGTGGGCCAATTACTTATCGTCTTTGTGACAGTTTTCTTTGTTTCTCTGTCTACAAAATGAGTATACTAATAGCACCTACTTTTAGGGTGAAGATTCAATAAATTGATACATGCAATTAAAAATTTTTTTAATGTTTATTTATTTTTGAGAGAGACAGAGACAGAATGAGAGTGGGTTAGGGGCAGAGAGAGAGGGAGACACAGAAGCAGAAGCAGGCTCCAGTCTCTGAGCTGTCAGCACAGAGCCTGGCGCGGGGCTCGAACTCACAGAACGCGAGATCATGACCTGAGCTGAAGTCGGACGCTCGACCGACTGAGCTACCCAGGCGCCCCGATACACGCAATTCGAGAGGAACAGTGCTTATGTGGAACATCATATGCACTCAGAAAAGTCAGTTTACAACCTAAAGAATTACATTTAAGTTTCTAACTAGGATTAAAGCAGAAAAACATTATGGTAACTACATAGGTTTAACAAATGCTTAAGGTTTTAGGTGGAACCAGAACACTTAGTAATCATTTGATGCCAAATTTTTAGGGCCCTGAACTGTTGAGGCAAACTGTTTCAGGGTCTAAGTTTTTCTTTATCAATGCACTCATTTATCAATAAGATTTTACAGAATTATTATATGTAATGGTCTCTACTAGGTTATAAAATGGACGGATTGCCCATAAACTTGAGAACAGATGTAAATAAGCCTTTACGGTATGGGGAACATCAAAAGCTCTGTATTCAGAACTATGGGAGCACCGAGCAGGGAACATGGAGGAGGAAGAATCTACCCCAAGTCTTCTTGTGGGTGGGGATAGGTGGCCAGAAAAGGTCTGTGGTCCTTGCACGGCAAGCTCTAGCCTATTTTGTGAGCACCTGTGGACTCCCCATCGTGGGCTTGAACAGCATGCGGGGAACATGCAGTCACTTCTTGACTGCATAACCAGGAAAGAATGCAGAGTCGTTTGCTCTACCCAGCAGCATGTGAATAAATATGCCACACACATGTATTTACACAAATGCAGAATTATAGGCTTGCTCCAGAGGGGGGGGAGGAGAAGAGTGTTGAAACCTGATGGCATATCAAGCATTTCCTGAGGGATGTTGTCTGTCAGTCTGTTTGTGCTGGCTGATTGAAAATCACATGTGGCTTTCAGATGTAGAAAAGGAAAAGTATTTGCATACAAAAATGGGAACATTTTTAGCAAAGTGCTTGACAAAAGCCACTTGAGCAATTATGCAATATTTCTGGGCAAATCCTTGGGCACAAGTTTCTGGAAAAGCTTCTGAAGACCGTCTTCTTGGTTTTCCCCTTTCTTCTCTGGCCCCAGTTCTCCTTCAGGTAGGCGGTTTGTTCTCGCTGAGACCTTCAACACCCACCATCCCTGCCCTCCCCACCCCAATTCTTTATTGCAGGGAGATGATAAAGGTGTGACCTTTATTTTCACTGTTTTCCCCTCAATCAGTATCAAATCTTACTACAGGCAAGGTGAATGGGAACCAAAATTCTGATAAGGCTCATGCCATGAATAAAAAGGTCTGAAGTTGACATTTTAAATGGGGGAGGGGGGAGGTCTATGAAAAGGGCACTAAAGAAGTATAAGGTGACAAGTGTAAGGTGATCTGTCCTAATCAAAAAAAGTAAATAAAGCTTCAGAATACGAAATGATATAGCACTTTAGCTGAGACCTATAGATAGGAAAGCCGGCTACTCACTCATTGTTTTACCTTAGCGAAAGAGCCTGCTGGGACTTCTCAATATCCATCTTGTCCTTTTCCTAGACACATGGCCAGATTACATTCCCCAGTCTCCTTTGCGCTATGTGTGCAATCACACGATTAGATCCTGGCCAATGATCACCTCTACCCTCATCCATGGCCAAACTAAATTAGAATGTCACATGAGATAAAAGGGAAGTTTTCATGGACTAGGCAGCAGAAATGTCGAGGTTGCTATAGCCACTGGTTTACTCTTATACACTTGAACAAGATTCCTAAACTTTGTTTTAGTTTCATAGGTAGAGGGGGGCTAACATACTTCCCTTATGCGGTTGTTACCAGGATCCTCAGGGGGTGCCTTTCTTTTTTAATTCCTCCAGTTACTTTCCTTTTTTTTTTTTTTCATGTGCTTATATTTTTCCTCATCACAGCAAAAAAAAAAAAAAGTTTCTAGTTCTCATTTCTCTGATGTCCACTCTGCTCGCCAGTTCGATAAAAACTGTAGGAAAAGTAAAGCAACCTAAGAAATGAGTCATTGCTCGGAAGGAGTGACAAAGTGCTGTATGTCCTTAATTCAGTGTAAGAGATGGGCTGGGGCTCTGTGGGGCTGGGGTCTGAGCAGAAGCATATTAAACAAAAACACAAAGCTCACTCTAAACTTCGAAGGTGAATATGGACTGTAACTAATTTTCTCAAAGGGAATGACATAGGCATCTTACACATCTTTCTCAGAGTTTCTGAGAAATGCTTTCTAGACAACAGACGCTCAGGATATCTCATATCTCATGACAACTACTGAAACCCTCTTCCAAGTTCTCACCTACTTGGTTCCCTTTCCATCTAAGTCATCATTGCCTTCGTTCTTTCCTCCCCTCCACTGCTACCTCCTTGCTGGAGGAAAGGGAGGGCATGTCTGGCCCAACCCACTGGCCAAATACTTCGCCATGAGCCTGAGGTCCTGTCTCCTACTTCATGCAGGAAGGTATACCTGGGAGGTGTGGATTTAATTTCCTCCAACAGCTTATCTTGTAAATCAGCCTCATGGAACATTTTCGGAAATTCTCCATGCTATTATATGATTTGATCTAATGACTCATATGACCTGAGAAAAGAGAAAGCAGAATGGGGCCATTCATGTATTTATACTGACAATAAGCACTCATGAAGAGGTCTCTACAGTCAAGGCAAAGCTAAGAACTCATTCCAGGGCATGGAAGGATGAATGGAGCTGGCCTGAGAGGCCTGGATGAACAGTGTTAATCCTTGACCTCTCTGAAGGGGTGGGCAGGGCTGGCCAGATGGGAAGGAACAGTACACTCCAGATACGCTCTGATTTAATTCACACAGGGGGAAGCCTCTCTTGTTAATAACAGCTATTACTTCTGGCTTCCCATGGTACCTGAAACAGCTACATCTCTAATACATAAGGTTAAGACACTATGAAAATACTACTACTTTTCTCTGTGAGGGGAAAAGAAAATAACAATTGGTATTACTTCAGACTAACCTTCAGGCATATTTATTCAGTCACTGGGGGATGGGGACCCTAGGTGATTAACCTTAGTTGAAAGGGGATGAGCGAACAATATGGGGTCCCAATGGAGTAGGCAGCCAGAAGCAACCCAACGCCCTGTGATCTTTCATTCTGCTGGACTTGTGGTTGTTAAGAATTGTGAAGGGTCTGAGATTCTACCCTACTTGCAAGCTGTCATGAGACTCATGATTCCTGACTGAGAGACGAACGACTTTATTACTTATGGAAGAGCAGGCAGCTTAAGTGTTAGGCTGCACTGCTGCCCCGTGTCCCCAGGTCCCATGGGGCAATGCGCAGGCAGTGGGTCTGAGTTACATCTGCAGAACGCTGAGCTTAGAAAATTCGAATCTTCTCTCATGGGTTGTGAGCAAACCCTTCTCTCATGGGTTGTGGGTCCAAATTTGGCCATGGAGGAAGATATTATCTTTATTATACTGGACAGCAAACAAATGTGTCTTCTTCTCTGCAGAGAGAAACCAGTTCTACTCTGCAGGGGTGTTCACTCTAGACACATTCTTAAAGAGATTGTTGAGAACAAAAGGTGGGCGGTGTCTCTGCTCACCAGATGTGTAGAATTATGGGAATTCTCTTCCAACAATGTGGCTGTGTGAACAGGAAGCAAGGCATATTGGGAGGAGGTGAATCTCCCGGGGTCCAGATCCGGCTCCACCTTTATTATCTAGCAGCTTTCAGGACGTTGCTTAAACTCTCTGGAGTTGTTTCCTCATCTGTGAAATAGGGAGGATATTACTTATCATATGGAGATTCTATACAAAATTAGTAAGACAGTCTAAAATGATAACTGTGATAATATATGTCTACTACACAGGTAATATGTAACATGATATCCCAAATTTCACAATATAATGATATATATTATTTTATTTTGCACTTCTTATTAACATAGGTCATATTTCTGTTGTGGCTAACAAATCTAGTTAGCTTTGAGTTGATATTTACCTTTGTTTGTACTGAGAACCATAAATAGCCCTGGACAAGAAGACAGGGTACCTTGGTTCCAAGTCTACCACAAACCGGCTGTGTAGCCTTGACGAGTCATTGAAACTAATTAGTCAAAGAAGGAGATTGGACAGGAATTCAGAGATAGCAAAAAGATTGTCTCAGGGCCAGGCCTGAGCAATGGGTAGTGAATGCCTGGAGAGCTGGGTTAATAAACATTTTCAGCCCATATCTAGGCTGAGCAGGAAAGTATGCCCATGGTGAGCTAGTCATGTCTTCAGGGTGAAGACCTGAGTGGGGCTGGGGTGCAAAGAGCTGAAAGAGGTAGAAATGTGGTAGGGCCATTGCCATTGCTTTGCATATAACAGGTGCTAAGTTAATGCCTGTTTGTTCATTAATTGATGAATTGGGTAAGGTGGTTTCTGGAATTCTGAGTCAAGGATGAAAAATGTGGAGGACCTGAATTGATGGGCAGGGGAGGGGGATGACGAAGAACCACTTTATGATTTCACTTTGGAATGAGGGGAGACCTACTTTTAGTTAGGCCACGACCTCTAAGCCAGGTTAAGTACTTCTGGAAATCCCCATCTGTTATCAGGCCGTGTGTGGAGCCCAGGCGGCCTTTTTTTCAAATGACCTGGTGTGTTGTTGCTGCCTTTGGTTTCTCCTGGGCTCCAAATTACTGCTATGAAGCAGCTGCTCTAACACTTTAATGGCCACAATTAAACAGTCCCAGAGGCTGACCTTTAGACATGGCAGTGGTTAATTGAGCCAAGTGCCCTGGGGTCTGCCACCTTTGGCAAAGCCTTGCAAAAGTCCAGGGTGGCTTGATCTTTTGTTTGGTTTCCCCACACATGTTCCAAGAGGAAATCTTACTTCCAGCCATACTAGTAGAAATGGCAAAAACCTGGGGATGAGACAAGACTGATGAAGGAATTCCAATGTCTTTATAAGAAAAATACCTTGTAAATGGCACGTCTGAGGTCTCTAAAATTGTCTGGATTTATTAAATCCTTTAATAGGTAGAGCCAAGCTTTGATGGGAAAAGGCAGAGAATTAGTGACTAAAACTTACAGTTTTCATCTGTTGTTCAATTAGCATTCAATTAACATTAAATGACCAGTAAATAGCAGGGGATGCTTCAGATACGGGGAGACAGCCTCAGAAAATAAGCTAAAAGGTAAGTTCATAAGAGCAGAGACTGGGGTGCCTGACTGGCTTAGTTGGTAGAGTGTATGATTCTTGATCTAAGCGTTGTTAGTTCAAGACCCATGTGGGTGTAGAGTGTACTTAAAAAAAAAAAAAAAGCAGAGACTGCTTTTGTTTGGTTCATGACATCTCCCAAATGCCTAGAATGCTGTCTGTACATAATAGATGTTCATTTAATAATTTTTGAATAAATGAGTGGACAAAACCTCTGCTCTCGTTGAGCTCACAATCTAGTAAGTACACAAAGGTGTTAATCATTCGTGATGAGTCTATAAAGGAAAGAAATGTTGTGATATGGAAAGAAGGAAAGAAATGGAAAAAAAAAAAAAAGAAATGGGTCGGGGAGGTGATAAGCAGTTTGGTTAGAGAGATTCAGGAGGGTCTCACACAAAGAGGAGCTATGTGTGAGAAGACTGTAGGGGGGGAGAGGAGATTTCCAAGCAGACAATGGCAACAGGCAAAGGCCCCAGGGAGGGAAATGCTGGAGGGTTGAAGAAACAGAGGGGGGAATGTGAGGAGAGGCTCCTAGTGAGGTGGAGAGTAGTAAAAGGTTAAGTCTGAGTGGTATGCAGGAGCCCAGGTATAGAGTCTCCTAACCATTTAGGGAAATATTGGTTATAGTCCATGTTTAATTTTCCTAGGGCTGCCAACAAATTACCATACTGGATGGTAAAAAACACCAGAAATCTATTCTCTCACAGTTCTAGAGGCTAAAAGTCTGAAATCAAGGCATTGACAGGGTTAATTCCTTCTGGAAGCTCTGAAGGAAAATCCATTCCATGCCTCTCTTCTAGTTCCTGGTGGCTTTTGGTAATCCTTGGTGTTCCTTGGTTTGTACATACATTACTCTCATCTCTGCCTCTGTTTTCACAAAATACTTTCTGTGTATCTTCTCTTTTCCTTACGTGGTCTCTTCTTCTAGGACACTCATCATTGGATTTGTGGCCCATTCGGATAATCTAGGGAGATCTCATCTCAAGATCCTTAACTTAGTTACATTTGCAAAGAGTTTTCTTCCGAATAAGTTCAAAATCACAGGTTCCCAGTGGACATATTCAGTGGAGGGGCACCATTCAATTCATTATACTTTATTTGCAATGAAAAGCCATTGGAGAGTGTCATGCAGAGGAGTGACAAAAGATTTACACTTTTTTGGATAAGGAGTGGACTAGAGAAGCACAAAGCTGGAAGATCTTAGCAGCGAACGATGGTGTTTGGAGATTATCTCATCCATGTAGAAGCAGGAGTAGATAGAAAATCCGAGTTAGGACTCGGGCCAGGGTATTAGTGTCAAGGCAATGTGACAGTAGTTTCTGGGTTGAAATGGAGGCAGTGGCATCCAGGTAGCATCTCAGTCCCAAGTACAAACTCACATAGATGTCAGGTCTTTGGCTGGAAATCAGCCAGGCATTTTCCTTTTTTATACTCTTCATTGCCCCACTCTTGGCCCCTGCAGGCCTCCTTTTCCTTTGGGCAAGGTCTCAACAAACACTCAAAAGTTTCTGCTTTCATGCCCTTATAATTAGGGTTCTGCTCCTTCCTAAATAGAACTCACATAAATCTCAATGCCCCACTACAAAAGGCCCTGAAACTTGTTTCTTTGCATCATGTTGCCTTGTAGGGTCTCTATATGTGCTGCCTGTCTGTTACGAGTTGAGACTGCTATAGGCAGAAAAAGAGACCCTGCCTCCCATTTTTTTTCTAACCGAAAATTGGATCTTGGCCAGGAGTTCTTCCTTTCCCTCTATGGAAACATTTCTAATAGCATGCATAGATAACTTCCTCTGGAAGGGGTGGGGTGGGAAAACCCAAACCCAATAGTATGGACCAACACTTGCCCTCCACAATTTACAAGACTTTCACAAAGGCATGGAAGCAAACGTAGGATTTATGACCGGGAACTAAATGTGAAATTGAAATATTTTCTTTTGGAAGTCTAAAGTGCAAAAGTGTTAGCGTAAGGCTATTGAGAATTCTATTTGTTATTCTACCTGTCTCACTAATGAAAAGAAAAAGCAACTTTTTGAGGTGCAGCAAGAGTTTGAGTGCTCTGGAGATATATAGACCTTTCCTAAAAATGCAAGTTTCCCTACTTGCAGATTCTCTATATTGTGCAGGGATCCTCAAATGATGGGTGTTCCTGTTTTAAGTCTTTTTCTGTTGTAAGTGACAGAAAAAGCTAACTCAAATTCCCCTAGCCAAATAGGAAATTTAATGGGTGACATAACTGTAAAGCTGAAATAGTCCAAGACCCCAGGCGCTTAAACACTGTGTCTGGAATCCAATTTCTTTCTGTTAGTTTCACTCTATGCTGACATCAGACTTAGAAAGCTCTCACCTCATGGTGGCAACAAGGATTCCAGACCTCTAACTTCACAGTCAACATTGTCATTGCTTCTGATTAATTCATTCTTGATCCATTACCTCTGTCTAGTGGAAGACAGTGCTGATTGGCTACGTTTGAGTCACATGACCTCCCCTGGACCTGTACGGTAGTCAGCATCATAGAAATGGAATAGTCTTAGTGGAGGAAGGAGTGAATTCTCAGAAGGAAATCAGGGTGATGTTACAAGAAAAAAGGAAATGAACAAGGTGAAGTAAAATAACAACCACAGCAGCAAGCAAATATCCCTTCACTAGCCATGTGACCTGGGGCAAATTGTTTCGTCCTTGTTCGTGTTTTCTTATCTTTAAAATGGGGATAATGATGTAAGTACTTTCTTCATAGAATAATTGAGAAGATTGAGTTGGTACATGTGACACACATAAAACAGTGCCTGGTCGCATCTGTTTTAGCCTTATTATTTATTTATTTCCTTATAATGGGAACATTGTCCCTGCTGAGTTTCATGAAGACAGAAGTCAAGCTACTTTACTGAGCAGGTCTGAGCCAAATAAAAAAATGGTGAATTCATGCCCAAGCAAACAGAACTAGAGAACAAGCAGAAATCTCAAAAGGGAGATACAACATATCCTGAGTCCTCTCACTTATCACCACTTGCACTGCTGCCCCATTGTCCAAAGCACACAATCACTCAGTGGACTTCTGAGGCATCCTCTTCTCCGACTTCTTGGCCCTGCTCTTGACCTTTCACAGTCCAATCCTCACACTACTGCCCAAGCAATCTTTCTGAGGCATAAATCTCTAGCTTAGTATCTTTTGGTATTTCCCCAACAGAGACCAGAATAAATGAACTCCTGATTTGTTTGGTCGTGTCCTTTTCTACCTCTACAATACTGCTTCTCTTCACTGTGCCATGGTACTTGGTTTTTCAGCCTTCTGGTCTTTCTTCTGCGTCTTACACATGCAAGCTCATCCCCATCTTTTTTTCAGAATTATCTCCCCTTAGATCTGCAAGTGATTTCTTTCTTATCACCATTATGACCTCATTTTAGCTGCCGGTTCTACCAAGATACCTTTTCTGATTAAGCCAGACAAAGTACTTTTCCTTACCTACCTCAGTAATTTTCTATATTATTTTGTCTCTACTATATCTTTTAATCCTTGCATTTGTTTCGTTTTGTTTATTTTTTGATTCCCTCTTTTAGAAGCAAATTTTTGAAGTAGTCATGAGATGGTGAAGAATTACCTAGGACAGAGATATAGAGAATGAGCCTAGGGTTTGTGTCTTCTTTTCTCCTGAGGACATTTGCTCATACCTGAGAAGTCAGCTGAGAGTTTGAGAAGGTGAACAAAAACTCTGCCAGTCGGTGAGCCATAGGAACAGAGAGAAGCTTCTTGCTTTGTGTCAGGGCCCTAAAAACTAAACAATGGAAGTAAGTGTGAAGTGGAAGAGACAACAGTTCAGCTTTAAGTCACTTCCATTACTGAGATTGAATTGAGGAAATTTCTTGTGCCTGCAAGTGCTCTGCAAACAAAATGTAAATCCAATCATGAAAGATGATATCATCTTAGGGCTCAAATTATTTCTACAAACAATTTTGTGGATGTAATTGCTATCATCAATAAATACTAACTGGGGACATTAAGAGACATGATAACAGGAATGAAAACCAATAAAGAAAAACAGACAACAGGAAAAGATTCAGGAGAGCTCTGGATACTCAAGCATCAGACACAAAGTTTAAAATAACCTTTACTATGTTCAAAGAAATAAGAAAAGGTTAAAAATTTCAGCAGAGAATGGGAAAATATTTTTTATAAAAAGAAACATGGACATGCTAGAACTCAAAAGTAAAGAATTCAATAGATGATTTAACAGCAGATTCAGCTAGAAGGAGAATTAGTGGACTGGAAAACATAGCAGAAGGAAATGGAAGGGAAAAAAATGAATGGAAAATACAATAACTAAGGTAAGAGCCACAGAGGATTCATTGAGTAGATGTAACATTGCAGTCAAAGTCTCTGAAAGACAGGAAAGGTAGTGGGCCCTCAATTCTTACCTCAATTACTGGGTTTCCCTGCTTTCAGGTTGGTTCCTACTTCCATCTATAACACTGCTGGTGTACAGTTTTTAAAACAATACCCTAGTACTTAAGAACATGGCATTAGTTTTATATAGTTTTAATTAATTTATTTATATTTTTTTGAAAGGGAGAGAATGTGAGCAAGTGGGGGAGGGGCAGAGAAAGAAGGAGGGAGATAATCTTAAGCAGGCTCAATGGCTCAGTCTCACAAACAGTGAAATCATCACCTAAGCCGAAATCAAGAGTCGGATGCTTAACCTACTGAGCTAACCCAGATGTCCCTGGTTTTATATTTTGTCTTCATCACTAATTAATTGAATGACTTTGGTCAGGTTGTTTAATCTCTTTGTGCTTCAATTTACTCTTCTATAAATGGTTACAATTGCATCTAACTCCTTGGATTATTGTAAAAATTGTATGTCCATATTTATCCATTTATGTAGCTATCTACATATCTGTTTAGATCTAAATATCTAAATAGATACATATAGATATATAGTATTTGGCTTATTAACAGCTTAGTAAATTACAGCAGTCTGCTGTTACTCATATTTAAACAACTGCTTTTATTCAATTTACACACCATGACAAGCTCTTTTACACACAGGGTCTTCATATATATTTTTTTTTCTTTTCCTAGAATGTGTTTTATTACTTCATCTCTGCTTTCAAATTTTATGTTAATCAAGGTTATTTTCTCTAAACTTTTCTTTATATCAGTGATTCTCAATCTTATCTGTAATCAGGATCACCTATGGAATTTTATAGAAATACAAATGTCAGGGTTCTACCTAGAAATTCTGATTTAGAATGTCTGGATATTTACTTTTTACACACACACACAAAATCCCCAGATATATCTGAATAAGTATCCAGAATTAAGAAGCTCTGCTGTACTCTCCACAGTTTCTTCACATGGTCTCATCCATGTTTGTTTTCCTCGAACATCAGCAGACACCCAGGTTTTGTTTATAGCCTTGGTTTTTCTCCATGATTTTTCCCCTGTGCATTTAAGTGCCAGACTTATATGCACAGCTGCAACTACTTGGATGCTCAAAGAATGCCCACACTTTATATACCATCACCCCTCCATCTAATCTCCTTTCCTATATTCCCAGTGTTGGTAAGGGGCACCATAATCCACCCAGTAAGTTAACAGCTCAGACTTGAATGTTATTCACAAGGTAATAAAATTTATATGTAACAATGACCTCAAAGAAAATCACCCATAATCCCAACTGTTACATGCTTTGATCACACTGCTATATGCATTTTTTTTTAATTGAGGAATTAGAGTGTGTCTATGTTCTCTTTCTAAAATAAGTCAATTCATTGCTTTTGCAAATGCCAGATTGCTAGGGCAAGTACATATAAAATGTATATGTGATAAAAGAGCCACTAAAATTAATTTGAAAGTGATGGATTATACAATAACTGATGTTGGAGTGAATGGCTAAGCATTTGGAAAAAAAAATCATTCCCCAGTTACATTCTATACTGTAATATATTTCAGATAAATTAAATAGATAAAATAGACAAAAATTCTAAAAATTAAATACAGTTGCTCTGAGCTGTAAGAAATTTTAAGATGATACTCAGTCTAGGAACTTTAAGGTAAATAACTGAGAGATTTGACCACATAAGAATTAAAACAAAAAGTTTCTGCTTTGACGAAAATCACTCAATATTAAAACAACAAACTGGTGAACACTCAACATTATGCCTATGCTCTTTAAGGTTAAAAATAGCTCATATAAGAAACATGTATACCACAATAGAAAAATGTAAGGAGTTGAATGTGCTGATACATAAAACTAATCAAATAAGTGAAAATTTTTTTAATGTTTATTTATTTTTGAGAGATAGAGAGACAGAGTGTGTGAGCAAGGAAGGGGCAGAGAGAGAGGGAGACACAGAATCCGAAGCAGGCTCCAGACCCTGAGCTGTCAGCACAGAGTCCTATGCAGGCTCCAACCCATGAGCAGTGAGATCATGACGTGAGCAGAAGTTGATGCTTAATTGACTGAGACACCCAGACGCCCCTCGAATAAGTGAAAATTTAAAAACAAAATATAGCATTTACTAACCACATTAGCAAAGATGGAAAACAGGACAATAATCTGTGTATGAGCAAATATTCACTGTAATTTGATGGACATGCAAATGGGTACAACCTCTCTCAAGGACAGTTTGGTGTTATGCATCAAATTTAAAACATACCAATATGTGATCGTGTGATTCTAGTTACAAAAATTCAACTGGGGGTGCCTGGGTGACTCAGTCGGTTAAGCGTCCGACTTTGGCTCAGGTCCTGATCTCGTGGTTCAACTAGAAGTAAATGGCCAAGTGAACAAAAATATAGGCACAAGAATATTTGTCAAACTTCGTTTTTCATATCAAAAATAGGAATAAATGTGCTTTGATAAAGAATTGGCACAATATGTTTCAATTAAATAATATGTAAACAGTAATAATAATGTCATAGACATGGAAAAATATATATCATAGAAGAAAGAAGCAAATAGAGGGAGCTTGATTCCTGTTTAGAAAATGAGTATGGTACACTCTATAATGTTCCCAGTGATTTCCTTTATGTAGTGGTGTTATGTGAAGGTTTTACTGAATTCTATTACTTGCCTGGGTTTTCTGTGTTTAGTCCAATGAGCATGTATTATCTTATTATTAGAAAATACAATGAATCTATTTATCAGAAAAATAAAGGGGAGGGTTGGTGAATCTTGGAAGCTGGATCTTCTTATTTTTGTTATAATGTTGGCAGTGGTAGGTAAAAGTTTAGAACAATTGTTCTATCAGACTGCCCTAACCATATGAGGTTAGATAAGATGTAAAGATAAAAACATAGCTAGGTTTCAAAGATCCATTTATTTTTTGTGCTTGCTTTCTGGGACAAAAGCAAAGCACATGGAAGGTCAGTTGATATATATATTGATCGTATAATATGTGATAGGTATCGTGTTACGTATTGGCCATGCCTAAATAGTCGTTTAGTGTTTGGATTATGGTCACATTCAGGAAATGGTCATTGTCTGCTACCCAAGCAGGAGGAATTAAATCATTGGGCATATTCTCCTGCAATCCAGAAATGGTTTTCAGTAACTACCAACCGGAGTCAAAAGAGAATCTCTGCATTAGATTTTTGAAAGGATTGTTATTGCGCTTATCTAAATATGGCATATGTTTTAATTGGCAATTAAGGCATACCTAATGCACTGTGGGGCAGGAGGATGACATCTGGGAACATGGGCAGGTGGAATGCCTGAGAAAACCATTGTTCTTTTAATCTGGACCCCAGGAATTACACAAGGTGTGTGTCAATTTCCTTAGGAGAACCTGAGTCCTTTAGTTGTGTTTTAATCTAACCTGTTCACTTGACACATTTATTCTAATTGGTATTACTCTGCAAGTTGCTAAAAAAATATGAAAATACTAGTGATTGCCTCATTAATATTCAGGGACCTCCTGTGAGGGAGGTAAAACTCAACAGCTGGCTTCTTCCCACCTAGGCTCACAAGAGAATTGTCTCAGTATGCCTCACAAGTTATTCAGAGTTGTAAAGAAGACCCAAATACAAAATTAGAATAATGCTTTCTTACCTCAGTCGGATCACTCACAGCAGATTGTGTAGAGCTAGGTAAAAATTTGACGACTGACGAAAATAGTTTTTGACTGAAACTGGCCTTCTCTTATGACCCACCCCAACAATTGTGGATTTGTTTTGGGCAGTGGCTACGCCAGCCTTTGAACAATAGGAGCCATCAAAGCAAGACACTTTGACCTGAAACCAAAGTAAAAATGCCTTCGAATCTTGTCCCCAAATCTGTAAGTTGAGGGTGATGATAATACATACTTCACACGGCTGTAGCGAGGACCAGATGAAACAGATGATCAGGAATTGTAAATCAAACTAAAAATGTGATTTCATCTTCTCCAATAACATTGGCAACATCTTACAAGACTAGGCCAACGCAAGACTCTTAAGACTCTATGGAGACAAGTACTCTCAAACAGCACTGCTGGGACTAGAAGTTGGTATAAAATTTTCAAAGGCATTTTGGCAGTGTATTTCTGAAGCACACTTCCTTCAATCCAACATTTCACTTCTTAGAATCTGCACTACAGAAATCCTACGTGATTAGGTAAGGAACGATGTATAGTATGTTTATTGCAGCGTTTTATTTTTGAAGTGAAAAATTTGAGGCCATTTAAACACCCATCATGAAGAAAATGGCTACATGTAATAGAGTAAAACCAAGATATGGCATTCTGTGTAGACCTTAGGAGAAAAACCTGTGTATATCTATATATCTATATAGTAATATCTGTATATCTATATATATCTAAATATCTATATACAGATACATAGATATAGATACAGATAAAGATATACAAGGTTGTCTGTGTCATATGGAAGGTTGTTCAGGATGTATCATCGAAAGAAAAAGGCTAGTTACAAAATAGCACCTAGAGGATGACACCATTTCTGTTGAGAGAGAGAAAGAGAGAGAAAGGAAGGGAAGAAAGAAGGGAGAGAGGGAGGAAGCATCTGTGCATATAGCTTGGAATGCATGCCATGATATTACCAATAACAGCTTGTGGACTGGTATTGGGACAGGGCTTTCAACATTTATTATATATAATCCTCTAATTAAAAAATTTTTTAAAATGTTTATTATTTTTGAGAGAGAGAGAGACAGAGACCAAACAGGGAAGGGGCAGAGAGAGAGGGAGGCACAGAATCAGAAGCAGGCTCCAGGATCTGAGCTTTCAGCACAGAGCCCGATGCGGGGCTCGAACTCACAGACCACGAGATCATGACCTGAGCCGTAGTCGGCCGCCCAACTGACTGAGCCACCCAGGCTCCCCTCTAATTGTTTTTTTTTTTTTTTTTTTTTTAAGGAACAGTTACTATGTTGGAAATAAAGGCATAAAAGAAAAATAAGATACTTATGTGAAAACACTAGCCATTCAATATTCATTTCTAATTTACTTACCCCGCTCTCACCACTTCTTTTGAGAACTTTATTTCCTCCCTCCTTCCTTCTCTCTCTCCCTCTCTTCTCCTCTCTCATAGTTCTTTTTTTTTTTTTCACATGAGGTCAGAGCCAGATTACATTTTGGTGCTTTTTCAATTCTTTCAGGTCCCTGTTTGCCTACTGAGAAAAGTCCTGGTGCTTAATAAGGCATTCAAGGTCATCCCCACTTTAGATGATTAAGGTATAGGAAAGATTTCAGAGAAGTGATGAATAAAGATAAGAAAATCGTACCATTGTTTGTAGGTATTCCGCTAACTACGCAGTGTGCCATCCTTTTATATTCCTGGTTATCTTACCATTGATGCAACCTGGTAAAACTCCATGCAACCTATGACGGCGCCTGACTGAACTTCACATCCTCCCCTCCCAAGGCACTTACTCTTATGCCATAAGCTATGTAAGGAGTTACCCTCCATATCACTTTGTCTCGTTCATTCCACTAGTATAGCCCATGTAATAAATTATTATTAAAATATTCTATAGTTGCCTCATTCAAATCTAGGCATTTTATACTTGTTATCTGAGTGAATACACCAAAGTTTAGCTCTGTCTGATTCACATACCATTGTGATTCATGACTATCTAGAATGGCGGCAACACATTAGGACCATGAACCCGTGCCAGACTGTGCTGTGGAGTCTGGGTGGATATTAGTGAATAAGATACCTGCTCTTTTGTGATATTGTAATCCGATGTGCTTTCCTCTTTCTTTTGGCAACCACATCCTGATTTTCCTTAGGAGGACAAGGACCTACTTTCAGACTACATGTTTAGATAAATCTTTCTTCCATAACTGGATCTGGAAGGCAGTAGGCATTGAAGTGGTCTTGGCCAACTGGGGGCATCATATTCCCCTAATTGTGGTGATAGTCAAAGATGGGCATGGGATTCAAACGAGGAAAATCAGTGTTAAACTTGGGATTTATAATGGATAGGCAAGAAGAGTCTTTTTGCCTTTTCACTGGGTTTGAACTTTGGGGATATTTAAGTCTAGAGCTGTCAGTGAGCCACGGTGTGAAATCTGAGCATAAAGCCAACATGAAGGAGAGAGGGGTGGCAAGATGGAGACAGCCTGCATTCTGTGGTAACTGTATGAGCCTCTGGACCAAGTCCTACCAGAACCCACTTATGCCTCAGGGGTTTTCCATTAACAATTCAATAGTTTCCTTATTTGCTTAAGCAAGGTTGTATTTTTGTGAATGTATAATTTGAATCCCAGAATTCTAATACCTTAGATTGTGAAAAGTGGTAGATTGTGCCATTACTTTAAGCATCTGGCAAGGAATTAAAATTAGCTGTAATTTTTAAAAATTCACAAAAACCCAAGGAGGTTGCCGCAAATAAAGAAATCTTGGAAGACTTTTGTCTTTTAATTGAAAGACCTTTTTAAAAAACATGTAAATATTTTATTGTTTCCCGTATACAGAAAATACATCATATGTCTTCCAATGAAGACAGGCTCAGACATGTCCTTATGACCCAGTCAAAGAAACATCTCTTGCTTCTTACTGTGACCATAATAGCTTTCAGTATAAACAGGTAATGATTGTACATTGCCCTGATATTCTTTATTCCAACGTCACTAGTAAGGTGGTCCCACAAACAGGACTAAAAATTAGGGGTCTGTCCAGTTTGTAGCATTGGGGGTGTTGCTTTTTCTGACCACAGAAAGAATGCATCACTCACTTATCTTGGAGGTTTGTTTCTACTTTACGTGTGGCCCATGTTTAATACCTTCATCGAAGTAATCACCATCATTAGAATCAATAGGAGATCATATTCACTCAAGGTGTTGAATGCTATCATCGCCTTTTTAGAACTTATGCCTTATGCTTAAAAAATGATAATATATATTGAGGATAATTTCAGTAAGCTGCACTAATGTAGATGGGTTAATTTCTTTAGAAGAGTGTAGTTGAAAGATACATCATATTAATAAAGAAAGATTTAACTGTGTTCAACCTTTGTGATTATGATTTATGTGGTGATTTTCAAAATCAAAGAGACAAGACAATTTAAGAGGGAGGACAATTGTATTACCATCCTCTAAGGAGAGACGATTTTGAAAAGTACTTGGAGAAAGGGATGGAAACTAATAAGAGTATATCTTAATAATCTAGGTATAAGTTGACTGGGGATCAATCCAGTGTACCCACCAAATATTTAGGTGGTACCCAAAGCCACAATCTGTTTAAATTATCTGACAAAAATATCAATCCAAAATAGGTGCCCACTTAGAAGTCTTTAGTAAATAATGTCATGGTCATTTCTGTACATTTCATAAAATGTCACTATCTTGAAAATCGCTCTTTGTTATTGTTGCTTCTCTAATTTCAAATTTGGAAAAGCCGAGCCGGCGGCATCATATTGATATATTTACAGGATGAACTATGTAGATGGGGTGCAATTTTTACAGATTGTAGAATCGGAGAATACTGACGCACCAGGAGGAAACCCTGATATTTGAAACCCTAGTCAGGAAACTATTTAAAAAATATATTTCCTGATTGTTTTCTCATTAAAAGTGCTGAAGTTCTTTTATTAGAAGTATTTTAACATATTGTGTCGAGCACATATGTGTGTAGAGTTCTGAAAACAAATCTTTAAAAGGGGGTGAGGTCACAGACCATTTGAGGGACAGGAATGAATATATGTGTGCATGTTCTATTTGTCACCCACTTTACTGGCTATTTTGCCATTTTGTTCTCACAGTGAGGTAGGTGTTAATGCCCCCCGTCCTAAAAAGTTGAGGCTACAGAAGATAAATTGCTTGCCCAATGGCACTTAGATGGTAAGAGAATCAGGAACCAAAAAGAGTCTGTCTAAAAGAAAGCTCGCTTTCTAAATCTTTTTTCTTATATTTCTAATATTCTAGCCTCTCTATTTTCTGATCTTCTGCCGTGTTACAACATGCACTTCTAGGTTCTTGTTGACAATAGGCCCGCTTCCTCCTATTCTTCTGGTTCCTCCACGTCCTTCACAATTCTAACTTGTATTCTTCAAGAACTCTTGATAGAGCTGAGCTCTCCTTCTTAATATACACCATTGCAGGAGTCCTTCGAGACAGGGCCAATTGCAATGTCTCATCTTACATCTTGACAGCTGGGATACAGAAAATGTAGCATATTTCACAAACAGTGATAGTGTTAACACTAGCTAAACTAGCAAAATCTTTAAAGCCTTACTATGTGTCAGTCATTAGACTAAGTGCTTTACCTTAATTATCCCATTTAATATTCTTAAAAATCACACAAGTGGTTAGTATTTTGCCCTGCTTTTAAAGATGAGGAAAGAGAATTTGAATAAAATCCTCAGTTTGACGCAGTAAAGGCTTGAAGAGCAGGTATCTTTCTGGTGGTGTTGGTAGACAAAGGCAGGGGTGTTCTTACGTGTTTTGTCTCATCGGAGGACCCGTCTTTCTGTATCAATAGGGTTACCTTTGCCATGTGGACAGGAGGTTTTGCTTAGTTTCATGTGTTTCCTGACTCAAAAGAAACAATATTTGACCCAAAGATTTCACAACCGTTCAGTTCTTAGCAATCGCCAGTGTCTGAAAAGCACAGCTAAAATAGTTTCACTTCTAGTTTCTGAAATATTGGGTGTTTGAAAGGTGCACAGTACTCGAAGATTAGTTTCCAGTTATCATTGTAAAACAGTGTGTCACCTTCGAAGTTATTTCTAAAAGATATGCATGATGACGATGTTTTGGTTTGATTTAAGATTGGCATTTGAAAATGTAATAGACATTCCTAAGATGAGTTGATTTTAAAATGCCTCATGGAAAAGGAAACACACTTAAACTAGAAAGGGGAATTTGGCACGAGTGAGTTGTTAGCTGGTAAAAATAGGTGTCTAATTCTGGAGGAATCTATTATTAAGTGCTTCATAGGGAGAAGATCGAAATACAACATCTCACCCCCCTTTGTTTCTGATATTTTGCAGTGGCTCATAATGCTAACTTTGATGTGGATAGTATTTAACAGTAAGCAACAGAAGCTACTTTTCCTTCTCTTCTTACTCTCAGGATTTAATTCTTCATACTACCATCCACAAAAACATGCGCGCATGTGCGCGCGCACGCGCGCGCGCACACACACGCACACACAGAGTAATAAAAAGACGTTGGGAAGAAATGCAGCGTGCATTTGCAGGTCTAGATGGACCTTTCTGCCTTAAACAACGAAAGGCAATGCTGCCGAAGCAAATGGTCTTGCGTTCATATATATTCTTTTTAAGATACAGGCAATTAAAAGTTTTAGAACTTTACATATGCTGTGTAAAATTTTAAACCCCCTCCTTCCACAGGAGAACACTGGAAGAGTCCCAAGATTTTCTTTCAAGAAACATCATATTAATATTCTCGTGTATTTGAGATTTAACATTTCATATTCTTTCCTCTGCACCTTTTATTGTTCCTATTTACAGTGCACCTGAAACACATTGTGTAATTGGCAGAGAGCCCAGATTTTCCATTTAGGAACAGTTTGATGATTTCACTTTTTCTTCTTCCTTTTTTTTTTTTTTTCAAACAGCAGGTGCTCTACATTGTAAACAATGCCAGTCGCCATAATATTATTAGCTTTTGAATTTTTATTACATTCTTGCCTCCTTACATATTTTAAACTTCAGTGCAAGGAATTTTTGGCATCAGCTCAGCAAGCTTCTTATTTCATAAGGAAGATAGATTCCAGCGAAGAGAGTGCTTCATTGTCATTTATAATTAGAAAGTGTTAAGATTTACCTAATCATAAAATCACCCAATATTTTCAGGTTTGTTTCTAATTTTCTAGGCAATACATTCACATCTGTCCCATGCAGAATGCTAATTCCCTTTCAGTTACATTGGTTTCTCAAATGTTTAACCCTTTGTTTGCCTGTTATTTAATGTAACTCTCTTTTGGCTTGACTTTCCTAGGAAGGCTGTAGTTAAAAGCTGTTTTTTTTAAACACTTCTAAAATGGCCAAACGTCATCAGAATCGATGCATTCAATTGAGTTGTTTTAGCAATCAATGCGTATCACTGTGTGATCGATGTAGCTTCAGCAGTCAGCATACAATAAGGAGATGGCCGAAGTGATACAATTGACTGTGCCTCTTGCCAAATGTAATTTATCATATTCCCAGCAACATGACCAAACATCCAGCAGGGAGACGGTGTTTTTGCACATAGCAAGTGCTCAATAAGTATTTGCTAAAATAAACAAAGTTGAAAAATACACCCATTGTCCTCAGATGTTAAGATGTTATTACGTGTAATACATATGTTTATAAAAATTTTAGGGAAAAAGTGGGTTTTACAAATAAGTGCAAAGCAATCTTGGAAATATTGAATCAAGCAGTTCAAAATGAATTAGCTGGGTAGTTGATACATTGCAAAAACTGCTATGTATAGACCGATAAACAACAAGAAATTATTTCCAGCTCCAAATCTGGATATTTGTTTCACTTCCTGGGATGAATTTTAAGATAACACTTAGCATAAATAATATTTAGAATTTTTCTTCACAGGTTGTGAGGAACTTTCCATTAGCAAACCAAAAGGGACAAAAAAATCAAGCTATTTTATTTCTACAGCTATGCTCTTTCCTGCTAAACTGCATTTAGAGCAACATTTTTTCCAGATCACTTCAATAAGTGAAAGCCCAACAGAGAACAGATGCAATATAAGAGCAATAAAGGAAGGAAAAAAATTAAAAATCCTTTGTTCTCCCTGCAGTACATCCGTAAATCTATTAGCATTATTTTCCTTTCTTCTCTCTCTCTTTCTCCTTTTTTTTTTTTTTTTGTTTTTGCATCCCAAGCCAGATCTCAAGTTCTCTGAAGCAACCCTTAATCAAGCTCCCCAAAGGCCTACGACTGCATGCAGCAATTTCTCCCCTGCTCTCAGCACAGATGTTTCGAGCACATTCCATTACACCTACATGCCATTACAGCTAATGGCTTATTCTGATGAAGAAAGCTGCTTTCTGCTCAGTGCAGCAAAGGGGAAAATTTCCTCCTGTACAGTTCAATCCCTGCAACAATGAAATGTGGGGGCAGGTGGTACAACAGAACTCTCTAATGTTAATTACATACTGTATTACCCCCAAATTTGGCTGGTCATTAATTATGCTAATTTACCTTCCTGAAAATTAGCACCATCAATGTGAACATTTGAGCAGATTATAGCAAAATGTAGTCTATCATAGTTGCTTGTAAACCTGAACCTTCTGAGCCATCCAAAGAAAAGATGACTGTTGTCGGATAGAGCTAACTTAGAAGAAATTATTTCTGGTTACCCTTGCTATCCCTCATAGTAAATTTCCTAATTTTTCAGGAAAATAACGTGAAAACACAGAAATTTCTGCGAGTCCTGACTAGAAATGCATTTTGTTAATTTTTAAATTGATAAATTGCTAAATACAGAAAAAATAAGGGAAAAAAAAACCTAAAAAAGCAAAGAAAATAAGCTAGTGTACTTTGCCCTGAAAAAAAAATCATAGTTATTATTTTGGACTAGAAAGAGTGGAGGGCGTGTGGAAAATAAAACTTCACTGGTAGTATCTGAAGTTTTCATGCTGTGGAGTATAGGGGTTTTCTTCTATCCATTTTTCATGGTCTTGATAAAGAGAGATGAACATTGTCTTTAACAGCTACTGCAGTTATAGACTGTATTTTTTTTATTTATTACTCTATAAAAAATTAACACATCTCCCCTTCCAACTAAAGCTCAGATTTTACCATATTGATCATAGTTTAATAAAGCGTATGAATCAGGTTAGGCTCATTTTCCATATGAATTAAATAAGTACAATTTCCTTTCGGCCTGTAGAAATTGATTGGATTTCAGAAGTAAATAGAATATCTTCTGTATGGAGTGAACAGTCTCCTTTTCCTCTTCAAGGCTGCTGTTTCCTTCCATCCATCTCCAAGAAGCCATCATCATATTAACATAGATGACAATCTGGCAAGGAGGTGCTGATCAAAGATAAATTTCACACTCGCACTTCGCATTTTCTAATTACACCATCTGTGTCAGACTCTTTCGTGGCAGTTCTGCCCAATCTGTCAAATGCTGCGTGCCTATGGGAATGCAGAGGAGCTGAGAAAATCTCTTCGTCTCCCTCCACCCTCCCAGCCGATCCATCACCCCCAATCGGAGCTGGGCAGATAGATTAGTCTAATTGGGGACTGGAATGAAGGTTCCAGGTTGAATGGGAGATGAGGTGTTTGGGGGACGCAAGACATGAGATTGCAATTTGAATCATATTATGGGGCCTGCCCTCGCTTGTCTGGGAGCAGGCTGAGAACAAGCCGTGCATGCGGTATCAGGATGGGAGGGGTGAAGACAGGGAGCCGTTTTTAAAAGAATCATGAATGAGAAAGTGTCTCCTTTCATTTCTCTCTGTTTCTTTCAGACACATTAAGGATAAATGATTGTGAACAGGCACTGAGGGGAGGCTCTCAGCCTTTTATTATAATGTTATAAAACATAAGTATAAGGAGTTAAACACAATGACCCAGTCGATATGGCCAGATCTAATCTAATCAAGGCCAAGTAAATAAATCCAACAGCTTTCCCCAAATAACACAAATTAGTTCTTGTGGAATGTATATGACAGTCTCAAATGGACACAATGGACTAAAACCGGGAGGCACTGGAGGCTGCTAGCAACTTTAATAAAGAGTTCTCAAAATATATTCAACTTTAAGATCCACTTTGACCCCCTCTTTTTTTAATTTAGGGTGACAGAGTCCATGAAATACCAAAGAAAAATGAAATGATTGCCCTTTCAAACCAGAGCCATGGCATAGCTAACTATTCCTAGTTACTGATTCCTCTCTGCCACACGTCACTGCCTTTAAGTCATGTTGCCAGTGATGCCAAGGTAAGCAAATAAATGTAATAGCTCATTTTTGACTCTGCCGGGGGGTACACTTTTGTGTGTTTATCCAAAAAATGGAACTGCTATGAAACCAAGGAGAATCTACCCTTTCTTCCTCTTTTAATATAAAAAAAAAATCTTATGATAGTCCTACTTCTACTGGCCTTAAGAATTTGGAATCACTTTTTATCCTAGCCATTCTCCAATGGGAAGGTGCGTAGTGAAATGGAACCAGAAAAATGATGAGTTCGAAAATTTGATGGTTCCATTCATTACTTCCCTGACTCTCTATTTTCCATAAACTTAATTCTTCCCATTTCACGTTTGTGGCATATGCATGTGAAGGCATGCGAAAGATCATAAAACATCCCCGAAACGATGTCATATCGTTCACGCATTCATTTGTTTATGCCTTGTTTCAAATCATGTGATACTTCAAGTAGCTCTTTAATTATAGTTGATTGAAGAGACCTTTCCCCAAATTTACCATCCCAACGGCCAGATGCAGAAGGGGGGATTTCTTGTGCGCTCATTTTGTCCTGTAAGAACTCAGTGCTTGCAGGACAAGGACTATGTCTCATTATTCTCTGTCTTGCGTATTGCACATGATCACAAGTTGTTTATTAAATAGCATTGGTATTTCATATTCATAAAGAGAGAAAAATGCTACTTGAGTCATTGAGTAAACCAGGCTGACAGTGCTGACATGATTGCATTTGTAGGGAAGGAAACCCCCTCAACAACCTGTCACTTTAGCATTTCCTTGCTTCTGAAAATCAGGAATTTGCCATCAAATATTTTTGCAAACTTTGTAGTTTTTCTTCGATTCTAGAATTTATCCTCTTAATGTGATGAACAAGGTGACCTTCATATGGCCTATTCCTGAATGGTTTCATTGTGAAGGCATAAATAGATAAAGTTTAAGCCTCTACTTACAGAGACTGTCTTGTCCAACCATGGTAATAAATCCGTGGAACTACTGATCTTATGGGTGTTTATCGTTTTATGCTTTATTAAGATTCATTATCATTAGCTGCTTCTGTAGATAGATAGATACGTACATATACACATACATACATACACATACGCTTGTATACATCTTATCTATCTATCTATGTATCTATCTGTCTATCCATCTATCCAACAGTAATATAACTCAAGAATTCAGAGAAAATGTAAGAACATTACAGACGATTAAGTTAAAGCCCAGAGACTGTGCATATGTTAAGGAAACACTAAAGAAATCTATTTTTGTTTGAAGAGTAGAAAGATGAGGAGAAAATTAGAAACGGTATTTAATTTCGTGAGGAGTCAATGTCCATGGTGCGTAGGACAGTGTTCTTCATTTCAAATCTTTTGATTGCCCTAAGCATGGGCCTATTTGAGGGATCCACTTAGGAAATGTTGTCATTGAGTCACTTAATCAACCCACGTGCTAATTCCGTTGTGAGGGGGCACTGGATATTAGCAGAGGAAGATGAATTTTTGATTTCAATTATTTCCATGAACAGTGTTCAATGTCTTCTCTAGTTTCATGAATTCCTAGACATCTAGAAACAAAATATTCGTACATCCTGTGCATTCTTAGAGAAAGCAAATGACCACTTCCAGTGTTATTTGCAGAATTGTATGTTTCTGGAGTATGAACTTTCCTCCATTCTGCTTAAAGAATATTGGTTACCAGATGGTAAATACATGTGGTCTGTTGTAATAGATAATTTTCAAATTTAAAACTGAATTACTACATATGATGTTTTTCTTCACTAAACTCATAAAACAATTTTGTCTCCTGATATGTATTTGCTAGACCTTTGACAGCTCTAAGATATCTACAATGTAGTGTCACACTTGAAAATGCTAATATATTTTTTATTTTTTAAGAGATTTTTTAAAAACGTTTAATTATTTTAAAGAGGGGGGCAGAGAGAGGAAGGCAGAGGATTTGAAGTGCGTTTCGCACTGATAGCAGAGATCCTGATGCGGGGGCTCCAGCTCATGAACCGTGAGATCTTGACCTGTGCCAACATCAGACGCCCAACCCACTGAGCCACCCAGGCACCCCTGGAAATACTCATGTATTAAGTAGAGATCTTTTCTAAATTCACAAGTAAAATTTAAAAAAAATACCTGAGATTTCAAAGGAGCAAAAGGGCGTAGAGACGTGGGGAAGTCTGTACCAGTGTTTTAACCATTCCCAATCACTTCCAGAACTTGGTTTCTGCCCCAACAGCCACTTCCATGTCACATTTCCATTAAGCACTACGAACTAAAAATAAAGTAATTATGTCACAGTGATGGAATCCAATCCAAGGAATCATGCATTCTTATTTCAGTAATGCTTCTATGTATAAATATTTCAAGAATAAAGATTATTTTTGTGCTCTCTGGCTCACTAAAACTCAACAACTCAAAGTATAATATTTACAAAAAAGAAAAGTAACATTTGGGGCCAGTATTCACAGAGCTGTCTCCTAGATAAGGCATTAGGATGGGAAACCTCCAGCTTCACCTCCATCATCCTGGAAACCAAACGGAGAAAAGCCCTCCTGCCAATTCTGTCTCATCTTGATCACTGTCCAATCCCACCCCAGCAAGCTATGTTTCACACCCCATTTCGAGCACGCTTGGAGGGGCACCCAAAGATTTGGAAGTAGACTCAAAGCTTATCTCGACTCTCCAGACATCAGCAGTGTGAAAAACGGGACTTTTTAAAATAACGTTTCCTGTTCTTCCTGCTTCTGGTCAAGCCAAAAATTCCATAGGGGCCGTTGTTCTCATGGAATTTTGGCACCTTCTCTGCAAGGCACGGCCAGAATCTGGACGTGCAGAGGGATGTGGAAATTGAAACCGATTGAAAAGTCTCAAGTCAGGGCCACAAAAAATGTTAGGGGAAGCACATCTAACAGGGCTGGAGTTCACAAGAACACTGGATATATGAGTGCAGTTTCCCTAATGACATAGTTGAAGTCCAGCCAATCTCCCAAGATTCATTCTCAACACGGGTCTTACAGTCAGCATCTATGGGATTCCACGTAGACTCACAACTAGTGACTTCTCACTCGGTCCAATCTCTGGGGAGAGAAATTTCAAATACTCTTCACGATTAAACATTTTTGCTTACTTACAGTGAACAGATTGATTGGCAAACAGAAAGAATAATAAATGTAAAAAAAAAGAATCTATTTTTTTTAAAGAAATGATACTGGGATTGGGAAAAAATAAGAAATTTTCTATAAAGACAGCATTTTGGGGCACCTGGGCCGCTCAGTCAGTTAAGCCTCCAACTCTTGATTTCGGCTCAAGTCCTGATCTCACGGTTCATGGGATCGAGCCCAACACTGGGCTCTGTGTTGACAGTGCAGAGCCTGCTTGGGAGTCTCTCTGCCTCTCTCTCTGCCCCTCCTCTGCTTGCACATGCACACACACACTTTCTCTCTCAAAATAAATAAATACACATTTTTAAAAAGACAACGTTTTTCTGAGCTGTTCACTAACATCCCACTGCTAAGCTGATTTAACTGTGCAAATATAGTCCTAGACATTGATAAAATACGGTAAGTGAAATGTACGCTTAACACACTGATAGTTACTTGAAGGATGCAAGTGCAGATAAATAAAACTTTTTCTTTCTGTTTTTTGAGGAATTTAATAAATTTTCTCCAATTACAGAAATTTTTGCTTAAAAATTCTATTGTATCAATGGTCATTGGTTTATAAACCAATTGGTTTATGAACACAGTGGTTTGGAATATCATAGGAAACATATTTTTTAATAGCCCTTTTTATAAAGACTGTGTTTGGGCTTGCATCCGGTTAAGTTTCCATCATTGCGTTGAATGTGCCACTGGGGCCACCTGACTCAAGGGCATGGTGTTTTAGCAAAGCAAAGTGTGAGCAAACACTCTCGATGCCAACGTGAACACGGTGTGGCTCTGTCTGCCCACAGGCTGCAGAAGGTTGAGACCACCTTCTAGACATTCAACCCAAATAAAAATGGTATCATCCTGATATAAAAAAATAAGTTCAAAGTCTTGGATTTGATGGGAAAAGGGATTTTGTAAGAACCCAAGGGCAATACTTGAATTATTGTGAAAAAGATTTCAACTCCTTAATTCACATTAGATATGTGTACTTCTTATCAGATGCAATCTTTGCATGGACAATAAACTTTTTTAAAATTAAAACATGTGGTTTGAGAGTGTTTGGCATGAAACCATTACCCGAACACAAAGTCTTTTGTAAATGAGCTTAGAATATTTGTAAGCTTATTGATAAATAGGTGTTCTCCCCACCCCCGAATATTCAAAGTCCAGAATGTCCAAACTGGACTTTATTCAGGCCAAGATAAGAGTTCCACATGACAGTGTAGAGAGAAGGCCACAGAACAGAATGGCTGTTGCACACCTTTCTGGATGAGACCACGACCAGCGAGCCCGACACAAAGCAGGAAGGACACACTTAGAATTATGTGGCAGATATGTTTATCACACTCAGATGGCAGGCCCACAAATAAGTCCTCAAAGAATCTAGAGTTCAAGAAGCAAATTTTGCAACGTGACTTTACCACTTACTGATAACACAAGGCATCAAGAGGACGGGTGGAAATCATGTTTTAGAGTAAGCCACTGCAGGTGGAAATTCTGCATCTCCCCTGATTAGCTGTGCAATCCTCAGAGAAGTTACTTAGCGTCTCTCTGAGCTTCAGATTTTTATCAGTAGACACAATATGTTTATGCCATAGATTTGAAAGAAGTTGAGTCAGAGAATATAAAACACACACATACTTGCCTACATGTATGTAAAAGCATGTATGTGTGTTTGGTTATCTCGCGGCCATGCTAAGTACCCAATAAATGCTGATTTATGTACCGTTCTCTTCCCTTCTGCTGGAGTATGAGCCAGAGTGTCCTATCATGGTCAGCATTAATGGAAAAGAGAAAGGCCTTTATAGTAGAAATGAAGTGTATTCACTATGACTCAGAATCATGGGAAAAGTAACTTTCTCACTTTTAAGGTTGCCTCCTCCTGTTTGCTGAGGCCCTTGTTTCTTGCTAGTTGTGGTAGAGACGGTAGTGAGTGTGAAGAATGGCTTATTTTGTTTGGCATGGGATGATGACAGAATGGGCAAAGCATGGCCGCTTTTGGTAAACGTTGGTAAATTTTTAGTCGAATAATTTGTAGTGTATTCCTCATTAAGGCTGTTTTTCTCTTAAATGGTCTCCCCTTCCCAATTTAAAAATGGCATCGCGTTATGGCCAGTTTTTGTAACTTACTATGACTGGGGACGTGGCCGGTCCCCTGTTTCCCGCCCTGTCTTCTCTGCCTACTTTTCGGGGTCTGTTCTTTCCCAATACACCTGGAGTGCCCTTGACCTAATGGTGGAAACACCGCAAACAACGTGATTCACAGAAAATGGGTAAAGCTTCAGTTTACTTTTTAGCAATTATATTCTCATTTTAGAACTCACATTTTGATATTCACCAGCAGTTACAGACAAATCTAAGAGATTTAATCTTCCTGGCAACCCTGGACAATCCGAGGGCTTTATCTCAAAGGAAACTGAGGTTCAGAGAGATTAAGTAATTCACCCAGTGTCACATAGCAAGTAAATGCCGGAGCAGGGTTTTGAATCTACCTTTTAGAACAAAGCTACTCCTGTTCTGGTTGCCTCTTCCACAGTTCTGTACCCTGGGAAGAAGATAACAGAAATAAGGTCTGTTGCTGTTCAAATACTTTCCCATCCTTTCAGATGGATGCTGAAGCCCACTTGTATTTATTTTCACTTGTGACATGTTTCCTTTCATGTAGGGGCAACAAAGCTCTGCACTGTAGAATTTATTAAGTGACCACATCTGCATAACACCTTGCTACCAAAAGGAACAATAAAAGGCAAGTGAAAATGACAAAGGCCCTGCCCTCTGCCGCTTTACAATCAATAACAGATGGGTGAAAGGTATGGAGAAGGGGACCCAGCCCTCAAGCCAATGCTTGGCAAGCTGAGACATGAATGGACACCCAGCATCCAGGTGATCCCACCATAATATCAGCCTCCATTGAATACACAGGGTCTCCCTAAGGGACCAACTAACTGAGCTTTTATCACTGGGAGGGAACAAGGTTAGAGGGTAGGGTGTGCTCATCTTTTTTTTTTAAAGTTTATTTATTGAGAGAGAGAGAGACAGCGAGAGTGGGGAGGGGCAGAGAGACAGGAAGAGAGAAAGAATCCTAAGCAGGATCCGCGATGTCAGCGCAGAGCCCGTTGCGGGGCTCGAACCACAAACCATGAGATCATGACCTGAGCTAAAGTCAAGAGTCGGAGGCTTAACCAACAGAGCCACCCCGATGCCCCATGGGATGTGCTCATTCTAACAGGGACAGTGATGATCTCCCCAGACTTCAGGTTGCCGAGTCTCCATCTCTGGACTCCAACACGATCACAAGTTCTCTTCGATCGGTTCGGAGCAAGGCCTTTCGTCAGCTGTCATATTAATGAGTCCTTTGGTTCCTCTGAGTATCTTGTTTAGTTATTATGTCACTGTTTGCTGTGCCGCTCATGGTATGGGTGTGTGCTGAGGGGGGTGGGAGGCAGGCTTTCAGCCACACAGACCATCTCAATGCACACAGCAGTGGAAAAGTGACTCAGACATCTATTTCCAAATGACAGTCATTTTTACAACATTTCAAAGTAAAATGAAATTAGGAGTGGAGGAGTAGTCAGATGCTTTCCACAGTCCTTAAGAAAAAGGCATTTCTTCATATTTCAAAGCCTGGGCCAGCAGTAAACTAGTATAAATTGCTGACTTGGCTTCTTTCTGTTCAACTTATTAAATAATAACATTCTATATACGGAAAGAAAGTTGTGTAGTATGTAAGGTTATGCGTGAAGTGAATAAAATATGTTTAGACTATGTCTGAAGGCCAAGAAAGTAAAGGGGGAGAAAGGAATTTGCTGGAGAGCCTTCTATTGTAAATGCATTAAAACCTGAATTAATGGTGGTATTATCCTAGCAATGACATCACACAATGACTGTAAAATCTAAAAATGAGAATGGTTATTTTCAGAAAATTTTAATACCTTTCTTGCGCACAAGCTTGCCGATTAGTATTGCATACACCTATATGTTATTCTTATACAATTGCTTGCTTTAATGGAAATTTCAGTTCCATGTAGACTTACGAATTTAAAGTATTATTTTCTGTCTTCTCAGTAGACTTTTCCTTTTCAGAGATGCATTATTCATTTATAGTTTATTACTCAGAGAGAAAAGTATTAATAAGGAAACTGTACCTGTCCAGTTTCGATGTCAAAACCTACCGAGCAAAGCAACTCAGAGCCCAGCTGGTCTAAAAATCTATCACACTTCTTCCTTTTTCCTTTTCTTTTCTTTTTTTTCTTTTCTTTTCTTTTTTTTTTTTTTTTTTTTTTTTTTTTTTTTGTGGCTATCATCCTGGGCATTGTAAATCGTGTATGTGTAGTATATAATTATATTGTCCATGGATTTATGCAACTCTCTTGCATATTTCATTACTTTTTCTTGGTCTACTTATTAAAACTACATTTTACATGTCTAATAATGCAATTCAAATTGTACCAAATATGAAACACTGACATGAGGCATAGGGAAATGATGCCTGAGCAATTTAACCCGATTCACTGAAGGACAGGAGAATTACCTTTATTGTAATGAGCTATGGAGGGTGGTTCAGGCCGCTTTTTCACATTTGTGATTCTGCTATCCACCTTTCTCTCGGAATCTAAAGCCCCTGTCAGCTCACACGGAGAACTTGGATGCGTTTCATACTATCGTGCTCTCATCCAAGGGAAGGCGGTGGTGAAGGGAAGGAGGGGGGCTGCTTGTTGGTTTACAGGAAATCCGAACACCCATGGGATGCTTTTCAGAATCCAAACAGAGTTCAACACATAAACATTCCACGTAATTTGTTGTTTCCATACATCATTTGCCTCTTAAAAAAAAAAAAAGACTGAAAAAGAATTTTTTAATGTGTGACTACAGTGACAGGGAGTGGGTGCCAACAGCTCTCTGGATGGCTTTTTATCTCATTCCCTTAGTGAAAACAGTTAACTAGGCACTGGTGAGAGATTCTGTAACTGCACAACACAAAGCTGGAGCCAGCGCCAAGTGTGGCATGCCAGATGTGTGAGTACATTCTGGAGCGCAGCATCAGCAGCTCCAACGGCTCGCCATAGCCATTAATCTAGAGACCTCTGGGAGTTCCGGGTAGCGCTGTAAAACCCGGCCCTGCCAAGGCTGCATCAGATAAAGCCATCAATGCATTGTAAAAAAGACACAAAACCTATTTCATGGGCTGCACTGATCAAGCAATTACAATCATTGACTACATTAAGCAAAGAAACAGCGGGGTGCCCTATAAAATTGACTGCCAACTTGAATAATCAATAGACTCCATGTAGAGTAAATTAAATAACTGAACAACTATTTGGAAAAGCTGAAGTTAAAAAGCCAATCAGTAATCCCTCATCCATGGCAGAACAATCCTGCTTCCAAAGATCCTTTAGTTTTGCTTTCATTCTTATCTCTGGAAAATCCTGGGACGGTGAGCTTGGGGGAGGGGGGAATCTTCCACCTCTTATCCTTCTCTTTCAAAACTGTACGTTTAATTTGAATGTTATTTGTAATCAATCGATGTACTCTTCCTGTCGTCTGTAGCTGAGCTCACAACCAAAGCAGGAAGGTTTTTGATCGAAAGTCAACGTTCTGACCAGAGGCGTGAAGGTTTGACATGGTTCATGGTTTAACCTGGGGCTTACCATAATAAGAAGGTTTGCTGTTGTTGTTGTTCTCACATATTTAGAATAATTTGGAATTTGGGGATTTTTAATTATAAAATCTTCTAGAAAGTAAAGCCATAAATGCAAGAGACAGAGCTATGTAAAAGCCTTTCGCAGGTTTTTGCTGATTTACCTGGACACCACATAAGAGTTTTTAGAACACATGATGAAATTTCAGTTTTTAGAACAAGCATGATGAAATTTCAGGTTTCCCTCTCCATAAGCTATTTTTATCTTTTTGCTCCACTGGAAAGTGACAAAACATGTTCAGAAAAATTAACATTAATTTATATTTTATGTTATCGGTTCCATGAAGAGTTTGCATTCTTTTGCAAAAAATTATTTATTCATTCACGCACACACATTTGTTTGTTTTGTTTCAGGCTAGAAGAAACACCATCTAACCATCTATAAACAATTTCTCTATTGTCTTACTAGAAGATTCAGGAGGAAAAAAATGATGGAAACGTGAAAATGATTTTTCTTCATAAATAAACAACAACAACAACAACAACAACCAAACCAAACCATTTTTTATGAGCTTCCTTCCTGATTAAAATGTAATGCTAATAATTCCAGATCTCAGACGCCAGGTTGGCTGGTAGCAATATATCTGGAAGTGAAAATGATAGCATTGGAAAGACTACCAGAACTCATGTGTGCTGGACAAAGGTATTTTTGCACCAAAAGAGAAAAAAAAAATATTTGAAACGATTATTGCAGAGACAATACCATTTTCTTTGCAGTCAAGCCTGTTTCTGAAAACAATATGTACTGGTAATAGTATGAAGACACCTACGACACTTAATGATGAATACATCATTAAGCAGGCATTATTGCTGTTCCCACTGAATGTAAGATCACCCTGATATTATGAATGATTTGCATATTAACGAAAATAATATTGAGGTGTATTTAACGTGGCATTTGAATTAACTCTTAATGGCATGCAAGTTCTTTGGGGGCCAGGCTAGCAAACATGCGCCGTAGGATGAATTTAGAGGTAATTGTCACTAGCTAGGCTTTGTGAACCTAGGTATCTAGAAAATATTAGTGCTATTATTTTTAACACATTGATGTGTTTTATAGAACCTCCTACCGTGGAGCACAATAAATTGGTTGTCAATAAACAGCTTGTTTTAACAACACCCTGCTTTCGTCCCTATTAAGTCTATTAGGGACAAAATCCTCTGAAATGGTGTCTTTAATGGCCAAACTTTATTTTTGAAAAAGCTGCACCACGAAAAGGAGAAATAGGATGAACTAAAAATGATTATGTGTCACAATAAAAATCTCCCAACTTGTCTGTTGATGAGATGATAATGTTGCCCATAAAGCAGGAGGGGAGAAAGTGCTGCTGAGCTCTTGATAAAATGTCTTATTGAAACCTATTGTATTTACTTCTTATTAGATTCTGAACTCAAATAGATCTTGATTGTTGAGAGCTTGGGTATTTAAAAGCTTTAAGATCATCAATTACATTACTCATAATTTCCACATCTGCCTTTCCCGCTGCAATTCAGAGAGAGAAAAAGACCATTATAACAGCCTTCCTGCAACTTGATTACTGGGAGTCTCGGTTACAATGTGCACTTGAAATGCTGTTAAGATGTGAACTTAACTGCAATTTTCAGTTTTATGGAACTACTCCTACATGGATAGCTTTTGGTAATAATTGAAATAAAATGGCAAAAGACCTGCCAAATGAACAGGGAGAAACAGAGGGCCACCTTAAAAACCCAGACCCCTGCAGGGCAGCAAGCAAAGCTTTGCCTTTTGGAGCTATGCTGTTTTACCTTCCTGATAAAAATTAGCTTTGTGGGAACTAATATGCATTTTGACTTAAACAAAATAATAATTAAAATGCCCATTATGTAATTGAACAGCAGTTTGGTTATGTTTATGCTGGGTAGAAGTGGGCTGTGGGGAGTAAAAAACTAGAGAATACTCACTGTCAAAACGTTGCCAAAAAGACACAATATTATTTTCCCCCAGAAATACCTTGTTTCTTAACTCCTGATGGGGAGGACATCTTGGGGGTGGTTTTCACAATCTCCTGAGCATTTGCTATGTATTCGAGGTTCAGGTGCCCTGATAAGAATAGTTTAAAATAACCAATTATCTTTCAATAAAGCGGTTCAAAACACAGCGCTCTACATGTAGGAATGTTTACTTTGTCTCATTGGATCTCACCATACCCAGGAAGCACACAAGGGAGGGTCACATTCATGAGGTGGGAATTCCGGCTCTAATTTATGATCAAAATTCTGTATTTGGTTTGGTTGCGGGGACGGTTTTTTAAGGCACAGGTTTATACCACGTGCGCGCGCACACACACACACACGCGCGCACACACACAGAAATATGGAGGTGCTTTCTCAGAAGCAAAAAGACAGCATATTTGAAAGTACATTACAAATCTTGGGAAAGAGGGAGGAGAGAACGCCGAGGAGATATTTCTCTAGAAATGACTCCTCCTGGGGAAAAATGTAGTCTCTGCAATTTTACCTTTTCAGTCATGCTTTCCAACATATAAATCTTTTTTTCTCCCTCTCTGACGAATCAGTTCTGAGATCACAATCTGAGCAAATCTAGGGTCTCATCACCTAGCCCTTCAACACAAAGGAGGGATGTCTTGGTTCTTGACAATGCTTATAGAATCTAGATTATTTTATTGTTCCTTGGCTAAAGGTTTTCTTCAGCATTTAATCTGTGTGTATCTTAAAGCAATTAAGCAGAGAGAGAAATTGGGTCAAAATATTTTGAGATTTTTTCATTAAACTCATTCACTATCAAGAAATAAAATTTTTCACTCTGGGTGAGCTCTATTTCCTCCTCCCTCTAAGAAAAACATAATAAGAGAAAATAATTGATGGCACTTCACCTAGAAGAACAACAGTGTACAAGTCCCTTGACAGTATTTACATGTTCAGAAATATATGGAGCGTGTGTTAGAACTGGTCCAGGTACAGTGTAAAGTGTTTTCAATAGCTTCTCCATAAAAATAGACTTTGAAATGCATTTCTGCACACATAGTTACCAGATTATTCAGAATTATCACAAACAAAAATAAGAATCGTCCTGGCGGGACCCGTTCTAGTAAAGTTTCTAATCTCACTCAAGAAATAGATTCCTGCCTAAGAAGAATTTATTTACAGGTATTGATATCTAGCAATGAATTAAATATATATATATATATATATATATATATATATATATATATATACTTTAGCAGTATCATTGTGATGCTGAATTAGAAATATCTAGTTTAGGTAAAGCCAAGAACTCTATTCGTTCCCAGCAGTGGGGGGAAAATGCACCTGCAGAATTTCTTCATTCTTTCATAATATCATGGCTACTCAACTCACGATGGCAATGAACCTGACCCTTAAAAAGTAGACCAGTTTCAGCGGGTACTGTTTTCGCTACTCTTAGGCTTTCTGTTCTTTCTTTTATCCTTGGCCCTTCTTCCCTCAAGGATGCAAAAAAGAACGTAACACTCTCAAATGTGGTTTGAACTCTACAATGTGCTCAGAGTTTGTTTCTTCTTTACAAGAGCTGGCAGTCACACATGAAGGAAATAAGGCGACGTCTGTAGAGACAAGCATTTAGCACACACTGCACTATCTGGCTCAGGGCTGTGTGTGGCAAAACAGAAATGCACATAAAGAATGCAAAAAACAAAAAAAAAAAAAAGCGCTGAGCAGAAGGCGGAAGGGTGTGTCCCGACCAGTACCGGACCAGGTATAGGGCTCCCATCCTGCCTCATTTTTAGCACCCTGTCTCGATTTTCTATTCGGTCTGTCACTTTCTTCATTGCTGACACAGATATAGTATTAACTGATCAACACAGGGGCTGTGTTGATTGAGGATTAATTACCCATTTTGGCCTGAAACCTGTGGCAGGACACATAAACCTAAAAAGAAAGAAAGAAAGAAAGAAAGAAAGAAAGAAAGAAAGAAAGAAA